>NC_060119.1:1245278179-1245584779 GCF_021461395.2 Schistocerca americana | reverse complement strand
AAAAGAGGTTAATTGGATACCACAAATTATAAAAAAAGGATATTATCGGCTACATAAAAATTTTTGTTAATGATTAAAAACTAGTATTACGAAAGAAAACTGTAAATTCAAAAAAAAAAAAAACATTTCTACAAGTGTGCTTGGCTAGGATAATAAATCAACTTTTCACACATCTCGAAGAGATAAACCTAGGTCGATACAGGTTAGTATCCAATTTTTGTAGACATCACAAGACGAAAGGCAGACGGAATAAGGAGCCAAGCCAGACGTAAAGGCTTACAATATTAAACACCTCTTCCAGTGCTGTACTTCAGGGACAGAATTGGAAACACGGAACGTAGTGGTTTAGTCAGTGTTGAGGCTCCAAAAGGGAAATGTTTTACACTTCATTTTACTATTACAAAGAACAAAAGTCCGGCTGCGGTAGTAGCCGCGAACAAGCTAAAATATGTGATGATATCGGTATCTATTAGACGTAGCACAGTAAAGACTGAGGGCACCTGGAGTTACTGGTGGGCAATTTCGGTACGTTTCCAACTCGAACACTCCTAGGAAGACGAGAAGCACACAGTGCCTGATAGTTACTTTCTAAATTGCACAGTATTTCATGAAATAATGGTCGTTCATCTCCCCTTTAATGGCAAATTACAGCCCAAAAGATTTCACATCAGACAGGTTTTGTTTAACTAAGATCACTTTCAAACAGTTTTGTTTTACTAGAAGTCAGATATAAATACACTGCAGTTCAAGAGAACTTTGTGCTACAAAGTGCTACAAATAAAACACGCTCAAGAGGTACAAAATTCCAGAAAGAAAGCGAAGCCAATTACGAGAATTAATGGGCACCGAATGCATAAACGTTTTAAGGCAGATGACATTCAGTTTTAAAAAGGCAGTATAAATGAGTCAGGTTATATTAAATTCAGATTATTTACCTCAAATCTTAAGATTTAATAACAGTCCGTAAAAACCAAGGTAAATCAAACGATATACGAAAGCAGATTCATTACCTTACATAGTCAATAATTGCAGACAATAATAACAAATAAAAATCTTTTGGTTACTCATCTAGTAATTCATCTGAAATTACGTACTCACTTCAATATTACACCTTTGATTAACATATCTAATAAGACAATGACGAGTACTTATTGGAAGACTTATATATATAGCGATAACACTCATTAGAAACAGTGGAGAAAAGCAAATGACTTCTTGTTCGAAACCTTGACACCTATTCTGAAAATAATCTGGTAAACGATAGGTGGCCTTTTAAAAAAACGAATCAGATTTTGTTATAAAAACGCTGTCCTAATAGTATCAAACAAAAAAAGTTATCCTTGTAGCATTCTGTGTGACCTTGCAAAAGCCGTTGCTTGTGTAGGTCAAGGAATTATGCTAGGGAAAGCACAATGGCGTAATTCTACTTGAATGTACGGTGTCATATCGTAATTACATAAAAATAATGTAGAATTACAAATGATACGAAAGCTATAAAGCGAAATTCAGAGTGTGGGCTATGGTCGCAAAAAATGGTTCAAATGGCTCTGAGCACTATGGGACTCAACTGCTGAGGTCATTAGTCCCCTATAACTTAGAACTAGTTAAACCTAACTAACCTAAGGACAACACACACATCCATGCTCGAGGCAGGATTCGAACCTGCGACCGTAGCGGTCTCGCGTTTCCAGACTGCAGCGCCAGAACCGCGCGGCCACTTCGGCCGGCGCTATGGTCGCAGGTTCGAATTCTGCCTCGGGCATGGATGTGTGTGATGTCCTTAGGTTAGTTAGGTTTAAGTAGTTCTAAGTTCTAGGCGACTGATGACCTCAGAAGTTAAGTCCCATAGTGCACAGAGCCATTTGAACCATTTGAATCAGAGTTTGGAAGCATTCAGTTCCGTGGCAGGCAAGATGCATTGCTTAGCTTCACCTAATCTTGGTCATAAATCATTTTCCAAGGAAAATGATATTTTTTAAAAATCGTGACATATTTCGATGACACAAGTTTACCGATAGGTTCCCAAATACCTTCATAACAGGCTAACAATAAACAGATAGTGAAACATAAACTCTATATCTTTCGAAGACCTACACTCCGTGATTCCAAAATCGTTTATGGGCAGAAGATGTGGTAGTCAATCGGCGCACATAACATGAAACATCAGGTGTAAAGTTAAATGGTGATGTAGTAGGGCACGTTTAGGGAAACTATTCTCGTTTAGTAATTGACATATAGTAGTACGGGTTTTCTAGACTATACAGACTTAGATGCTGAGATCGATGGCATATGCACCTATGCGAGCCGATACTAGAACAACCGTAACATAATCTGACAGTAAAAATGCCATTAATTTTAATGTACATATCTAGTTTAAGCAAATCCTGTGAATCGTGCCGACTGTTACGGTGTAACAAGAGTGAGACATCTGTAACCGCTCAATGTCACTTAATATGATCACGACGACACCCCTCGATCGACGTTAACACTCGTGGTGTCACTCACCTTCATACATGGCAGTGGACATTTGAAAATTCGTGACGCTAGCTCAATGGTCGTCAATTGATTTAAACGTATTTCCCGGCTTACTCTTAATTCAGCTGCGTACTTAGATGTTCGATTAATCTGAATAGTTTGCAATGTTCCAGCGATTCTATTCGAACTCTATGCTGATGTACCGACAAGCACCATTTTCGCAGATAAACATGCAAGTACGTAATGGATGTTCAGTTTCTCATTATAGTTCGTCGCACACACACATTATACATCCTCTGTAAGAACAATTTCATGCATTTATATTTTTGGTGTCCCAAAAAATTCGTTGGCTTAATATTATGACGGCACATTGCATACAACTTCCACAGATATTGTTTATCATGTAGTCAAGACTACGTAATGAGGCCAAAATCATGGATAAAATTTAAATTTAGTTTGTTTATTAACACTTCTCTTTTGACTAATTAAATATCAGATATGAATCGGGATTGGAGGTGATGATCTTATACTTCGTTTTTAGTCCCCGTTAATTAATATCTGGTAGTTAATAAGCGGAATATTTTTTGTGTTGGCGCGTTGATGGTATCAGTTACCCCCGTAACAGTCCAAGAATAAGATTCTTTTAATGTTCCGCGCACACGCGTTTCACCATTTTATAAACTGCAGAATTACATAAACTATAGCTTTCCGTTGCTCACAACTTTCGTGGGTTCCACAACCACAATGGTATCCCAAGAGTATTTTTCCCATCCAACACAGAGTTCGAATTGTGTTACCGGATTCATTTTCACTTCTCCCGACAATAAACATATCTGATCACTTCGTCACACGTAATGTATTTTAAACGAGTCTTTAAATAACCTCCTCAACGAGTTTCGCATTCGCGTACCACTTTTTCATCGACTAGCCCGATCGCGATAACTGAAGGTAGAGAGGTCAATAATGTGTTACATGTTCTTTTACATGTATTAAAAAACAAACGTGAAGCAATATCTTTCTGTCCCGCTTGGTCTTTGCTACTTTTCATAACATTGCTTCTTAGTAATACCGTGCAGTTATTAAGGTTTCGTATTACTTTCGGCTTTTTAATTCTTCCCCGATTTTAATTAATATGATGCTATTGATTGGCGACCCATGGAGTGTTCTGTGCACCACGACCAGATAGTGGATATACTTGCAAGGAGAAACAGCATTGGTCGTATTTTTTTGTTTTATTATCCGCAAAACTGATTTTCGGTCACTTAGTGACCATCCTCAGCGCTTTAATATACAATTAAAATTGGTAGGCACTGGTGTCAACAAGCTTGGAACGATCACATAAACGACCAATGCTGTTTCTCCTTCCAAGTATAATATGATACTAATTGACACGGTTGCCCGCCAGTACCGTTATACCATACAGCACAGCAAAATGCGAGCGAGTCGGTTAACTATTGGCATTCTCAACGACAGCAAATGCGAGTAAGTTTCTACTCTAATTGTTGCACACCAAGATAAAATTAAAAAAACATTTAAGCACGAGACATGACTGAGATAAAATACGAAAAGAAGATTGTCAAAGCGGTATGCAAGGAGTTCTCAAACCGTAGCCGGAAATCATTTTACGAACAGTTACTTCCAAACACAAAAATAAATTTTTGAACAACGAAACTGTTAGTCTACATAAACCAAGGTTACAGTTTATTAATACTTCCATAGCAGAGTACGAATAGTGATCACAGAGAAGGGAAACCTCAGCCGTATGCTAAGGTGACAAAAGCCATCCGCTAGCTCCTAGTATCGTGTCGGACCTCCTTATGCCCGACGTAACGCAGCAACTCGATGTGGAATTGACTCAACATTATGCTGGAACTCCCCTGCAGAATTACTGAGCCATTTTGCTTCTATAGACGTCCATTACTCTTTCCAGTACTGGATTTTGTTCGTGAACTGACATCTCGATTATGGCCAATAAAAGTTCAGTGGGACTGATCCCGGAAGATCTGGGAGGCCAAATCCTTCGTACAGTTTGTCCAGAACGCTCATCAGAACAACCGTGAAACACTGTGTCAAAGTGGCATGGCGCATTGTCATCTATAAATATTCCGTCGTTGTTTGGGAACATCAAGTTCACGAATGGATGCAAATGGTCTCCAAGTAGCCGAACGTAACTATTTCCAGTCAATAATCGGCTGAAATGCACCGGAGAACTCAGTCCATTCGATGTAAACGCAGTCCATATTATTATGTAGCCAACACCAACTGGGAGAGTGCCGTGCTGACGAGATGGGTCCGTGGCCTCGTGGAGTCTCGTGGAGTATACCCCACACTTGACTCCTATCATCTGCACTTACTAACTGAAACAAGACCCATGTGACCAGGCTACAGGTCTAGGGTTCAACTAACGTCGTCAAGAGCCTAGGTAAGTTGGTGCAGACAGTGTTAGTAAAGAGACTCGCGTCCGTCTCCGCTGTAGTAGCCCATAAACGCCACATTTCGTCACACTGTCCAAATAGACACATTCGTAATACGTGCCACAATGATTTCTGCAATAAATTGATATCTGTGACCTCAGTGCATATGAAATCACACTTTGAAATCACTTGAATACAAGGTCAGTCTCTTGGATGTACAAGAACAATCTTATCTATAACAAATACATAATGCGACAGTGATGGACTACGTAAGAAAAATGTAATGAATGAATCTTCCAAATTTAGCATTTCAGTTCTGCTGTTGAATTCAAAACAAACTTACAAATTATAAACCATTATAATGTTGCATAACTACTTCCTATATTTAGAGTGAACCTTATGTCAGTAGCATAGGATTGTAGTCTGTAGAAATGAGGCCCAAAAATTACTTTTTGGACAGCTGATCAGAACTACCAATCAGGTTGTTAATAAACTGCATCAATCTTCTTTTCCTTTTATCTTTTCCCAATTGTCTAATGAGTCGGCATTGTTAGTGACAGTCGTTCTCCGCACGCCCCTAGTGACGCTACCGCTCTCTCAGGGAACCTGTTTTTGGGCCCCGATTGTTTGCGTTTAGACTAAATCTCACATTCAAACGTGGGAACGTTTCCTGAAAGTTGACGTAGCGTATATCTGAGGCGGTACGTGGGTAACAGTCCGGCGCTTACCTGGCCGTATGTGAGGAAACCACCTAAAAACCACATCCAGACTGGCTTTTTCACCAGCCCTCGTCTTTAAACAGCGATGTTTAATAACCTGGCCAGTCGAGATGGGTCAGTAAGCAGCTACGATACCAATAGATAGACACAAGTTGTCTAGGTGAATCTCTAATACCAGTACGCGAAACATGGGAACATCAACGAATGTAAACATTGGTAAACTGCAGAAAGAGCGGAAGAAGACCTCATGAGTATCTAACTACCGCAAGCTTTCTAATGTGTGAATTATTTGAATGAATGAAGTTCCAAAGTACTTTCAGATCGTCAGACACAACGATCCAAGATCCGTTTGTAAGGTAGTAGGAGAACAGATGGAGGGACGCACAGTTGACATCGAAATTTTAAAAATGTTGGTACTATTTATTTAAACACTTCGCTACTAATGAGCTGTCAATGACATGCTAATACTCCGTAAGTGATTATGATGTTATATTTAGTAAGAGGAAGCGTACTGAGGTACGTTGGTTTGACCAAGGAAGGGGGCGTGGCAAACCAGCTGCTGACAAGTTGCTGCCCCAGCTAGGTCAGCAGCACGTGGCTGTCAGGAATCGCCCTCGAGGTTGCTTCCGTCAGTCGCCGTATCCATCCGCAAGAGAAGACACCTCTTACTGTGACGTTGGCAGTGTTCCAAGTGTGTGTAATCTGTTGCTTGCATCTGAGGCATAATGTTTTTCTGACTCTCCTATGGTCGTCAACTTATCATTCACATAGACAGTATCCCACTACGTAAGTTATTCCCCATAACTTTGTGCGGTACTCGCAATAGATCCACCGACGACATTTAGAACTCGAAAGATATTGTTTTGAATCGGTGAAAATTTAGATTGCGCTGTAGTGTAGTATTCCTCGAAGTATCTTCAATGAGTACGAATTCGCTTAGACTTAATTTTTGTCAAGCGTTAATTAGGAATTCTACGCACTTAAAACTCAACAGTAAGTGTTGAAATTTTTCCGAATGGTTCTCTAAGGAAGGAGAACGTTGTAAACAGGGCTGCATTAGCTACTATGTGAAATGATCCACCTGCCTTAATCGCAGCGTCAAGTGAATTAAAATAGAGACTGTCTGATTCTCTTAAATGTTGTTAGTTAACATTCGGTGCATACCTTCACCTGCAGCCTTACTCCTGGATGAGGTAACACGCTATGACTTAATAGTAAACGATTCATATCCTACTCCCTTTCAAAGACGTGTACCGAATCTAGTACCTTTGAGAACAGGTGAGATTTTAACAATCTATATGTTCCGAAAATTTACTTCTTTACAGCAGTCTGGAATTCACTTACATTTTCGGTGTAATTCCGACGCCTCTCATTCTTTGACAGAAATCTCAGAGATATGGTTCCCGTCTCATCCTATAACTTCACTACCACTGTATTCGCCCCTGCTGTTTTCACAAGAGTCTTCTGAGCCAAGCTTTTAAAAGTACTCTTCCTATCTCTGCTCCTTACCTGCAGGTACATACAGCTTACTCAGAGATCCAAGTGACTAAACATCTTGCTGACCTTGCAGGTACAGAGAAGCAGCTCTACGTTTATGATTTATCAAACGAGAGATTACATTTCAAATCCTCATCGGTAATATGGTGGAGAACGTTTACAAAGGTACTTTGACGTCCAACTACATTTTCTTGGCACTTCACTTTTTTCATCAGTCAGTATAGCCGTTGCCAGGTAATAAGGTGGTAATTGGTCCAAATCGTACGCATATTTCAGTAGAAAATGCAATTGTAACAGTTACGCTAGAGTTCTTGGCAAGCAAATTGAATTTCCTCACAGACCGTTTTATTAGACAATTATTTCAGGGAATCAACTTAATTTTGCTCTATACAAGGTGATAGTGGTGAAGAAGACAATAATTTCCTCATGCTAAGGCTAAAGAAACTATTTTAGATGGTTCTGAATATATCACCAAGTCAATGTATTACGGAAAGTAACCAGTAGACCCTCTATCTTGACGTAGATACTAGATTATCTTATGTACTCATGCATGAATACACTCCTGTCGCCCATAAAACAATGCAATACGAAACAAAATTTGAACGTTTGTCTGAAACTTGTTAAATAGTACAGGCAGACTTTAATCATTTTTAAATTAATGAAATTGTGCAAAAGTTAAATAGGAAACATTTTTTGCTTTGCTCAATTTGCAGTTTAATGTTCAAGAAATTGAACCATTTTCTATCCTCTGCCAGTCTTTGTAAGAATAAAATGTAGGGTCTTTCTTTGTGGATATAATATTGAGGTTCATTTTACGATTCGAACGATAATGTTATCAGTCCAACATGATTTGTGTTAATAGTAGTCTGAACGTAAATGTATGTCAATTTGCGTCAATACATTTACATCAACACCGAATAAATACTGCTACATGCATATTTAAAAATATACTTTACCTCCCGGAGGATGGTGCGTATCAGTGTGATGAATTCGGTGTGTCAGCATTTATATGACTTACACATTGGTCTTCTTCCAGTAACAACTGCCGCGGAGAGTAATTTTAGCATTCTATATCTTTAAACCCAAAAAAAGTCAATTCAGGACTGCAATCCATAGGAAATGGAAATGCTTTAGCCTCGTATTCACACAGGGAAATGTACCATTTTCAGGATATTGCACAAATGGTGCTTTGTTCTAGTTGCAACGCTGTTTCCGCACCAGCCATCGATCGTTTATGCTCTCTTGCCAACCAAACACATAGGGAACCCGTTCATTTTCTCCTATTCTGTTGCTATTAGTCTATCGACTGTATAAGTTGACAGTCAACTACAAATTATTTAAGAATTATCTATGCGCCGATAGAAAATGTCAATAATCTTTTCAAAATATAAGTTAACATAATTATTAAAAAATAATGCGCCAGTACTGTTAAAATGTTAATTATGAACAACTGAAAATTATTACTGACATGATGTTCTGCTCTTAAAACTCAACATTAACTCTGTGAACGACACGACCTTCAGGATTGGTCTGACAAAGTTTATATGTAGGTGCTGGCATGGTCAGCAGCCTGTTTGTGCAGATTTGAATTGAAGACGCGATGCGTTTCATCGTCTTTTTGTAGTCATTGCTAACCGTGCAGCTTTCTACCTGGTTGTGCTCCAGTGGCTACGGGAAGCAGAATTATTTTCTTCAAAGAGAGGACACAAATTCGGACACACAAAAAACACATTACCACACGTGATACGGTGTAGGACATCAGCTGGCATTCCGAGAGAGCTTCCTGTGCCGGCCGGAGTGGCCGTGCGGTTCTAGGTGCTTCAGTCTGGAACCGGGCGACCGCTACGGTCGCAGGTTCGAATCCAGCCTCGGGCATGGATGTGTGTGATATCCTTAGGTTTGTTAGGTTTAATTAGTTCTAAGTTCTAGGCGACTGATGACCTCAGAAGTTAAGTCGCATAGTGCTCAGAGCCATTTCAACCATTTTTGAACCTCAGCTTCCTGTCTTCCCTGAATGGTACAAATACAGGTTCTGCGTGGATTTGAAAGGAATCGCGTACATTTCTTCCTGCAAAATAGTGTCAATTCCAGGTAATCGTAACGTATGTGGACAGCGATCACGCACTCTTCTCTGCATAGAGGGCTGGTTCAAAATCAGACGACGTAAGCCTACCAAGGAAGCTTCACAACTTTAAGCATTTTTTCAACACGAACGGAAACGACCAGAGTCAAATCCGACGAAACTTCGGGCAGAAATTACAAGCTCAGCAGACAGGAAACGACGAGAAGGAAAAGATAATGCCGCACCTGAGGTTTTGCGGAAAAGTATCGAACAGGATAGGGGGAGAAGTGGAAGTGATCCAACGCCTATGGGTTCTCAGTACTGATGGGCGTGAGACAACAAAATGTAGATATGTGTTGACATATTTTTCCCTGCATTATTGTGTGCAGATATAAAGATATACTTATCTACGATGAGCAACCCAGAAGTTCTGCTGGATGCGGTGGAACGGGTCACGTGAGCGCCCTATTGACACAGAAGCGGGTGTCCCAGCATACCGATAGAATTCCTTCCTTTAAACATCCCCCAGGCTGTGGCTATGCCATGTCTCCGCAATATCCTTTCTTCCAGGAGTGCTAGTTATGCTAGGTTGACAGAAGAGCTTCTTTGAAGTGTGGAAGGTAGGAGAGGACGAACTGGCAAAACTGAAGCTGTGAGGGCGGATGGTGTGTCCTGCTTGGGTAGTTCAGTTGGTAGCGCACTTACCCGCGAAAGGCAAAGATCCCGAGTTCGAGTCTCGATCCGAGGGTTTTAACTTACCACCAAGTTAAATTACGCGGCGGATTCTACAGGACAGAAGCCACCCACCCCAATTACGATAACAGTTCCGAATGACAATGTTAGTGAAAGAGTATCTCCGAATGAGACCATACTTACCAAATGTGTCCCTATCTTCACCGCAACCTACAGAACCTGTGACGAAAGCTCCATTAGTTACGGTATCAGAAAACACTACTGTAGCGGCTGACACTGGACAGGTTGCACACACGCCGATTTCGACAACATTCGCAAATGACAATGTTCGTACTAGCGACGCTACAATGTCGACCACGGAAACTTCGGCGGCGTCCTTCACCAAAACACAAATCACAGAATCGGTGACGAAAACCGCACTCACCAACATTCAAAGTTACTCGAAAGTTTCTAAGGCAGAATCTCCACATTATAACATTTCTGATCAGAGCCAGGAAACATCCTAAGAATCGTTACCGAATATCTCTCTGGTAAGTACCTAGAAAAAATTGTTCGAAACATCAATCACGATCGGACTGAACTGGATTTAATGCCAACAAATTGATCTCGCGTCTTTGAGGATGTACACATTTAAATTGGTACTAGTGACTATGAAGCAGTTGTAGTTACAATGATTAACAATGCACGAAGCTCAACTAGAAGAAACAGAAGTTATACATTTAGTAAACTAGATAAAGATTCAGTACCATCGTATTCCAATCAGGAATTTGAAATATCAGCTCAAGGCAGGAGCATGTAGAGGTAGGCCTACTACGGCTCTATTTTAAAAGGATAACTGACCATGCACTCGGTAGATATGTATCCATGAAAGGAGTTCGTGACAGAATGGGCGTTACATGGTAATGGTCACTACACAGAAACATCGAATGAAACGGATAGTACTCAATAAAAAAAATGTAAAATACAGTGTAGGACTGTATACAGACGTCGAATGGAACGAGTTTGACTGTCTATTGCACAGGAGACCTTCAAAGAGTAACTTAGAAGAATTATATCGAAAAATCACTCAAAAGACCCGAAAAAGTTCCTGTCACATGTAAAGGTAGTGAAACGAATGTTACTGATAGGCACTGAGAGACGAGGCAGCGCCTAATAATACGTTTAACAGACTAAATGCAGAAATGGTTAACACCTTTTCCAAACTGCCCTCAATCATGCTCATCCAGTTTAATTCTTGTACGACTGCAAAGGTGAGTCAATGGCGATGAGAAACAGTTGAGATCGTTGAAGTCAGACAAAGTTCCAACTCTTGACGGGAAACGTATCAGATCCTATTCCGATCATTCGACTGAGTTAATACTTCTATTAACCGTAATTGACCGAAAATCTCGAAAAAAAAAAAAAAACCTGCCCCATGTTATGATAAAAGCACAGGTCAGAGTCCACACAAAGGGTAGCACAAAGTGAACCACAAAGCCACTGTCCAATATCCTTCAACGCCCCCCATTGTTATGCAGTCTTAGAAGATATTCTGAGGTGAAATTTTAAAGGGTATCTCGAACAGATTGTCCTTCTTCATGCCAACCAGCAGTGATTAGGTAACCAGTGATCACGTGAAACCAAACTCGTCCTTATACGAAGCGCTGAAAGTCATGGAAGCATGCATTCAATCATATGAAGTATTCCGTAACTTTCCAAAGGCTTTTGAATCAGTACAACACATACGTATCTCTCCTATAGGGATCGCGAAGACACAGTTAATTTAATCTCATCGCGCACAGAGGCGTTTAATCATTCTTCTTGCGTCCCAAACACAAACAGAACAGGAAAAAGCCCCAAAACTTGATACTTTGAGAAGACCCTCTTCCGTGGAGTTCACAGTGCTTTGTAGAGTATAGATACATATGTCGATGGTGATGTAGAGCTGGCGTGCGTTGTTCAAAAACTTCCCTCCAGTGGCGATCTGTTTCTTTCTGTTTCTATTGTTACTTATATTCCTTTTTCGTTCGATAAACTCGTACCAAGGATGTATTTGTACATGGTAAACCTATCTGCAAAGGAAACAAGAAGAATTCACTTTTGAAATAAGGACAGACGTGTTTGGATTCAATCGTTATTCCACAAATCCAAAATGACTTACTCCTTGGGGTCACGAACCAGGCGAGTATACGAGACGGTAGCGATACATTCTGAACCCCTGGCATTCCCTCCCTTCGGATCGCGTCCGAGTGTTTCCCTCACAGACAAAGGGGGTTGGGTTGTTTGGGGGAGGAGACCAAACAGCGAGGTCATTGGTCTCGCCGGATTAGGGTAGGATGGCAAACGAAGTCGGCCGTGCGATTCTGGGAAATCACGGAGAACCTAAATCAGGATGGCCGAACGCTGGCTTGAACAGACGTCCTCCCGAATGTGAGACCAGTGTGCTAACCACTGCGTTACCTCCCGCGGTCACAGACTGCCTCTTGATCATCATCGCCTTCTTCTTTTCATTATACAGGGTGAAATGTATTTAAACAGGCAAACTCTGGGAGGTTGTAGGGGACATCAAAACAAATATTTTTCCATAATGTCATTTTTCCTATGGCGAGTATTTGAACAGGTAGAGGAACTGTGCTCTGGGCGGATAATCAACTGGTTCCAGGTTGTGGAGACACTGTAAGTTAAAATGGATGTAACATCTGCTCTCGAAGGACTGTTCTTACATTCATCTGATTCGTCCCCATGTTACGTGCAATTGCACTAAAGTTGATTGAAGGATCCCGCTCCACATGCTGCAAGTCAGCTTCCACAAATTGCAGCATTCTTACCGCGCGGCGGTGTCCCCGTCCAGGTAATCTGCTAAATGACCCGGTGTCACGCAGACGTTGGTACACAGCAGCAAAGTTCGTATGATCCGGGATACGGCGATTAGGATATTATTGTTGATAAACCAGCTGTGCAGTTCCTCCATTGTGGTGCGCTACGCAGTACGCACCAACCGTGTCAGTGTACTCACTCCAGGTGTATCGCTCCATTAGCAATCAGAGACAATGCACTACTACATTGGCGGACAGCAGTTGCCTACAACTGAAGAGCGTAATACGCCCTCTAACAACTGAAGATCGTGATACGCCATCCACTGGGTTAAATAATCCTCATAGGAAAAAAAATTACGTTAGGGAAAAATATTTGTTTTAATGTCTCCTGCAACCTCCCAGAGTTTGTCGGTTTAAATACTTTTCACCCTGTACACAGACAACTATTGTCAACGAATGTAACAGATCGAGTCTTCATGACGTCACTGTCGACAATGAGTTCCGGCACCAAACCAACCGAACCGTTGCGTAGCATCACTCTCATTGACAAACCTTCCGAAGAAAGAGTCGATTTCCAAGTGCGCTTTCTAGGAAGTCTGTTTCGTATCCTTTGGGCTGTGAGAAGAAGTTGAGAAGTAGTGAGGAGGTAGGTGAACACTGACTTTTAAATTACTCTGCAGTCGCAGGCACGGGATCAGGGTCTGGAAGACCAATATTTTATCTTTTGTCTACGTATCAGTTGTTCACATTACTCCTCAATTCCTATCTTGTTCACTATACTCTACATTTTCTATCAACTTCTGTATTTGCTGAGCCGCTGCATTGCGTTGCTCATAGTCCAGAAATTTAGTCTGGAACAAGGAGTACAACTCACTGAACATGTGGAAAACGACTAGTTCCCGCAACGTCAGCAGGTTTCGTAATTAGTTCGCTGATACAAAGGAAATAACGTCGCTCAAGAACTTCAGTTAACCGGAATGTTGATCACCTCTATTACTGTACTTATTAATTCTCCAACGTCCTTTAATATGTTTGCTGATTAATTTGATTTGGGACAGTAGAAAGCGTTTACGACAAGTAATTAAATGTACAATGCCTACTGTATATCATGTAGTGTACTATTAACATATTTAGTAACTCCAGACTCTCAATAATTGTTGGATTGATACAAGTATTTGTTTCCTTTTAACGATCCATCACGTTCTTGTTCCGATTATTTGGTGTTTCGATCTAAAATACAGCATCACTTGATATTAATCGTTTTATAATTGTGATAAGAGCTGGTGTGTGCACATATGGTGCCATGTAAGGTATGGGACTGAACTGTTTATATAGACCAAACGTTCTTGTCAATAAGCCAGATTTCATTTGACTATTGTCGTCTCAGGAAACAATGTAGCTACTAAAGACTGCTCGTTTTACGTTTCCAGATGTTTTCGCGTGTGAAGTCGCTGTTCGGCTCTTCAGCTGCCAGCCAGGGGTGTCCCAGGCTGGTCGACGAGCCGCCAACACCTGCGCCTCTACGCCGCCTCCGGCCGCCTCGACCAAACCCGAATGAGAGGAAGGTCGAGTCCACCACCGCTGACTGCGAAGAGGCAGCTGCTGATAAACCGCAGCTTCAGGCAATTCATATAAGCAGCAGAGCCTCCTTCGTACAACATTCAACAATAATAACTGTCAGAGTGTTCCAAGAAAAGAGATGGAAATGAATTCCAATAATGTTCTGCAGACACGTTTACTGACATAACTTTTCCTTTCCACAGTTTGGTCCGAGACCGAGAATTGTGCATTTTGACATGTCTGACGTTGAAGATGAAAAGGAGGAAGTCTCTGGCTCTTATTACCCTCCTGGATTTCCAGTTCCACCCAGTCGGCTGCAAATCTTTGCCAACAGACCACGCCAAATGAAGATTATCTGAGAGCCACTATCGCAGGAAGTGCAGACTGTTATGGCACATCTAAGAGCTGAGATACAAGCAAAGATATGTTAAGCATTTACCTATTAAAAACACTGCATTACGTTAGAAACAATGACTTAGATTTCTTATTAACGCTTGAAATAAATTTAAATGTAGGATTCATTTAAATCTACACATACATCCAAACTGTGTAGACTACTTTCAATTAATGAAGAGAGGTGACAAGGCATCTTGAAACCAACCGTAATATAATGTTTGAGGACTTGTGGAAACGAAAAAAGATCGTCATTAGATCGGTCTAAGAAAAGGATATATACTTATTACGATATCTTGCAAAACTAAAGTTAATTGATTTAGGAGCAATGTTTATGGAATGGTGATACTATCAATACGAACATTCAGTTAACTGGTTTTACTAATTGTACATCTATAGTTTTCATTACTTGCAAAAGTCATAGTCATGTCAGCGTTACAGATTTTTTGTAGCCTGTAATACCTGAAATGCTAGATATAGTGTCTCTCAAGGAAGTAGCTTAATAAAAATAATTGTTTTTGTAATTTTCAGGAGAACCCGCCACCTACAACATGGATTGGGCTTCTAGTGGAGACTCTAGTCGACCTGTTTCGAAACAAGAGAGATTACCGCCGGAACCATGGGTTGGCAGAGACACCAGGGTTCGTCATCCGAATTAAGGGAAGATTCGCGCCTGTTCGTGTGGCAGTGAGAAGAGTTCTTCATCTGAAGAAGAATGTGGACAACAGACAGATGCCGACGGGCATAGATTCAACTCTGCGTGATTATTTTCTTCATTGTGAACACCCTGACCCTAATTACCCGCCGATTATTCAATTAACACCACAGATACTTGAATCCGCGCTGTGATGTGATTGTTGGAAACCAGTCTGATCTGGCTTGAAATAAAACACCTTAAAACCTGTTTAGTTGAGTTTTTATTGCACAGTTGATTTATAAAAGCTTTCTACACACAATGTAAAATGTGAAAGCGAAAAAGGTCTGAACTGTGATGACTGAAGTAACCTGCTTGCATGAAAAAAAAAAACAAATTTAACTGGCAGTACCATAAGCTGAATTACAGTAGCTGGGGCTGAAGATGACGTCACTAAGGTTGTGAATAGGGCCGATCAGTTTCTGTTTTCAAACTTTCAATTTGATAACAGCTTTAAGAGATGGTACAGACTCCTTTGCAGGCCGCCCTCATACACCCAAAGATACAATGAGGATAGGAATGAAAAGTAAAAGACATGGTTAATAACAGTAGACTGAATGAAATACTGAGAGCGTACTTCTGAGGCAGTTTTCATGAGATTTGTGTGTGTGAAATCTTATGGGACTTAACTGCTGAGGTCATCAGTCCCGAAGCTTACACACTACTTAACCTAAATTATGCTAAGGACAAACACATACACCCATGCCCGAGGGAGGACTCGAACCTCTGCCGGGACCAGCCGCACCGTTTCAAGAGATGAAGTGACTGAGTAAGAGCAGAACGTCCTGGGTATTCAACATCTCAGTACGGAAGGCTTTTAACTGGAACGTAGGACTCAGCATTACAACTTGCGATATGAGGTGTGTGCCGAAGGATATTCATATAGAGGAATACGTACTGAACATTTAGGTACAGGAAATTTTTGTAGATGATTACCTTAACAGTGCATATGAGGCGGTTACCAGGAACATCACTGAGAATGCTTCTTTCACTAAGGTGAAGATTGTGCCATTCCTTGAGAGGTACAACAGGCCTTGGATCCTCGCGATTTGTTGAATCAACTGTGCTTGTCATGTATGTCTGTGACTGATGCATCGTATTCCGCGCAGTCGAACAATATGCGACGTGGACTATACCTGGGTGTTTTCTTTAAGAGAATACATGCATTACTAATTTCCAGAGGCAGTCTGCGATACAGAACTCTGTCAGCTAATCCCGACGATCTCCAATAATTTCAGTAAATGGAAAATATTTTTGAGCAACAGAGCTACCATCTGACTATACACGCAGCTGCAGCAGTTAAGTGAAAAAGTAAAATAGGTTGACTGGATACCACAAATAATAAAAAGTCAGGGTATTTTATGCTACATACACAAAGACTGTTTAAAATGAAGAACTCGTATCACGAAAAGAAACTAAAAAATCAAAATATATATCTTCTGGTGTGCTTGGCTAGGACAATACACCACCTCTTCGTAATTACAGAAATTGAAGAGATCAATGTCGTTACAAGTTAATATCAAATTGACTACACATCTCAAGAGGAAATATAGATCGAATAAGGTGCCAAGCCAGGTGTAAAGGAATACAATATTAAACAACTTTTGGACTGCTGTACTTCAGCGACAGAACTGGCAACGCAGAAAGTAAAGTGTTTGTCAGTGTAGAGGCTCCAACAGGGAAATGCTTTACATTTCATTTAACTATTACAAAGGACAAAAGACAGACTGTGGTATTAACTTCTAAGTCGGTAAAGCATGTGAGGATTTCGGTATTTATTTGATGTGGGACAGTAAAAGATTGAGGGCACCTGCAGACACTGGCGACAAGTTTCAGTATGGTCCCAACTAAACACTCCTAGAAATACCAGAAGCACACAGTCACTGATAATCATATTCTAAACTCCCCTTTTTTACACGGAAAAAACGCAAGTTCCACTACAACTGGGTTATCTGCTCATTAATGGCTGGTTCTAGTATGATAAAAAAATTATTAATAGGTTAAATGTATTTCAATTCTTTCAATTTAAATCTGTGTTTCATACTAGAATGTCGTCTTCCCAGTTTGGCACAGCTTTGCCACAGGAGACACGAAAGCGGCCGAAGACGTCCGTCTTCAGGTCGGTTCCTGATCGTTGTCAGGAGGAGGCTAGGTTTTTGATTACGCAAAGACTTCTATTATTTGGAAAAGAACAACCCGGATTTCTTTACGTAATTTTATAATTACCTAAGGGACCTTTAACAATGAACAGTAAAAAAAAATTGCATTTTCAATTGAAATCATTAATAAATGGGGCATCTTGTGCTACAAAGTATCACAAATAAAACACGCGGCTAGCACAACCGAGACTTAAACCATATTACAAATAATCCTTCATAACGTTCGTCAACATCTTCCGGAAGGTAAAAATCACACTCTTAACAAAAGAAGCATTAAATTTCAGATGGAAAGCAAAGGCCATTACGAAAATTATTAGGTACCGAATGAATAAACTAGTTAATGCAGATGACATACAGCTCTAAGAAGACAGCAAGACTGAGTAAGGTTATTTTAAATTCAAATTATTTATCCTTATTCCTAAGACTTCCTAACAGTCCCTAGAAACCGTAGTAGAGAAAACCATTTAGGGAAGCAGATCCATTACTTTACTGAGACAGAAAATATAGTCTGTACTAACAAATAAAAAATCTTTTGTTAATCACCCAGTAAGTCTGCTGATTATAATCGTATTTCAAATAAAGGAATAAAATTATGAAATTATGTACTCACTTTACACTTTAACACATACACACACATATATATATATATACATATATATATATATATATATATATATATATATATATATATATATATATAGTAAGGTGGGGTAAATCCGACCAGGTTGGTAAACCCGACCGCCCTCTGAGAAACGGCAAAGCCGACCGATTTCGCATTAGTGTTACCATATAGAGCCTTCGAAATAACGAAAGTCTCACCTTGAAAGCTTTGCCGCATTTGACATTTAGACACTCAAACGACAACAAGTGTGTTTTCGATTGTTTCAATTTAATTTTTGTGCAAACTGCATCACTAGGTTTACCGTATTAAATAAAACGATCGCAAAACAAAGGGTAACTGATTTTGTAGATCATCTTGCGGCCTATTCAGAGTATGTATATTTTTGTGTTGGAAATTTCATGTAAATTGTTTCTTTGTGTGTTAAATGAAAAGTGGCATGGTGGGGTAAATCCGACCTCTCAGTGGCGGAGTAAATCTAACTCCAAATTTTTTATCATTTATGTTTAAGGAATTATTTATCTATGGAAACAAAGTGACTTATTCTTTTAATTTTAGGAAAATAAAGCAAAATTACAAACGAAAAACGACAAAACGCAATCAAAACGACATTCGCCGAACAGTCGCTGCAATGCAAATGGGAATGTCTTTACGAGCTGTCGCTCGCGATTTAAACATTCCGAGATCGACATTTCTGTTGCACCGCAGTACAATGAAATCATCTATTTTTTCCATTAAAATTTACAATCATTTAACTTACAGTACAATTAGTATTCTAAACGTGGCTATTTTTATATATTTTGTTCATTTATGTAAAAAACATAATTGTTTATAATTTTTTTCCAAGAAAACCGTTCATTTAGAACTATTTCTGTGCAAAATCAGCCAAACAAATAGGGGGTAGAAGTTACCCCACCATTTTTGCAAATGGCAAAATTGGACATTTCTTAAAATACCGATATCTCAAAAACTTTTAATATTAAAACAAAAATATTTTGTAAACAGTTGCTCCTTTATATTATCTACAATTTAACAGATATAACGTTAAGATCCAACCTCGGAAAAGCGTTTTATAGCCACAAGAACTTACTAGCTCGGATTGACCCCACCTTTACCCCTCTCTCTGTCCGTCTGTTTGTCTCTCTCTCTCTCTCTCTCTCTCTCTCTCTCTCTCTCTCTATATATATATATATATATATATATATATATATATATATATATATATATATATATAGGTAACAGTCATTTGATGAAGTGGATAAAACAACGTGACTTCTTTTTAGAAACCTTGATACCCATTCTGATTTCGCGTCTCAGTCCGGCACACAGTTTTAATCTGCCAGGAAGCTTCATATCACCGCACACTCCGCTGCAAATTGAAAATCTTATTCTAGATTCTCAAAGTAATCTCTTAACAACACTTGAGTTCGCTTTCTCAACAATAGATGCAGTTTTTTTTTATCTAAAGTGCTGTCTTAGTACTGTCAAACAAACATAAAGTTGCCATTTTAGCACTAACTGCAATCTTGCTAAAGACTTTGATTGTGTAGATCAAGGCATACGGCTAGGATTATTATGATCGTGTAATTCTACTTGTATAGACGGTGTCACATCTTAATTACATTAAGATAATTTTTTGATATCAAATGATACGACAGCTATAAAGGGAAATTCAGAGTATAGAAATATTAAATGAATGAAAATGTTGTGAATGTTAGCAATTTAGTGCGCTCTGGCCGTAGAATTACGATTCGGGAGATGGGTGATGAACTTCATTTAGGTTTGTATGCAAGTTTAGTCAGTTTTAACTGACGATCTGAACATGCGTTGAGCGTCTGCAAAATTCGTTCCAAAAGTGTTGTCAAGTGACCAGGGACAATACCGACTTATAGAGAGCCAAGAACAGATTAATCGGACTATTTGCTAAATAGGGTAATTACAGGTGACGAATCGTGTGTATACAGATATGATCCTGAAGCCAAAGTGCAGTCTTCGCAGTGGAAGACTCCAGGTTCACTATGACAGAAGTTGGGCGAAGGTGAAGACAATGTTGGTGATTTTTTCGATTCTTCCGATAATGTACATCAGGAACTCACCCCTGGAGGACAGAAAATTAACCAGGAGGACTACAAATGTGTCCTTGAGCGTTTGCACGAAAAGGTGCAGAAGAAAAGTTCTGTATTGTGGAAAGACAGGATTTGAGTGCTCCACCATGACAATGCTCCGGCTAATCGTGCCTTCTCCATAGTTGAATATTTGACCAAGATCAAAATTCCTGTGCTTCCAAAACCTCTATATTCCCCTGACTAGGCCCCCGTGGACTTCTGCCTGTTTCCTAAACTGAAATTTTCCGTGAATGGGAAGCGATTTTACTCGATTGAAGATATCCACTGTCAGTGTCCTTAACACAATTCAGGAAAAAAATTTCCAGGACTGTTTCCAAAAGTGACAACACAGTTGAAGTCGGTGTATTCAGTCATAAAGGGATTAATTTGAAGGCATCACAGCGGCATGTAAGTACCATCATTTTACAATTACAGTCCCATTTTTAAAGCATTCCAATCACACCTCGTACATTGGTAATTGGCATATAGTAGCACGGAGTTACTAGAGAATGCTAAAATCGATGGTTCATGAGCCTTCGAAAACCGATACAACAATAACCGTAACATAATTCTGTGTGACAGATAAAACGGAATCAATTTTAATGTACATATAAAATTAGAGCAAATCGTGCGAACAGTGGCAACTGTTTCAGTTTGACAAGTGCGCGCCACGGAACACGACAAAATGCGACACAGTCATTTAGCTAGTGGCTTCTCAACAACAGCAAATACGTTTCTACCGTAAGTGTTGCACCCGACATCAAAATGAAGTATTTGCAGCACAGGATCTGAAAGACGAGAGAAAATCCTACGTGGAAAATTGTCAAAATGAGGTGTAAGATGTCAAAAAATTAGCCGAAAAGCATGTTATGAACACTTACTTGAAACAAAAAAAATTAATTCTTGACTACCACTATTATTAGTCTACATCAACCAAGGGTGCGGTATAGCCGTGTATTAATACTGACACAGCATAGTACAAATAGTGATCATAGAAAAAGGAATTCTCCTGTTTACACTTCAGTGACAAATGTCATACGATATTGTATCGGACCTCCATTTGCCCGACGTAATGTAGCAGCTCGTTGTGGTATTCACTCAACAGTTCGCAGGAAGTCCCACGCAAAAATGTTTATCCATGTTGCTTCTATAGCAGTCGATAACTGCCAAACGCTTTCCGGTGCTGGATCATGTTCGTGAATCGACTTCTCGATTACGGCACATGAATGTTCGATGGGACTGATGCTGGAAGATCTGGGTGGCCAAATCGTTCTCTCGATTTGTCCACAACGTTCATCGAAACAATTGTGAACAATTGCGGCCCCGTGGAATGGCGCATTGACCTCTATAAATATTCCATCGTTGTTTGGGAGCATTTAAGTTCTTGAATGGCAGCAAATGGCCTCCAAGTAGCCGAACGTAAATATTTCATACTTGAATATGAGAAGGTGGTATCTGTTCTTTCGGACATATCTTCATTTAGATAAGGCTTCCCGGCCAACAATCTTCGTCACTGCGGATGCACTCAGATTGCTCAAACACTTACGGGAATCGGTAGATTGTCTGCTGCGAATAATGAGTATAGTGCGCAGGGGCACTAGAAATGTGGTATGTGGACAGTAAGATGGAAATGTGGGTCTCATGTGGGGCGTCCCAGAGGTACGTCCCTGCAGTAGCACTATCCTCTGTGTCCACGATGGCTCTGTCTTATAGGACGTCTGCCATGTAGGAAACAGATTCCGGGTTCGAGTCCCGGTCTCAGCGCACATTTTCAACAGTTCCCGTTGATATTTATCAACGCCTGTAAGTAGCTAATGGACTGGATTCATTGTAATTTCATCCACAAATATTTCAAGTCAATATACGCTTTAATAGGACTAGATGCCCGAATGCATTCGATGTAGCGCAACCCACACCATTCTGAAGCCAACACCAGCTGGAACAGTTACTTGCTGACGATCTAGGTCTATGGCTTCGTGGGGTCAGCGCCACAGTCGCCCCTACTATCAGCACTTACCAACTGGAATGTGTACCTCTGACTAGGCCTCATGTTTCTAATTCTCTAGGATCCAACCACAGTCGCAACGAGCCTAGGAGAGGTAGCGCAGGAGCTGCTAGCCAAGGCAGTCGCGTCCGTCTCTGCTGCCGTAGCCCATTAGCGCCACATTTCACTGCGCTGTCCGAACGGATACGTGCGTGATATTTCCGGCACACAGTGATTTCTGCGGTGAACTGAATTTTGTGACAGTGCATATAATATCACACTTTGATATCTCAAGAACACATCGTCTGTCATTTAAAGCTACAAGGACGATCTTATCTGCACGAAATACATAATGTATTCATGACAGACACGAAAAACGTAGCATTTCAGATCTTCTGTTGAATGCAGAAAAAAACTTACCGAACTATAAACCGCTGTAAAATTGCATAACTACTTCATATGTTCACAGTGAAATGTATCTCTGTAGCATAGGATTATAGCCTTTAGAAATGGAGCAGAAAAGTTAGTTTTAAGACAGCTGATCAGAACAATCTATCAGGTTGTTAGTAAACTGCTAAAACCGTCTCCTCCTTTTGCTGTTTTACGTTTCTCTAAGGGGTGGGCGTTATAGTATGAGTTTTGGGAATGTTAATGACAGTCGATGGTAGGATGGCGCAAGTGACGCTACCATTACCTTACGGAATCTGTTTACCGAATGGTTCAAATAGTTCAAATGGCTCTGAGGACTACGGCACTTGACATCTGAGGTCATCAGTCCCCTTGAACATAGAACTACTTAAACTTAACTAACCTAAGGACGTCAGACACATCCATGCACGAGGCAGGATTCGAACCTGCTACCGTAGGGCTCTGTTTACCGCCCCCGTTTGATTGCGTCTAAATTAAATATCATATTAAAGCTCGGGAACGTTTTCTGAAAGTTTGGGTAGCATGTATCTGGGGCTATACTGGGGTAAAGCCAGGCGCTTACCTTGCTATATGTGGGGAAACAGCCTAAAAATCACGTGCAAGTTGGCCGCTCTCCATCCCCAGTCTTTAAACCACGAGGCGGCTTCGGTCTGAAATAGGCCTGTGTTCCCGGATGGGTCAGTAAACAGCTACGATACCAATCGATCGACACTACCTAAGTAGTCTATACAAAGCTGTAACAACAGTATACAAAATATGGAAACATAAACGACACGTAAACATGATAAGCAACGCATACAGCAGGAGACCTCAGCGCTATCTAACAAGCACAATCTTTCAAGTGTATGAAATATTTGCGAGAATAAATTTTCAGAATACTTTCAGGCCGCCAGGCACAACGATCCTAGAGACATATGTATGGTAGCAGAACAGCAGATCGAGAGAAGCGCAGATGGCGTTGAAATTACGAATACATAATTGCTATTCATTTTATCACTTCAACACTAATGAACACTGAATGACATGCTAATATTTCTTAAGTATTTATGATGTTATATTTGGTTAGAGGAAGCCTACTGTAGGTTATTGAGCTCTCCAAGGAAGTGGGCGAGGCGTATCAGCTGGTGACAAGTTGCAGCCTCAGCCAGATCAGTAGCCCGTGGCTGTCAGGAATCTAGCTCGAGCCTGTGTCAATCGCTGTACCCACCCGCAACAGAAGTGACGTCATGCTGTGACGTTGGCACTGATTTGGTTGCTTGGAGTCTGTTGCTTGTCCCCCCACCCCCCTCCCTCCGCATACTCAAAGACACCAAAATTGGCAGTGTTCCTTGGTGATGACAATATCTGCACACAGATAGGTTCCAGCTTCAGTTCTTGATAATAAATAACACAAAAATGACGGCAGTGCAGATGGCACTGCCCAGGCAGTTGCTGAAATGCATAAAATAAATCACAGGATAAATAACAGAAAAATAACATTGACCACAACTGTAATTTACTATGGTTAACGATACAGCGTATTTAAAAGCGTAAATAATGCACATCATAAAATTAATCGTATTACGGCATGCACGTGTGCCGTTCGGAGGAACGTGGC
The DNA here is from genome assembly GCF_021461395.2 of Schistocerca americana. NCBI lineage: Eukaryota > Metazoa > Arthropoda > Insecta > Orthoptera > Acrididae > Schistocerca > Schistocerca americana. The sequence goes on along the minus strand of NC_060119.1, from coordinate 1,245,560,584 downwards.
ATATTCTTGCTGATGGTATATGTTAACATTTAACTTATTGAGTTTAATAAGAAAATTAAGTTTTTTTCTTAAATGCATTGTGGTATGAGGCATAATGTTGGTCTCACGTTCCTATAGTCGGGATTTTATCGGCAACACAGACAGTATCGTTTCTAGGTCTGAAGAGGAGTTGGAGCAATTGACCAGAGCACGAAAGGAGGCTGCCAGAAAATTTGGGCTAAAAATAAACATAAAAGACCCAAGACAGCGTACCTCGTTATGACACGTGGTCAAAGCCATACTGCTGGTCATCTACAATCAATAGAGGTGGGAGTCCAGTCTTACAAGACAGCACATGAATTTAAATACCTAGGGGAACTTTTCACTGAGACCTTGTTACGTGATGCAAGCAGGAAACTAATCGTATCACGGCCTAGCACTGCTTCGGTCCACATATCTCTTCAAACAGTTAAAGATTCGCATATGCAAAACCCTGATCCAGCCTCTTGTTCTAAATGGCTGTGAGACATGGAGTATCGGGAAAAAGGACTTCAATAAGCTCATAGTTTTTGAGAGAAAAGTTTTCAAAGATCTTCGGTCCGGTTCTGGATGCAGACACAGGAGAATAGGGGATCAGACAAAAATAAGAGCTTGATGAAGTATACCAGCAGCCCATCATAGCGGGATCACTGAAAGCCAAACGAATACAGTGGGCCGGCCATGTGGCCTGGATGGAAAATCACAAATCGCGTCGGAAGCTCATGGTTTTCACACCTACAGGAAAGAGACCTCCAGGGAGGCCCGAGAAGCGTTGGAGGGGTGGCCTTCATAAATGTTTAAACCAAACATCAATAGATATAGACGGATAGCGGATAGCTGCAATTGACCGAATACTTGTGGCACCCTGTGGTCCACTGAACCTGATCATGTAGAAGAAGAAGACAGACAGTATCCCACTACGTAAATAATTCCCCACAGCTTTGTCCAGCAAACTGAATAAATCTACAGGTTACTTTCAGAACTCAAAAAACTCTCTGTTGAACTGGTGGTATTTTGCATTGTGCAGCAATGTAGTACTCTTCGTACTGTCTTCATTGACTACTCATTTAGTTAGGTATAATTTGGTCATGAGTTATTAGGAACTCTACGCATTTAAAACGTAACAGTAAGCTTTCACAATTTTCCGAATGGTCCGTCTAAGGTAGGAAAATGTTGCTAACATCACTGAATCAGCAGCTAAGTGAAATGATCCACGTGTCTTAATCACATAGTGAAGTGTATTAGAATACCGACTATGTCACTTCTCTTTAATATTGTAAACCAATATTCCGCGGATATCTTCATCTGCAGCCTTACTGTTGGATTAGATAACACGCTAAGACTTAGTTGTAAACAATTCACATCCTACCGTCTTTGAAATACATGTATCGAATCTGATAGCTTTGATACTAAACAAGAATAACAATTTCCTCCAATCTTCTTCACAACAGTCTGGAGTTAAATTACAATTTCAGTGTTAATTCGCTGCCTCTTATTCTCCCTATGTCTTCTCAGGAAAGTGTTTAAAATTACTCTTCCTATCTCTGCTCCTTACCTCCATATACATACAACTTACTCAGAAATACAAGAGACAATAAGTCTCACTGATATCATTTGTACAAAATAGTTTGTGGTTTTCAATCACGAGATTAATTTTCGAGTCTTCTTCGCGAATTTTATGTGAAGTTTTACGAGGGTACTTTAACGACCAATCACGTCTTCTGGGTGCTTCAAATTTTTTTTTTTTTTTTTTTTTTTTTGTCAGGCAGTTTAGTTGTTGCCAGGTAGCAGGACGGACGCCGGTCCAAATCGTACATATATTTTAGTAAAACATGCAATTGAAGTCTTGAAACTAGAGTTTTCGGTAAAAAAATTTAAGATATTTACACACAGCTTCAAGAGAACAATTTCAGGGAATAAACTGGTCAATATAGTATTAATTTTGCTCTTTACTAGCGGATAGTAGTGAACAAGGGAATAATTTCCTCATGCTAACGCTGAAGAAAGTAAGTTAGATGGTTCTGAATAAGTCTTCATGTCTGTGTATTATGGAACGTAACCACTAGGCCCGCTATCTTTATGTCGATACTCGGCTAGCTCTTGTATTCATGCGTCAATAGACTCTTGTCGCCCATAAAATTATGCGATACCAAACAATATTTAAATATTCACCCAAAATATGTTGGACAGTACGGCAAGATTCAAGTTATTTTTAAGTTAATGAAACTGTGCAAAAATTTTTGTCGTTGTTCAATCTGCAGTTTCATGTTCAAGAAACTCAACCATCTTTACTGTCTTCTACCAGTCTTTAAAGAATATTATTTAGGGAATTCCATTGCGGATATAATATTAAGATACATTTTAAAATACTTTGCCTCCGGGGCATGGTGCGAATCAGGGTGATGAATTCGGTGGATGCTAAACAGCCATTGTGTCAGGAATTATATGCCTTACACATTGCTCATCTTCCAGCAACAACTGCCGCGAAGAGTAATTCTAGCATTCTACATATTTAAACGTGAAATCAGCGTCAATTCAGGACTGGAATCCATAGGATCTGGTGATACTTTCGCCATGCATTCATAACGGGAAATGTACCATTTTAAGGCTACTACACAACTGGTGCTTTGTTCTAGTTGGATCGCTCTTTTCGCTCAAACCAACTATCGTTTATGCTCTCTTGCCAGCCTCGCACAAAGGGAAACACTTTCCCCTATTCTGTTGCTACTAGTTATCGACCGTGTAAGTGGACAGTAAACTACAAATTATTTAAGAATTATTTATGCGTGGATAGAAAATGTCAATATTCCGCACAAAATATAAGTTAACATAATTGTTAACAAATAATGCGCAAATACTGCTAAAATATCATTTATGGACACTGAAAATTACTAATGACATGAAGATCTGGTCTTAAAAATGAACATCATCTCTATGAACGATACCACCCTCAGTATTGGTCTGACAAAGTTTATATATAGGTGCCGCCATGGTCGGCAGCCCGCTTGTCCAGATATGCATTGAAGACGCAATGTGTCTCACCGTCTTTTTGTAGCCATTGCTAACCGTGCGGCTATCATCCTGGTTATGCTCCAGTGGCTACAGGGTAGCAGAATTATTGTCTACAAAGAGAGAACAGATATACGGACACACAAAAAACACATTACCACACCTGATGCGGTGTAGGAAAACAGCTGGCATTGGGAGATAGCTTACTGTCATCCCTGGTTGGTAAAAATACAGGTACTGCGTGGATCTGAAGGGAATCGCGTACAGTTCTTCCTGCAAAATGGTGTCAATTCCAGGTAATGGTAACGTGTGTGGACAGCGATCACTCACTCTACTCTGCATAGGGGGCTCGTTCAAAAACAGACGACGTAAGCCCACCAAGGAAGCTTCACAACTTTAAGCATGTTTTCAACACAAACGGAAAAGACGAGAGTCAATTCCGACAAAACCTCTGGCAGATAGTACAAGCTTAGGAGAAATGGTAATACACTGGGTGATGAAAAAGTCAGTATAAATATGAAAACTTAATAGACTATGGAATAATGTAGATAGAGAGGTAGAAATAGACACACATGCTTGGAATAACATGGGGTTTTATTAGAACCACCCCATATTGCTAGACGCGTGAAAGATCTCTTGCGCGCGTCGTTTGGTGATGATGTTGTGCTCAGCAGCCACTTTCGTCGTGCTTGGCCTCCCAGGTCCCCAGACCTCTCAGTCCGTGCGATTATTGGCTTTGGGGCTACTTCAAGTCGCACCTGTATCGTGATCGACAGACATCTCTAGGGATGCTGAAAGACAACATCCGACGCCAGTGCCTCACCATAACTCCAGACATGCTTTACAGTGCTGTTCACAACATTCTTCCTCGACCACAGCTATTGTTGAGGAATGATGGTGGACATATTGAGCATTTCCTGTAAATAACATCATCTTTGCTTTGTCTTACTTTGTTATGCTAATTATTGCTATTCTGATCAGATGGAGCGTTATCTGTCGGACATTCTTTGAACTTATGTGTTTTTTGGTTCTAATAAAACCCCATTTCATTCCAAGCATGTGTGTCAATTTGCACCTCTGTGTCTACGTTATTCCGTGATTTATTCAGTTTTCAAATTTATACCGACTTTTAGATAACCCGGTATGTGGACAGCGATCACGCACGCTTGTATGCGCAGTAGATCACAAATACTCAATAGTATTGAGATCTGGTGCTGTGGTGGCCAGAGCGATGCGACGAATCCTACTCGTGCTCACTAAAACACTCCTCGGATGTACGACTTGTGTGAAAAAGCGACTGTCTTCCCGGAACACAGCAGCGTCATTTTGGAACACCCGTTGTACTATGAGGCGATCCTGATCAAGAAAAACGGTCACTTCAACGTTGACAGTAACCCCAGCTTGCAGAGTAACCATGGTTTTACCGGAATACCACGATACTTCGGTCCAAAGCATTACCGAACACGTGCTATGTTTCGCTCTTGGGACGTGAACTCGGCCGTCTAAATGTTTTTCTTCCGTTGGCTACACCAGAGTCCATATTTTGTGACTTCAGCACCACATTATCCTGTTATAGGGATTTGCATAGTGATTATTGGTTTTGTAATTCCAGCTCACCGAGTAAAATCCTGCTTATAAAGGTCATATAGTTTTCTTTTCGTGCTTACAGGGTTCGCCAATGCGACATTCAATTCTGCAATGGCTTCTGCCGCTGACGTCTTCTTATATAGCGTCGCAGTGCTTGGCAATCACTGTTCGCCACGGTCACTCAAAACAGTCTTCTGTCCACACTGGTACTTACCGGATCGCCGGCCGCGGTGGTCTAGCGGTTCTAGGCGCGCAGTCCGGAGCCGCGCGACTGCTACGGTCGCAGGTTCGAATCCTGCCTCGGGCATTGATGTGTGTGATGTCCTTAGGTTAGTTAGGTTTAAGTAGTTCTAAGTTCTAGGGGACTGATGACCACAGTAGTTAAGTCCCATAGTGCTCAGAGCCATTTGAACCATTTGAACTTACCGGATGATATTCTCAGTTTTCCTCCTGTGCGGTATCAATCTTCGATCGGAGCCACTTGAATCAATAAACATTTCGGTTATACTGGTTACGAAAGCACCCACAATACGAGCTGAAAATGTTCCCACGTTCGAACGCACAGGGCTTCTACTTAATGCACCCACAATTACACAGAACAGTATTCTGACCGCGAGTGAGATTTGCAACGCGTTGACGATATTGCAAACGTGCCGGTAGTGGCCAAATACAACAGTGCAAAATGCAGGTTTGCCTGTCCGTGTTTTTGTTGAAGCATGCATTTCTGGCTTCTTTCAATTTTTGTGCCGCCCCGCCCGCTTGAACGTTCTTAGGATTGGAGAGTTGAAAACTAAATGATGCAGATTTTCTGAGGCAAGAAACAGGTCTATTTTTACACGAATCAGCCATTTTAAGAGAGCGAAACCGTTGCTCAAACCTGGGTCTGGTGTGCCCTTAAACAGGATTTGCCATCCATTGCTGACGAACTTCACATTCGTGATGAGGAGAGGATCATTTGCTGTGTTGCGTATGATGTGAGCAATTGTAGCTGCCATGTCTTCAAGGGTATGGGAGGCTATCCTGTTGGTTTGGGAACAGAGTGCCTCCTGGGACTCTAAAACCATTCAAAAGTTTTGGGGAGGCAGCGAGGAGTAGATGCTTCATTTATATCGGTGGACCTCTTAAAATAAATTTTGTAGTTACGTTTGTTAAAAAAATAAGAAGTGTTCTTGGATAAGCGCGCACTTTGTCTGAAAATGGTCAACATATACATCTGCAGATTAATCACAATAAGTTTTCTGTGGCTTGTCATTGTCCCTCCTTGACCCAATGTCAATACGTCTATATTTAGAGCACCGGAGCCCCTAATATCATGATTACGCGGGGGAAGAAAATGACAACGCGGAAAAATCATTTCTGGAAAAGGAATTGAACGAACGCAGATCTCTATACAGACTTGGTCGGTGGTGTGGAACAAGTAATCCGCACTCCCTGGCGACAGTGCTGAAGAGACACTTCGGGAAATGTACCTCACGCTCACTAGAGCCAAACACCAAGAAAGCGGGAAGAGAACTACGAACGATCCTGAAATTGTCATCTACCTGCTGGCACAGTAAATGCCACTGTACCACAACCGCTGTCAGAGTACATTCGAATAATGTTAAACTACTCCAGCATTTGGCACACAGAAAACTGAAGACAGACCAGACGAATAGAATGAAGAAGAAGACATGAGCTTCCATGTCAGTCCCTGCCGAAGGAAATCGTCCAGGCGTTTCAACCACGAGCTGTTACACAAGACGTTCTCCTCCATCCTATTGTAAGCGAAATAGGCATATCATCGTACCAGCTGACCAGACTTCAAACGGATGTATTACGGTCCTACGTCGGTAAATGTCGCAACCTCATCAGAACCTCTGTACATTTCATTCAACATATGTGAAAACTACGCCTCCGTGACCAGGACCTTACGTTGAGTGTTGATGTGGTACTCTACTGGCCATTAAAATTGCTACACCAAGAAGAAATGCTGATGATAAACGGGTATTCACTGGACAAATATATTAAACCAGAACTGACATGTCATTACATTTTCACGCAATTTGGGTGCACAGACCATGAGAAATCAGTACCCAGAACAACGACCTATAGCCGTAATAACGGCCTTGATACGCCTGGGCATTGAGGCAAACAGAGCTTGGATGGCGTGTACAGGTGCAGCTGCCAATGCAGCTTCAACTCGATGCCACAGTTCATCAAGAGTAGTCACTGGCGTACTGTGAGGAGCCAGTTGCTCGGCCACCATTGACCAGACGTTTACTGTTGGTGAGAGATCTGTAGAATGTGCTGGCCAGGGCAGTAGTCGAACATTATCTGTATTCAGAAAGGCCCGTACAGGACCTGCAACATGCGGTCGTGCATTATCCTGCTGAAATGTAGGGTTTTGCAGGGAACGAATGAAGGGTAGAGTCACGGGTCGTAACACATCTGAAATGTAACGTCCACTGTTCAAAGTGCCGTCAATGCGAACAAGAGGTGACCGAGACGTGTAACCAATGGCACCCCATACCATCACGCCGGGTGATACGCCAGTATATCGATGACGAATACCCGCTTCCTATGTGCGTTCACCGCGATGTCGCCACACAGGGATGCGACCATCATGATGCTGCAAACGGAACCTGGATTCATCCGAGAAAATGACGTTTTGCTATTCGTGCACCCAGGTTCGTCGTTGAGTACACCATCGCAGGAGGTCCTGTATGATGCAGCGTCATGGGTAACCACAGACATTGTCACCGAGCCGATAGTCCATGCTGCTGCAAACGTCGTCGAACTGTTCATGCAGATGGTTGTCGTCTTGCAAACGTCCCCATCTGTTGACTCAGGGATCGAGATATGGCTGCACGATTCTTTACAGGCATGCGGATAAGATGCCTGTCATCTCGACTGCAAGTGATAAGAGGCCGTTTAGATCCAGCAAGGCGTTCCGTATTACCCTCCTGAACCCACCGATTCCATATTCTGCTAACAGTCATAGGATCTCGACCAACGCGAGCAGCAATGTCGCGATACGATAAACCGCAATCGCGATACGCTACAATCCGACCTTTATCAAAGTCGGAAACGTGATGGTAAGCATTTCTCCTCCTTACACGAGGCATCACAACAACGTTTCACCAGGGAACGCCGGTCAACTCCTATTTGTGTATGAGAAATCGGTTGGAAACTTTCCTCATGTCAGCACATTGTAGGTGTCGCCACCGGCGCTAACCTTGTGTTAAATATGGTTTCCAATGGCTCTGAGCAAAATGGGACTGAACTTCTGAGATCATCGGTCCCCTAGAACTTAGAACTACTTAAACCTAACTAACCTAAGGTGTTTCAGTCTGGAACCGCGCGACCACTAGGGTCGCAGGTTCGAATGCTGCCTCGGGCATGGATGTGTGTGATGTCCATAGGTTAGTTAGGTTTAAGTAGTTCTAAGATCTAGGGGACTCACGACCTCAGATGGGAAGTCCCATAGTGCTCAGATCCATTTTCAACCATTCGAAAAATAAGCGAAAAATGTACCTATTTAAAAAAAAGTAGATAAAAATTCACTTGATCCCTTCCTGAGAGACAAGCTCGACTCATTCCAAATTAATAATGTAAGTGTAGACCAGATGTGGCTTTAATTCAATGAAATACACTCCTGGAAATTGAAATAAGAACACCGTGAATTCGTTGTCCCAGGAAGGGGAAACTTTATTGACACATTCCTGGGGTCAGATACATCACATGATCACACTGACAGAACCACAGGCACATAGACACAGGCAACAGAGCATGCACAATGTCGGCACTAGTACAGTGTATATCCACCTTTCGCAGCAATGCAGGCTGCTATTCTCCCATGGAGACGATCGTAGAGATGCTGGATGTAGTCCTGTGGAACGGCTTGCCATGCCATTTCCACCTGGCGCCTCAGTTGGACCAGCGTTCGTGCTGGACGTGCAGACCGCGTGAGACGACGCTTCATCCAGTCCCAAACATGCTCAATGGGGGACAGATCCGGAGATCTTGCTGGCCAGGGTAGTTGACTTACACCTTCTAGAGCATGTTGGGTGGCACGGGATACATGCGGACGTGCATTGTCCTGTTGGAACAGCAAGTTCCCTTGCCGGTCTAGGAATGGTAGAACGATGGGTTCGATGACGGTTTGGATGTACCGTGCACTATTCAGTGTCCCCTCGACGATCACCAGTGGTATACGGCCAGTGTAGGAGATCGCTCCCCACACCATGATGCCGGGTGTTGGCCCTGTGTGCCTCGGTCGTATGCAGTCCTGATTGTGGCGCTCACCTGCACGGCGCCAAACACGCATACGACCATCATTGGCACCAAGGGCAGAAGCGACTCTCATCGCTGAAGACGACACGTCTCCATTCGTCCCTCCATTCACGCCTGTCGCGACACCACTGGAGGCGGGCTGCACGATATTGGGGCGTGAGCGGAAGACGGCCTAACGGTGTGCGGGACCGTAGCCCAGCTTCATGGAGACGGTTGCGAATGGTCCTCGCCGATACCGTAGGAGCAACAGTGTCCCTAATTTGCTGGGAAGTGGCGGTGCGATCCCCTACGGCACTGCGTAGGATCCTATGGTCTTGGCGTGCATCCGTGCGTCGCTGCGGTCCGGTCCCAGGTCGACGGGCACGTGCACCTTCCGCCGACCACTGGCGACAACATCGATGTACTGTGGAGTCCTCACGCCCCACGTGTTGAGCAATTCGGCGGTACGTCCACCCGGCCTCCCGCATGCCCACTATACGCCCTCGCTCAAAGTCCGTCAACTGCACATACGGTTCACGTCCACGCTGTCGCGGCATGCTACCAGTGTTAAAGACTGCGATGGAGCTCCGTATGCCACGGAAAACTGGCTGACACTGACGGCGGCGGTGCACAAATGCTGCGCAGCTAGCGCCATTCGACGGCCAACACCGCGGTTCCTGGTGTGTCCGCTGTGCCGTGCGTGTGATCGTTGCTTGTACAGCCCTCTCGCAGTGTCCGGAGCAAGTATGGTGGGTCTGACACACCGGTGTCAATGTGTTCTTTTTTCCATTTCCAGGAGTGTAGTATCGGCAGCAATTGAGACATTTATATCAAATAAATTAACAAACGACGGAGCTGATCCTCCTTGGTACACAAAACGTGTCAGAACACCGTGCAGAAACAACGAAACAAACTTGCCAAATTTTAACAGACTCAAAATCCCCAAGATTGGTGATGTTTTCAGAAGTTCTAAATTTATTGTGGACTTCAGTGGGAGATGCTTATAACAGTTTCCACAACGGAACTTTGTCTCGAAACCTGCCAGAAAATCCAAAGAGATTCTGGTCGTATGTGAAGAATGTTAGCGGCAAGAAACAATCAATGCCTTCTTGCGCCATAGCAATGGAGATACTATCGAAGACAGTGCCGCCAAAGCAGGGTTACTAAAGACAGGCTTCCAAAATGCCTTCACAAAAGAAGACGAAGTGAATATTCAAGAATCGAGAACTGCTGCCAACATGAGTAACGTAGAAGTAAATATTCTAGGAATAGTAGATTACTGAGAGAAAAAGCTAAATCAACACAACACATTTGGTTTAACAAACAGTGTTTGCAACGCAAAATCACGCCAAAATACGTCTCCATAAAGTCAAGAGGAACATCCGCCGCAGCAAACAAAGCCGTTGACGTCGCAAGATACACGTGGATAAAGGAAGAAATGAAGAAATGGTATCGTGTTCGTGACAACGTGTGTACACATCTAAAAGTGGTACATATGGCAATCACATCTAAGTTACACCCGTGTGAGTTCGATGTTTTCGATCGAGAAGTTCGTCAAAGTGTAAGTGATCTTATTCACGACGTATTTTTGCGTCAGGACAAGAAATTATCTATGATTAGGAAGGTGAGTGAACCTCTAACCTCAAACTGTAAACAAAATTTTTCGCAACGTGTAATTAACTTATCGAACTTGGTTCTGTCCCCAAAGGAACAAAAAGTGCTTGAAAAAGGTTTTAAATATGCTCCTCCCCACCCTCCATCAGAAAAACCACTGGATGTTATGAAAGTTGATATTGAATATGCCTTAACGAAAGACACCACTGCAAAATATATAGTTGCCAATGCACTAAAGAACGAAACCAAATTCGTGTGTAACATCCCACGGTCTATTGAATTTCACACCCTCAAGTCCTTAAAACAGAAATTACAACACCAAGGTATCGTTGCCACAAAATCTGATAAAGGCAACAGCATTGTGCTTTTGAACAAATGTGATTATGTGGATAAAGTTAATGATTTTCTGAATACCACAGGCTTCCAAGTCTGTCCTAAAGACCCTACTAAATTGTTCAAAGAGGATGTTAAATATGCAATCATTTCATGCAAAAGCATATTCTCTGAATTTGAAGTAAAACTGTTAACTAATATGAACCCAATGCCTCCTAGAATGTACGGCCTTCCTAAACTGCATAAACAAGATATTCCTATTCATCCAGTTGTATCATCATTCACTGCTCCATCTTACAAACTAGCCAGTAAACTTGATGTCCTAATTAAGAGCAAGACTAAATTTAAACCAAAGCATGGTATTTCAAACTCTGTGGACCTAGTAAACAAGTTAAAAGGTATATCTGTCTCACACAGTGATAAATTAGTATCCTTTGATGTCAGCAGTTTGTTTTCTAACATACCAGTAGCAGAATGTATAGACATTCTGACAGAGCTGATGCACAAGTCTAATGTCAATCCTGTGGAATTGAATGACTTGAGACTTGCCACACAGACCTGCCTTGCACAGAACTATTTCCAGTTCCAAGGCACTCTTTATAAACAATTAGATGGCTTAGCTATGGGTTCCCCTCTTAGTCCACTGTTGGCTGAAATATTTATGAACCATTTTGAACAAAATTTTCTAAAAACAGAACCTTTGAGTGCAAACATCAAATACTGGTTTAGATATGTAGATGATGTCCTGTGTATGTGGACTGGTACTACAAGACAACTCAACACATTCTTCAAAAACCTAAACGGTCAACATAAAAATATCCAGTTCACTATGGAAATTGGCAACAAATCCATAAACTTCTTAGATCTCACCATTGACATCAGTACACACACACATTGTTTCAAAATTTACAGAAAAACAACAACTACAGACACAGTAATACCTTCTTGCTCACAACACCCCATAGCTCACAAACATGCAGCTTTCCACTCAATGGTACACTGTCTCATATCCATCCCCATGTCCAGAGATGATTTTAAAGCAGAGTTAGATACAATAAAATTTATTGCCTCAGCCAATGCCTACAATCCAGTTCTTATTGACCACATCTTGCACAGGAAACAAAAACGGAAAATTATACCTCTCCTCTATGCCCCACCTGCTTCCCCATCCACTGTCTGCAAGAAATAGTGTACTCTACCATTTCTAGGTAAGGTATCACAGACTATAGCCAAAGCACTGAAATCCTGCAAGTATAGGGTTTCCTACTATGTCAGGAACACTACAGCCCAGTGTGTTTTTAATAGCAAAGATAAGATCCAGTTATTAGCCAACAGTGGGGTATACAAAATCACCTGTTCTGATTGTGACAAATTTTACATTGGTCAGTCAGGCAGAGACATATCAACTAGGCTGGCTGAACATGAACGCAGCTGGAGGTTACAGAATTCAGACTCTGCATTTGCTGAGCATGTACTGAGTGAGGGTCACAACTACCAGCCAGTGTCCCATGTACTTCACTTAGCAAACAAAGGCCATAAACTCAACCTGCTGGAAGCCCTGGAAATTAACAAACAGCTTGCTCACAGTCCAGATCTCATCCTAAATGACCAGACACAACTCAACACTTCCCCTCTCCTAAACTTCATATAATCATCTTTGTTGTTCATTACTTCCCACACCCTCTCTTCCTACATATTCCCATTTTCCTGTAGTCATTAAGTTGTTTTATTTGTTGCAGTTGTCTTTGTATTCCACATATGCTGTAGTTTCAATAGTTAAGGGTTTGCTTTTAACTTGTACTTGTATTACTGTCCATGTTTAACTCCCCTTGTAGTTGTCTCATCAAGTACTGTTCATATTTTACTTTGCTCATTTATTTAATGTAAACTGGTATACAGCCACTGCTTTGATTATAAAGTTAATGTTAAAATGCAGTACCACCACACTCTCAAACTGTAGGTTCCCTCAAACACCTCAATTTTCCTGCATTTATTAATTTCTGTTTATCGTATTGATATAGCTTAAGTTCTTCGTGTATTCTGTATTTACACTGACAACTGTCTCTTCTTTTTTAATTGGTTGTGTATCACTCTCCATGTTTCATATCTCTTGATGCAGCCTTGCCTAGTACTAAGTTTATCTTATTTCAATAGTTTTGTTTATCAATAGATACCGTTATGTAGGCATGTTATTCTTATATTGTGCTAAAGGTTTTCCTGTCAACTCCATTGTTATTCATGTACTGTTCAGTTTTTACTATTACATTGCAAAGATGTTACTCACTGTATGTTTCTACTTCACTCTAGATGTGTTACTACTCTTCCAGTGTTGTCTGCTAACATTTAACTTCTTTGGTGATAGTACTCAGTAAATGCCTGAAGATGGCCTTGTAAGCCGAAAACCGGTTAGCAATAAAAATAATATTGTAGAACAAAAGCAAACTGGTGCTTTTCATTTATTAGTAGTGAAGCAACTTAAATCACTTAATAAAAGCAAGTCTTCTGGTCCAGGCTGTATGGCAATTAGGTTCATTTCGGAGCATGCTGATGCATTACTTAACAATCATCTCGACGTAAGATGTGTACCCAAATACTGGAAAGTTGCACAGGTCACACCAATATTCAAGAAAGATAGTAGTAGTTATCTACTAAATTATAGGCCCATACCGTTAACGTCGATATGCAGCAGGCTTTAGTGTTCGAACGTATTTAAATTACCTCGAAGAAAACGGTGTATTGTCACACAGTCAACATGGGTTTAGAAAACATCGTTCCTGTGAAACACAACTAGCTCTTTATTCGCATGAAGTGCTGCGTGCTATTGACAAGGGATTTCAGATCGATTCCGTGTTTCTGTATTTCCGGCAGGTTTTTGACACTATACCACACAAGCGGCTTGTAGTGAAATTGCTTGCGTATGGAATTTCGTCTCAGTTATGTGACTGGATCTGTGATTTCCTGTCAGCGAGGTCACGGTTCGTTGAAATTCACGGAAAGTCATCGAGTAAAACAGAGGTGAATTCTGGCGTTCCCCAAGGTAGTGTTATAGGACTTTTGATGTTCCTTATCTATATAAATGATTTGGGAGAGAATTTGAGCAGCCGTCGTCTGTTGTCTGCGGATTCCGCTGTGGTTTATCGACTAATAACGTCATCGGAAGATCAATACAAACTGCAAAACGATTTAGAAGAAATATCGGAAAGGTGGGAAAAGTGGCAGTTGACCTTAAATAACGAAAAATATGAGGTCATCCTGTAACGCCGGAAATGCATATCCTCCTATTTCAATCTACTGTACTATAAATTTGTTTCCTTATTTTGTTACCTGAAGATATGACGTTTGTGTGTCTTTGTATATTGTAATTGTTTTACTATTTGTATATACATGGATTTATGTCGATGTATAATTGGTTTGTTTTGTCAATACTATTTGTATTTTTACGCTGGGTCTTGCCTAGGGTAAACTATGCTATCGAACGAATACACCGATAGGTCGTGTGGAGAACCAAAGTGTTTAGGATCTTTGGTAGTGTGAACTCGGTCGCGTGGAGCGCGGGCAGAAGAGAGTTTGGCGCGGGTAGGGCGGTGGAGCAGGTGTGTCGTGTGACGCTCCCGCGAGTTGCCGCGCTTCCGGGGTTTGGCAGCACGTAATTGCGCTCGACTTGCGATGATAGTTTCTGACTCGGTGTCGCGGACGGGAAGCGTTAGCTGGCGCACATCAAGAGAACTTTTCGGCTGGAGACTGTGCCGAGAAGAAAACGCGCCAACATCCAGCTTCTGCAACAGCTACGGTCGACAATGAGTGATTGTCGCCACCTCCTCGACCCACGACTTCAAACCTTCAATCAACCAACTAGGAAGACTGGAAGCACGTAAAGTTTTAGATCTGTATGGCAGACCTAAGCTATTAAAATTGTTCCATTTGCCTCACAAAATTACAGCAACTTAGCATTAACCTTTGTTGCTCATTGTCCCAATTGCATTACCAAGCAAGGTCCCTTCCTTTTCCGGAATGAACCCGAGTGTCGTTGAAATTCAAACGCCAGCATTAAAGTAATATCATTCGATTTCACTGCTTTAATTTCAATGTTCAGTTAAGGTATTCATAGCGGGCTGCTTTATTTAGATTACACAAGCACAAATTAAGAGTGCGAGTTTTGTTACCATATTTTAGCTTACCTGTGACTGCAGTTCAGCTTGGTACGTGCTAAAATTTACTATTGTTAATTTTTCAGAATCATTTAATTCAGGTTTAAAGTTAAATCTCTTATTTCTAAACAGCGTAGCTTCAAGTAGCTTCTGAAATGATTGCTGAGGTAGCCCAAGGCTAACATTATTATACTGAATTTCGTAGTGCTTCAGAAACAAAGTTCACTATTTATTTCAGTCACTAAATTAACTTACAATTTTCCGATTTTATTAATTCTTTTGCTAAATTAAGTCAGAGTGTAGCGAAATTTATTACTTCTGACAAACATTCAGTTTTCACACAACACGTGTCAACCTTCAGTTGCCACGCATTTAGTGCTAATTATATGTGCAATAACCTTTCTTTTTCAGTTATTATAGTAGTTGTCCATAGGACTGGCGACCGTATTTTTCCCCAAATCTCAAATATCCATTAACGCCAGTTGATTGTTAACGTAGCGACCAAACATTTACTTTCTTTATTAACTTTACCCCTTTTCAAAATTAATTTCCACCAGTTTCATTTGCATTTTTCCTTTCATTTAGATGTAACCCTTTCCTCCCTCATTACCGACAGATTAATTTCGTAGACGATTGCTTTTCCCAAATTTCCATTAGGTACACGCGGTTTAATTTTTACTGTCATTAAGTTCGATAAGTGAGGGGGAGGTTACAATCCACATGAGTGCTTAGAGGAACGCGTTAAACTTCGGTTACACGATAAATCAGTCCAATCTAAAAGCCGTAAATTCAGCTAAATACCTAGGTATTACAATTACGAACGATTTAAGTTGGAAGGAACACATAGAAAATGTAGTGGGGAAGGCTAACTAAAGGCTGCGTTTCATTGTCAAGACACTTAGAAAATGGAATAGACCTTTTAAGGAGACTGCCTACACTACGCTAGACCGTTCTCTTTCAGAATACTGTTGCACGGTGTGGAATTATTACCAGATACGACCGACTGAGTACATCAAAAAAGTTCAAACAAAGGCCGCACGTTTTGTACTATCGCGAAATATGGGAGAGAGTGTGACAGAAATGATACAGGATTTGGGACGGACATCATTAAAAGAAAGGCGTTTTTTGTTGCGACGGGATCTTCTCTTGAAATTCCAATCACCAAATTTCTCCTCTGTATAAGAAAATATTTTGTTGACACGGGCTTACATAGGGAGGAACGATCACAAAGATGAAGTAGCGGAAATCAGAGCTCGTACGGAAAGATATAGGGTTTCATTCATACCGCCGCTATACGAGATTTATATAATAGAGAATTGTGAAGGTGGTTCGATGAACCCTCTGCCAGGTACTTAAATGTGATTTGCAGAGTATCCATGTAGATGTAGATGTAGAATGAGGAACTTGAAATTTCAGCTCAAGATAGGATCATGTAGTGGCAGGCCTACTATAGCTCTATTTTAAAAGAATAACTGACTATGCACTCGTTAGATATGACAGGATGGACATTAATTGCTATACGGTCAATACACAGAAATATATAAAGAAACGGACACTACTCAATAACAAATGAAAACTACAGTATAGGACTGCACACAGACGACGAATAGAATGAGTTTGGCTGTCTAGAGCACTGGAGACCTTCAATGAGTACCTTAGAAGAATATTATCCAAAAATCCCTCAGAAGACATGATTAAATTCCGGTCGTATGTAAAGGCTGTTAGTGGCACGAAAGTTATTGATAGGCTCTGAGGGACGAGGCAGCGACTAATAATATGTTTAGCAGACTAAAAGCAGAAATGGTTAACACCTTTTCCAAACTGCCATGGCCCATTCTGATCCAGTATAATTCTTGTACGACCGCAAATATGAGTCAATGGATTTGAGTAATCGTTGAGAGCGTTAAAGTCAGACAAAACTCCAGCTCCTGACGGAAAAGCTATCTGATTCCATTTCGATGATCTGGCTGAATTATTTTAACACTTCTATTAACCTCAATATACCGAAGTTCTCTAAAAAAAAAATAAAAAAAAAAAAAACTCGGTACCACGTGATAGGATGAAAGCACAGGTCAGAATCCTCCAAATGAAGTGTAGCACAAGTGAACCACAAACCCACTGTCCTATATAATTCAACGCCTTCCATTGTTATGCAGTCTTAGAGGATATTCTGAGGTGAAATTTTAAATGTTATATGAACAGATTGTACTTCTTCACTTCAACCAGTACTGAATAGGTAAACAGCGATCACGTGAAACCTCAATCTCGTCCTTATACAAAGCACTGAATGTCATGGAAGTTGCATTCAACCATAAGAAGCATTTCGTAACTTACGAAAGGCATTTGAATCGGTACAACACATGCGTATCGCTTCCGTAGGGATCGCAAAGACACAGTTAATTTAATCTCATCGCGCACAGAGGCCTTTAATCAATCTTCTTGCATCCCATACGAAAAGAAAACAGGAAAAAATACGAAAACTTGAAATGTTGAGAAGGCCCTCTTTCATGCAGCTCACAGTGGTTTGTAGAGTATAAATATACAGGGTGTCCCAGCTGTCTTGTCCACCCAAAATACGAGCTGGAACAATAACATCTATTGGAAAACGACTTTCACCGGCATCAATGTAGGGCTGTGGCCCATGAATGCACATATTTGGAAACATTCTAATACCAAAGCATATGTGTTTTTTAACACACACTTATGTTTTTTTAAATGGACCTCCTATATTTTTCTCTTCAGCAATCCATAGCATGACAAAGCACATACACAATGGCGTTGCTTGCATCGTAATATTCCCATTTCATCCTGAGATATTCAGACGCGAAGTTGACGCATGTAACACCCGACATGCGCTGCTAGCGCACGTCCTGAGGCTCAGGCGTGAACCCCATGCTGCCCGTAATCGCGATGTGATTGACATGCGTAATCACACCTCCATACTTATCAAGAGGTCCGAAACGAATAATACGGTCTGCTGCCATCAACTCTCATTAGCACCTAATGGTTTCCCTCTTGCACGTTTTACGTATCGACGTACACAATATGAACCAGTACCATTCGGGGTACACCCGTCAGGTTGTCCTATTTATCCTGCACACCCTTAATAAGGTTCATCTAATGCGTCATATGACCCATTGTGCCTGTCGCGCAGGGCCTGGCTCTGCCTAGTCAAGTGTCCAACGTAGTTCCCACTACTGCCACAGTTACCACTTCGCCTTGTTTATTATTTGCGACCCATGCCAACTCCTCTACTCCACCAATTTCCGAGCTTCCCATTTTTTGTTGCTTTGGCGTGCAGTACACCGCTTTGCAGTGTAGTCGTGCATCACAGTAATCTAGTGACGGCACGGAGGTAGTACACATTGTGAATAAAAGTTGTGTTGTTGGGACTTAAACTGTACAGTATAATGTACACACATGAAGATATGGTAGAAATGTTGCTGGTCTATATAGAATGTACGTTGACGGGAAATACGTTATGAGATTGCTTGTTTGTTTATAGTACTGTTAGCGAACATTATGATTATTAAGTTAATATGTCTGTTTTCTACCCTACTCTACATACCTGTACTGTACCCTGTTGTAGGTGGACGAAATGCTGTTCAGGCAGAACGACTGTACAGAAGACGATTCCCTGACAAGCCATCGCCTTCGTGCCGGATGTTTGATCGTCTCATATCTCGTCTGCGTGAAACGGGAAGCTTAAATCCAAGACCTCGACATCGTCCTATAACACGCACAGATGAACGTGCTGAAGTTGCTGTGCTCGCTACCATAGCTGTGAATCCTCAAATCGACACACGTCAAATTGATCGTGAAGTTGGTGAGTCGAAATCAAGTGCACAGCGTATTCTTAAACGTCATAAATTTTATCCTTACCATGTTCATTTACACCAGGATCTTCACGGAAATGACTTCCGCAATAGGGTAACATTTTGTCGGTGGGTTCAGCAGAAATTTCTGATTAATCCAAATTTTTTTGCAGATGTTCCCTTTACCGACGAGGCATCATTCTCCAACAAAGGAATTGTCAATATGAGAAATATGCATTATTGGTCCGCTGACAATCCAAAATAGCTCCGTCAGGTAGAGCATCAACGTCCGTGGAAAGTTAATGTTTGGTGTGGGATTATTGGAGATACCATTATCGGACCTTTCTTTATAAATGGCATCCAAAATGGCAGACAATACTCCAGATTTATGCCACACAATCTTCCTGTTCTCTTGGACACCGCACCTCTGAACCGGAGAAAGGTCATGTGGTATCAGCATGACGGATGCCCTGCACATAACGCCTTACGAGCACGACGACTTCTGAACCGCAAGTTCCCTGGTAGGTGGATTGGACGAGGTGGCCCAGTTAGGCGGCCTGCCCGATCTCCGGACCTTACACCGCTGGATTATTTTCTTTGGGGAGCAGTGAAGGATGCTGTTTACCAACATGAACCAACAACACCAGAGGACATAAAGCAACGCATTATTGATGCTTGTACAGCCATCAAAGAAGAAACAGTAGCACGAAGTAGGGCATCCTTCATCCGCAGAGTGACCCTATGTAATGGGCATCACTTTGAGCATGAGATTTGAACGCTATGTTTAGTATGTAGTGCTGGTATCACAGTGGAACTTTCTACAAAGGGCCATTTTACCCAGTGTTGTTAAGAAACATTTGTTTGCAACAATTTGTCATTTAACGCATTAGATAAACATAACATTGTTAATTACGTGATAATCAAACTAATTGGCTAAACATGTTTACATTCATCTTCTATATCCTACCTGAACGTCCCAAATCAAAACATTTTTACCTAAACAACGGTAAAACTTTTAGACCTCTTGCTCGTTTCACTAAAACCATCAACATGAATTTTACTATTACGAGTGAATGATTAACTGTCACTTGCGCTAGATCTACAGTAAAGTAAAGTTTTAACGTTGAACGGCATTATCTTTTTAGTAACTGGTTAACGATAAGCGAAGTTAACTTTGTGACTAACGTTGCGGTACACAGATATGTTACAGAACCGCATCACCCCTAGGCTATGGGATAAATACCTGCTGGAATGTACGACGTTAATGCAGGATGGCAGCAGTCCGTATTATTCGTTTCGGACCTCTTGATAAGTATGGAAGTGTGATTACGCATGTCAATCACATCGCGATTACGGGCAGCATGGGGTTCACGCCTGAGCCTCAGGACGTGCGCTAGCAGCGCATGTCGGGTGTTTCATGCGTCAACTTCGCGTCTGAATATCTCAGGATGAAATGGGAATATTACGATGCAAGCAACGCCATTGTGTTTGTGCCTTGTCATGCTATGGTTTGCTGAAGAAAACATATAGGAAGTCCATTTAAAAAAACATAAGTTTGTGTTAAAAACACATATGCTTTAGTTTTAGATTGTTCCCAAATATGTACATTTAGGGCACCAGCCCTACATTGATACCGGTGAAAGTCGTTTTCCAATAGCTATTATTGTTACAGAGATATTTTGGGTGGACAAGACAGCTGGGACACACTGTATATGTAAAAGGAGATGTAGAGCTTACGTGTATAATTCAAAAATTTCACTCTAGTTTCGATCTGTTTCTTGTGTTGGTATGTGTTACTTGTATTAATTTTTCGTTCAATAAACTCGTAGCAAGGATATATTTGTAGATCGCCTTGAAAGGGGCACCACCAACAGGGCTCCTGGCTCAGGCAGGAAGACAGTGAGCTCACAGCAGGAAGACAGGGACCTAGTGTCTAGGAGCAAAAGGAAACAAGGAGACTTCACTTTTGAAATAAGGACAGACATGGTTGGATTCAATCATTATTCAACAAATCCAAAATGACTTACTCCTGTAGGTCACGAACTAGTCGGTTATACGCAACTGTAGCGAGACATTTTGAACCCCTGGCATCCCCTCCCTTCAGATAGCGTGCCAGTAGTTCCCTCACAGACTACGGTGGTTGGGTTGTCTGTGGAAGAGACCAAACAACGAGGTCATCGGTCTCATCGGATTAGGGTAGAACGGGAAAGGAATTCGTCCATGTCCTTTCAATGGAACTATCCCAGCATTTTCTTGGAGCAATTTTGGGAAATCACGGAAAACCTAAACCAGGATGGCCGACCGCTGGCTTGAACAGTCGTCCTTCCGAATGTGAGTCCAGTGTTCTAACCACTGCGCCACCTCCCGCGTCCACAGACTGCCTCTTGATCATCATCGCCTTCTTCTTTTCATTATACACAGACTCCGATTGTTAGCGAATGTAACAGATTGTGTCTTCATGACGTCACTGTCAACAATGAGTTTCGGCACGAAACCTACCGAACCGTTGCGTAGCATCAGTCTCATTGACAAACCTTCCGAAGAAAGAGTCGATTTCGAAGTGCGCTTTCTAGGAAGTCTGTTTCGCATCCTTCGGGCTGTGAGAAGAAGTTGAGAAGTAGTGAGGAGGTAGGTGAACACTGGCTTGTAAATTACTCTGCAGTCGCAGGCACGCGATTAGGGTCTGGAAGACAAATATTTTATCTATTGTCTACAAATAAGTATGCCAGATTATTCTTCAACTCCCACCTTGTATACTTTACTTTACATTTTTGATGAACTTCTGTATTTCCTGAAGCGCTGCATTGCGTTCTTCATAGTCCAGAAATTTAATCTGGAACGAGGAGCACAACTCACTGAACATGTGGAAAACGACTTGTTCTCACAACGTCAGCAGGTCTCGTAATTAGTTTGCTGATGCAAAATGAAATAACTTTGCTCAAGATTTTCAGTTAACCGGAATGTTGATCACCTCTATTACTATACTTATCAATTCCCTAACATCCTTTAAAACGTTTGATAGTTAATTTGATTTGGCACGGTAGAAAGCCTTTCCGACAAATAATTAAATGTACAGTGCCTACTGTATATCATGTAGTGTATTATTAACGTATTTACTAACTCCAGACTCCCGATAACTGTTGTCTTGATACAAGTATTTGTTTTCTTTTAACGATCCATTAGGTTTTTGTTCAGTTTACTTGCTGTTTCATCTAAAATACAGCATCACTTAATATTAATTTTTTATGATTGTGATAAGAGCTGGTGTTTGTCACATACGGTGCCAAGTACGGTATGAGACTGAATTGTTTATTTAGACCAAACCTTCTTGTCAGTAAGGCAGATTTCATTTGACTATTTTCGTCTCAGGAGGCACTGTAACTACTAAAGACTACTTGTTTCACGTTTCCAGATGTTTTCGCGAGTGAAGTCGCTGTTCGGCTCGCCAGCTGCCAGCCAGGGGTGTCCCAGGCTGGTCGACGAGCCGCCAACACCTGCGCCTCTTCGCCGCCTTCGGCCACCTCGACCAAAGCCGAATGAGAAGAAGGTCGAGTCCACCAGCACCGACTGCAAAGAGGCCGCTGCTGATAAACCGCAGCTTCAGGCTATTCATGTAAGCAGCAAAGCATCCGTTGCAAAACATTGACCAATAATAACTGTCAGAGGGTTCCAAGAAAAATGATAGAAATGGATTCCAATAATGTTCTGCAGATACGTTACTGACATAACTTTTTCTTTCCACAGTTTGGTCCGAGACCGAGAATTGTGCATTTTGACTTGTCTGATGAAGAGGAGGAAGTCTCTGGCTCCTACTATCCTCCTGGACTTCCAGTTCCACCCAGTCGGCTGCAGATCTTTGCCAACAGACCACGACGAAGGAACATTATCCGAGAGCCACCGTCGCAGGAAGTGCAGACTGCGATGGCACATCTAAGAGCTGAGATACAAGCAATGGTATGTTAAACATTTAGCTGTTAAAAACCCTGTATTACTTTAGAAACACAAACGTAGATTTCTTATTAACGCTTGAAATAAATTTGAATGCGGGACTGATTTTAATCTACACATACATCTACTTACAATTGATGATGAGGGCTGTCAAGGCATCTTGAAGCCAAACGCGACATATTATTTTAAGAATATGTGGAAACGACAAAAAGATCGTCATGAGATTCGTCCAAAAACACATTGCGATATTTTACAAAACTTACATTAATTCATTTCCAAGGAATGTTTGTGGAGTGGTGATATTATCAATACAAAGATTCAGTTAACTCGCTTTACTCATTATACCTCTATATTTTTCGTTACTTGCAAAAGTCTTATTAATGTTACCGTTACAGATTTTTTGTAGCCTGAATTATTTCAAGTGCTAGATAAAGATTTGCTCAAGGAAGCAGCTTAATAAAAATAATTATTTTTATCATTTCCAGGAGAACCCACCAAATAAAACATGGATTGGGCTTCTTGTGGAGACTCTAGTGGACCTGTATCGAAACAAGAGAGATTACCGCCGGAACCATGGATTGGCAGAGAGACCAGGGTTCGTCATCCGAATGAAGGGAAGATTCGCTCCTGTTCGTGAGGCAGTGAGAAGAGTTCTGCATCTGAAGAAGAATGTGGACAGGAGACAGCTGCCGACGGGCATAGATTCAACTCTGCGTCATTACTTTCTTCGTTGTGAACACCCTGACCCTAACTACCCGCCGATTATTCCTTTGGCACCACGGCTACTTGAAACCGCGCTGTGATGTGTTTGTAGAAGCCAGTCTGGTTTGGCTTGAAATAAAACACTATAAAACATGTTTAGTTGTGTTTTCATTGCACACTTAATTTTTAAAAACTTTCTACACGTAATGTACTAGTGTGAAAGCGAAAAAGTTTACTTATGTGAAGTAACCTGTTTGGATGGTTAATAATCAAAATTAACGGGCAGCAGCATAAGCTGAATTAGAGATGTTGGCGCTTAAAATGACGTCACTACGGTTGTGAATGGGGCACATCAGTTTACAGTGTTCAAATTTTCAATCCGGTAACAGCTTAAAGAGAAGGTACAGACTAATTAGTAGACCACCTCCAGACAACACACAACATTCAGTAACACTGAGACAAGGAAGGAAAAGTACAAATCATGGTTAATAACAGGAGACTGAAAGAAATACCGAGAGGGTACTTCCGATAGGCAGTTTTCATGATGTTAAATGTCTGATTTAATGCCTGATATAATGGCTATTCAACTTCTCAGTACAGAAACCTTTTAAGTGGAACGTAGGACTCAGCATTACAACTTGCGTTATGAAGTGTGTGGCGAATCATATTCATAAGAAGCATACCTACTGACCATCTACGTACAGGAAATGTTTTAGATGATAACCGTAACAGTGCAATTGAGGGTGATACTGGGAACGTCGCTGAGAATGCTTCTTTCACTAAGGTGAAGATTGTGCCATTCCTGGAGTAGTGCAACAGCCACTGGATCCTCTCTATTCGTTCAAGCAGCTGTGCCTGTCATGTATGTCCGTGACCGATGCATCGTACGTCGCACAACATGCAACATGGCCTACATCTGGATGTTTAATTCAAGAGATTATTTGCATTACTAATTTCCAGATACAGTCTGCGAGGCAGAACTCTGTCAGCTAATCCAGATATTCTCCAATACTTTTAGTAAATGGCAAATATTTCTGCAGAGCTACCATCCGTCTATACATGCATCTGCAGCAGTTAAGTGTAAAGCTAAAGTAAGTTGACTGGATACCACAAATAACAAAGCATCAGGGTATTTTATGCTACATACAAAGAGTCTATTTAAGATGAAAAACTCGTATCACGAAAGGGAACGACAAAATCAAAAGATATATCTTTTGGCGCACTTGACTAGTACAGTACAACACCTCTGCATAGTTACGGAAATCAAGTTAATATCAAATTGACTACACACAACAAGAACAAGTGTCGATGGAAAAAGGTGCCAAGCCAGACGTAAAGGAGTACAATATTAAACAGCTCTTCGAGAGCTGTACTTCAGTGACAGAACTGGAAACGCCGAACGTAATGGTTCTGTCAGTGTAGAGTCTCCAAAAAGGAAATTCTTTACACTTCAATTAACTATTATAATGATCAAAATACGGACTGAGGTAATAGCTGCGAAGTCGGTAAAGTATGTGAGGATTTCGGTACTTATTTGAAGTAGGACAGTAGAGATGGAGGTCACCCAGAATTACTGATGGCCAGTTTCGGTACGTTCTCAACCAAAACACTCCTAGGAATGCCAGAAGTACACAGTTCCTGTTAAGTAGTTTCTAAGTACCCCGGTTTTTCAACGAAAAATCTCGAGTTCTACGATAATTGATTGATCTGGCCATGAATGGCAAATGACAGCAAAAAAGATTTCACTTCAGTAACATTTTTTTACGAAAGACAACTTCCAATACAGTTTTGGTTTACTAGAGCTCATAGATAACTGTACAGGATTTCAAGAGCATCTTGTGCTACACATTTCCCCAAATAAAACACACGGCTAGCACAACAAAGACGGAACTATACTACAAATAATCCTTCACGTTCCGCAACATATTACGGATGGTAAAAATCACACACTGCACACAAGAAGTACAAAATTTCAGAAAGAAAGCAAAGGCCATTACAACAATTATTAGGAACCGAATAAATAAACTTGTTAAGGCAGATGACATTCAGCTCTAAATAGACAGCAATGCTGAGTAAGGTTATTTTAAATTCAAATTATTTACCATTATTCCTAATACTTCCTAACAGTCCCTAGAGCCAGTAGTAGAGAAAACCATTTACGGAAGCAGATCCATTATTTTACTTAGACAGAAAATACAGTCTACACTAACAAGTAAAAATCTTTTGTTACTCCCCTAGAATGTCTTGTGATTATAATCGTGTTTCTAATGAAGATTCAAAAGGTTCAAATGGCTCTGAGCACTATGAGACTTAACATCTGTGGTCACCAGTCCCCTAGAACTTAGAACTACTTAAACCTAACTAACCTAAGGACATCACACACATCCATGCCCGAGGCAGGATTCGAGCATGCGACCGTAGCGGTCACGCGGTCAAATAAAGGGCTAAAATTATGTACTCACTTCAACATGCCACCCTCTGTCTAAGACGCCGTTACAGTCTGATTCTTCCTTGTTTACGCTGTGTACTTAGTGTTTAAGATGCCTCCGATAATCGTGAGTCCCGCCGACTGTGAAGTAAGGGCTGTTATAAGATTTCTTAGTGCTAAAGTCCTATAAGCGATCGATATTCATCGTGAGATCTGTACAGTTTACGGAGGAAATATGAATGATGGAATGGTAAGAAAGTGGGTGAGCGCATTTAAAGATGGCCCCACAAATGTGCTTGATGAACAACGGAGTGGGCGTCCTTCGATCGTTAATGAAAGTGAGAGAAAACAGACGCTATACGATTTCGTCCTTGCGGGGTGACTTTCCCAATGTTTCTCGTAGTGTCTTGTATGTCACTGTGAGCGAGCAGTTGAATTACCGAAAAATGTGCGCATGTTGGCTACCGAAAATGTTGGCGGATGTGCACAAAACGAAACTTTTAGACCGAGCATTGACTTTCCTTGAGCAGTACCACAAAGACGTCGATGATTTCTTACGCCAAATTGTTATGGGCGATGAAACATGGGGGGGCCAACGTCACACCAGTATCAAATCAACAGTCCATGGAATGGCGGCATTGAGATTCACCCAGAAATGTGAAGTTTAAGCAAACAATTTCTCCACGGAAAACCATATGCACAGATTTTTAGTACAGAAATGGAGTATTGCTTGTGGAATTTCTGCCTCAATCAGACAATCAATGCAGCACCTTACTGTAAGACATTGCACAATCTGCGCCGCTCAATTCAGAACAAAAAACGTGCAAGTTGAGCTAGGGCATCGTTTTGCTGCAAGACAATGCCCGTCCTCATGTGGCGAATCAGACCAAAGATCTCATCACAACTTTTCGACCGTAAGCTTTAGATCATCCTCCGTACAGCCCCGATCTTGCGCCTAGTGACCACCATCCTTACCTGATCTTGAAGAAACACCTGGACGGTCAGCGTCTTCAAGACGATGACGAAGTCAAATGGGTTAAATGGCTCTGAGCACTATGGGACTTACCTTCTGAGGTCATCAGCCCCTCAGAACTGAGACCTACTTAAACCTAACTAACCTAAGGACATCACACACATCCATGCCCGAGACAAGATTCGATCGTGCGACCGTAGCGGTCGCAAGTTTCCAGTTTCTACCGCCTAGAACCGCTCTTCCACTCCCGCCGGCTAACGAAGTAAAAACAGTGGTGATGCAGTGGTTAACAAGTCAGGCGGCAGACTTCTATGAGGAGGGTCTTGAAAGACGGGAACAAGTGCCTCTATATTCACGGAAATCATGTAGAAAAGTAAGTTAAGGTACAGGGTTTCATTAAAAATAATATTATTGATATATTTTAGCACGTCTTTTTTTTTAATTTCAAAACGGTACATACTTAATAAACACGCCTCGTATATATATATATATATATATATATATATATATATATACATATATATATATATATATATATATATATATATATATATATGGTAGATGTGACACTCATTTGAAGAAGTGGATAAAACCGAGTGATTTCCTTTTAGAAACCTTTACACCCGTTCTGAAAGTAATCTGTTAACAACAGTTGAGATGGGCTTCTCAACAACAGAAGCATATTTCTTATCAAAAATGCTGTCTTAGTACTGTCAAATTAAAGAAAGGTGGCGTTTTAAAACTTTCTGTAATCTTTCTAAAGCCTTTCATTGCATAGATCAAGGCATGCTACTAGGATTATAATGATCGTGTAATTCTACTTGTAAAGACGGCGTCACATGTTAATTACATTGAGAGAATTTAAGAATATGAAATGATATGACAGCTACAAAGCGAAATTCAGAGTCTGGAAATACTGAATTTGGTACCACGCAATATATATTGCTTAACCTCTCCTGATCTTGAGCATAAATCAATTTTCAAGGGAAATGAACGATTTTTCAAAAAAATTGATACATTCTGATGACAAACGTTTACCAAGAAGTGCCCAAAGACCAGGCTTACAATTAGTGGACAGCAAAACATTAACCCAACATCTTTCAAAGACATACATTTCGTGAATTCATTATTGCCTATATATACGTGAAGCAGTCACACATACTACATGAAATTTCGAGTGAAAAAAAGTTGTAAGCAGGCCACGGGTACAGAAACTACGAGGTGTGATTGGAAACTGTTAAGAATGGATGCGCGACTGATTACTGGTTTGGAGGGTAGGTACACGGATGTGGGAAGTGAGCTATTGCCTTGTCCTTGAACGCCCTCTGACAGGAAAATGCGTTTCCGTAGTCAGTCCGTTGTGGCAGCTGGTTGAGTGCGGGTCTGTTAAGGCTTGTTGCCGGATTCTGTCTGCGTGAAAATGAACGTAAATACGGAGCAACGAGTTTGCGTTAAATTCTGTTCTAAAACTGGAAAATCAGCTTTTGAGACTTACGAACTGTTAAAAACAGCTTTTGGGGATACTTGTGTGAGCCAGTCAAATGTTTTTACTCTGTTTCAACAGATTTAAAAATGGCTGCGGAACATTTGAAAATGAACCACGGTCCAGTCATCCTTCCACCTCAAAAACAAATGTTGAGTGGTACTTAAGATAGGTAAATAAATTAGTGAAATCAATGTGAAGTGAAATAGAAATTAGAAATTAAATGAAAAACTTAGTTTAGTTTAGAAGAATTACACAGTTGGAAACAGCGGGCAGAGCAGCGGTGACAGAAGAGCCAATGACCATGAAGTCAGCACGTCAGGAGAAGCCCCACATAAGCGGAAGCTGTCGATTCAGCCGTCATGGCATCGCCCGACCGGCTCACGTGTTTCTCAGTTGTCACATGTGATCAAAGGCCCTCGCCTACATTTCCAGAGCCAATGACCGACTTTAAGAAGATTCTTCGAGAAGCTTTTAAACGTGACAGAAGAGGTAATGACCGTGAAGTCATTCACCTCCAGTGAACTGAAGTGAATAAATACGCGAGACGCAGTGGCCCCGACAGTAGTAGTTTTCAGTTCCAGTACAGTTCAGTCTGTGCTGAAGACCGTCATGCAGGAAGAGACCACATCGTACACAGAAACACCAAGTCCGCCGCTGTAATGGAATAGCAAGCAGCAGCCTCGCCCCCAGAAGACAGAAGTTTGAAGGTATTTGAAGACTGATTTTTACATACCCGGGTGACTCGTGAGGACGGGAAGGAGATGGCCTCACATCAACAGTCACCTGTGAGATGGTGATGACGATCTGACAGTCGAAGACTGGCAAGCTGGAGTCCGTTGTTCGGGTCCGGGACACTGGCCTTCCCCCGCCCCACCGCTCCGCTGGCCGACGCACAACACTGAAACACGCGGTCGCTTACAGAAGAGAAACACTGGGACGCCACATCCAAGGTATCACCATCCGATTCACGACTTCGTTCTCAATTATTAAACCGGCCACGTCGCGATGCGCGTCTCCAGTCAACTGGGCGAAACAGCGACACGAGATACATACCGCCAGGCGTAGTCAGACGCCGCAGCAGCAGAAGGCTTCGCAAACGACACAGCTGCCGCTCTCCCAGCCAGAATAATCCAGTAAGAGAACCGTTGTACAAATCTTCAATAAAAATTATCTTATGTAAAAATGCTGTCTCATTCTACGTCATACCCGAGCCAAGGAAGAACCCACCCTGCCCACACGTTGTTAAGAGAGAAAAAGTAATGTATTTAGTGTTTTTCACCCTGTCATAATGCCTTAGAATCAAATGCCCTTTGCAGTAATGCTCATCGTGACAATTGACTAGCATCAACAGTGAAAGCTCAGTTACGTTAGGTGTCAGAGAAAAAACCCTTGGCTCAATATAAGGTGTGAATGACAGTCACTAAAGGTCCACTTGTTTAATGTGTTAAAGGATAGAGGCTTGCATAGCAGTCGTAATATTTCCTTTATTTAGAAGTGTATTTTCTCTCATAATTTTAAGAGTTTGTCTAATGTATTTAAACATCTTTTTAATTCAGTGTAGTAAGATTGTGTAACTAATAGTTTGTAAAATCGTACAAATTCAGAGTCAGCACCACGAGCTGTTTCTACTGAGGAAACTATTCAGAGCTTAGTTTATCAAATAGCACAGCTTAAAAATGACAATACTGCATTATTTTAACAGTTGCGTGAGGTTAGGCAAACCGGTTCAATCCCTTCCACCCTAGATTCCTCAGCAGCAACCTTCGTTACTCCTTTTTCAGGTAAACCCGGCGAGGACATAACAGCCTTTTTTGATGATTTAGTAGCAGCTGTGAGGCTAGGATCATGGCCAGATCAACAGCTCTTACAAATGACAAAGTTAAGATTGAAAGGAGAGGCTAAAGCACACGTATTATACCATGAAGAATTACGGAATGCTCCAACATTTGAGGAATTGGAGAAAGGATTACTTAAAAGTTTTCAAAACCAGAACAGCTGTAGATTTTATAGGGAAAAATTAAACACTACCACTCTGATTCAAAACGAGTCGTTAGAAAGCTTTGTAGATAGAATTAGAAAAGTTAATATCAACACCTATTAGTTGACAACTAGTGATGAAGCAAATAAAGTTATTTTACGAGAGGCAGAAGATAGAGGTCTGGATACATTTTTACGTGGGTTACCTCCTGAAACGTCCCGTCGTGTCAGGGCAGAGCTTCCTATAAATTTAGCGGAAACAGACATTGCCACCAGATACAAAGAGAAGAGAAATGTATTTCCAGCAGGAGTACGATGTTTTAGGTGCGATCGACAGGGACATATAGCAAAAAACTGCAGACAACCTCAATGCACTAATTGTCAAAGAATAGGTCACACATTCAAGGAATGCAGGTCTAAGAAAGTTTTTGGAAATAGAAATCAGTTGTACTCAAACGGCAATGCAGGAGCCGGCACCAGGCGTTCCCAATAAAATTTCATGCCATTAAGGCGAATGTGAAGGCGGAATGGTAGTTATCTGCTACCATACAGGATAAAGAGGCAAGGATACTGGTGGATACAGGCGCAAACGTATCAATAGTGAGTAATGAATGCATTGGAGAAGAGAAATATGACCCTCCAAGGTATAGATTGAATGGGGTAAGAGGAGGTATAGTGAAGTCATTATGATGTACATCATTGATTTTCTATATTCACGGTGTACAATTTCAAGAAGATGTAGAAGTGGTAACAAAGTTAACTGACGGGTACGACGCGATCCTAGGGCTGGATTTCCTGAATAAACATCACACTGAAATCGACCTCAGACAGCAAACTGTAGAGCTTAGCGGAATAGTGTTTCAGCTAGGTGAAACTGCTGCAAAGGGCCCGCTGCCGCAAGATTTCCCCAACCGGAAGGAGAAATCAACTACACTGCGTGCAACGTCCTTGAAGGTTGATTCGCGGGATAAGATACCATTTGGATCAGGAAAAATTTTCTGGATGACCGTTGATCCCGAGGTACCTACAGATACAGTGTGTCTAATAGAGCCATTAGAGGAAAATGAGGAATTAGATGTATCACATTGTCTTGTACGTAAAAGTGTTGCACGTGTTCAAGACGTTGAGGGAGAAAGAAAAGTACGGAACATTTTCGGAGTGGAGGACAAAGAGTTGCACATGGGAATGTTAGTAGCTACAGTCAGTACTTCCGAAGAAGAAGATTTCATTTGGTCAGATATTACCGATGGTCACAAACCAGACGCCTTTAAACTATAGAAGACAGTGCTGCCGAAGCAGACTTACTAAAGACAGCCTTCCGAAATGCCTTCACAAAAGAAGACGAAGTAGTTATTCCTGAATTCGAGTGGATAACAGATGCCAACACGAGTAACGTAGAAGGAAATATCCTCCGAATAGTGAAGCAACTTAAATCACCTAAGAAAAGCAAGTCTTCTGGTCCAGACTGTATATCAAGTAGTTCCCTTTCGGAGTATGCAGATGTATGAGCTCCATGCTTAACAATCACATACAACCGTTCGCTCGACGAAGATCCATACAGAAAGACTGGAAAGTTGCACAGGTCACACCAATATTGAAGAAAGGTAGAAGGAGTAATCCACCAAATAACAGGCCCATATCGTTAACATCGATATGCAGCAGGATTTAACGACTTATATTCTATTAGAACGTAATGAATTACCTCGAAAAAAAAACGGTCTATTGACACACAGTCAACATGGGTTTAGAAAACATCGTTCCTGTGAAACACAACTAGCTCTTTATTCACATGAATTTCTGAGTGCTATTGACAAGAGATTTAACATCGATTCCGTATTTCTGGATTTCCGGAAGGCTTCAGACACCGTACCACATAAGCGGCTCGTAGTGAAATTGCGTGCTTATGGAATATCGTCTCAGTTATGTGACGGGATTTGTGATTTCCTGTCAGAGAGGTCACAGTTTGTTGTAATTGACAGAAAGTCATCGAGTAAAGCAGAAGTGATTTCAGGCATTCCCCAAGGTAGTGTTATAGGCCCTTTGCTGTTCTTTATCTATAAAAACGATTTGGGAGACAATTTGAGGAGTCGTCTTCGGTTGTTTGCAGATGACGCTGTTGTTTATCGACTAATAAAGTCATCAGAAGATCAAAACAGACTGCAAAACGATTTAGAAGAAATATCAGAAAGCTGCGAAAAGTGGCAGTTGACCTGAAATAACGAAAAGTGTGAGGTCATCCACATGAGTGCTAAAAGGAACGCGTTAAACTTCGGTTACGCGATAGATAAGTCTAATCTAAAAGCCGTTAATTCAACTAATTCCTAGGTATTCAAATATGAACAATTTAAATTGGAAGTAACACACAGAAAATCTTGAGGAGAAGGCTTATCAAAGACTGTGTTTCATTGTCAGGACACTTAGAAAATGTAACAGACCTACTAAGGAGACTGCCTGCACTACGCTTGTCCTACCTATTTTAGAATACTGTTGCGCGGTATGGGATCCTTACTAGATAGGACTGACTGAGTACATCGAAAAAGTTCAAACAAAGGCATCACGTTTTGTAATATCGCGAAATATGCGAGAGAGTGTCACAGAATTAATACAGGATTTGGGATGGACATCATTAAAAGAAAGGGGTTTTTCGTTGCGACGGAATCTTCTCACGAAATTCCAGTCACCAACTTTCTCCTCGGAATGTGAATATTTTTGTTGATACCGACTTACATAGGGAGGAACGATCACAAGGATAAAATAAGGGAAATCAGAGCTCGTACGGAAAGACATAGGTGTTCATTCTTTCTGCGCGCTATACGAGATTGGAATAACAGAGAATTGTGAAGGTGGTTTGATGAACACTCTGCCAGGCACTTAAATGTGATTTTCAGGGTGTCCATGTAGATGTAGATGTAGGATGAGGAACTTGAAATTTCAGCTCAAGATAGGATCAGGCAGTGTCAGGCCTACTATGGCTCTATTTTAATAGAATAACTGAACATGCACTCATTAGGTATGACACGGTAGAGAAATTCGTGACAGGATGGACATTACATGGTATATGGTCAATACACAGAAATATCTAAAGAAAAGGACACTACTCAATAACAAATGAAAACCACAGTACATGACTACAGACAGACGAGTTTGGCTGTCTAGAGCACAGGAGACCTTCAATGAGTACGTTAGAAGAAAATTATCGAAAAATCACTCAGAAGAACTGATAAAATTTAGGTCGTATGCAAAGGTTGTTAATGAAAGTTATTGATAGGCTCCGAAGGACGAGGCAGCTACTAATAATAACTTTACCACACTAAAAGCAGAAATGCTTAACACCTTATCCAGACTGCCCTGGGTCATTCCGATCCAGTTTAAATCTTGTACGCCTGCAAAGACGAGTCAATGTCGTTAAGAGGCCGTTGAGATTGTTAAAGTCAGACAAAACTCAAGCTCTTGACGGAAAAGCTGTCTGATTCTATTCCGATGGTCTGCCTTAGTTAACACTTCTATTAACCATAATACACCGAGGATTTATCAAAACAAAAAAACAAAAAAACGAGAAAGAGAATAGCGGTGCCACATGATAGGATGGAAGCACAGGTCAGATTCCTCCACAAGAGGTATAGCACACGTGAACCACAAACCCACTGTCAAATGTAATTCAACACCTTCCATTGTTATGCAGTCTTAGAAGATATTCTGAGGTGAAATTTTAAAGGGTATCTCGAACAGATTGTCCTCCTTCATGCTATCCAGCGCTGAATAGGTAAGCAGCGATCACGTGAAACCTAAATCTCGTCCTTATACAAAGCACTGAAAGTGATGGAAGCATGCATTCGACCCTAAGAAGTATTTCCTAACTTCCGAAAGGCATTTGAATCGCTACAACACATACGTCTCGCTCCCGTAGGGATCGCGAATGATCAGTTAATTTAACCTCATCGCCACAGAGGCTATCAATCAATCTTCTTGCGTCCCACACGCAAATAGAACAGCAAAAAGCCCCAAACCTTGATACTTTGAGAAGACCCTCTTCCATGCAGTTCATAGTGCTTTGTAGAGTATAGATACATATGTCGACGGAGATCATTGTTCAAAAATTTCACTCCAGTGGCGATCTGTCTCTTTCTCCTGGTATTTTTTAGTTACATTCGTTTGTCGTTCAATAAACTCGTAGCAAGGATATATTTGTAGATGAGTCACATACCTGGAAAAGGAAACAAGGAGAACTCACTTTTGAAATCAGGACAGCCGTGGTTGGATTCAATCGTTATTCCACAAATCCAAAATCACTTACTGCTTTAGGTCGGGAACCAGTCGAATATACGAGAATGTAGCGAGACATTCTGAACCCCTGGCATTCCCTCCCTTCAGATCGCGTCCGAGTGTTTCCCTCACAGACTATGGGGGTTTGATTCTGTGGCGGAGGAGAGGTCATCTGTCTCATCGCATTAGGGTGGCCTTGAAAGGGGCACCACCAACAGGGCTCCTGGCTCAGGCAGGAAGACAGTGAGCTCACAGCAGGAAGACAGGGACCTAGTGTCTAGGAGCAAAGGAAACAAGGAGACTTCACTTTTGAAATAAGGACAGACATGGTTGGATTCAATCATTATTCAACAAATCCAAAATGACTTACTCCTGTAGGTCACGAACTAGTCGATTATACGCAACTGTTGCGAGACATTTTGAACTCCTGGCATCCCCTCCTTTCAGATAGCGTGCCAGTATTTCCCTCACAGACTACGGTGGTTGGGTTGTCTGGGGGAAGTGACCAAACAACGAGGTCATCTGTCTCATCAGATTAGGGTAGAACGGGAAAGGAATTCGTCCATGTCCTTTCAATGGAACTATCCAAGCATTTTCTTGGAGGGATTTTGGGAAATCACGGAAAACCTAAACCAGGATGGCCGAACGCGGGATTGAACCGTCGTCCTGCCGAATGCGAGTCCAGTGTGCTAACCACTGCGCCACCTCCCGCGGTCACAGACTGCCTCTTGATCACCATCGCCTTCTTCTTTTCATTATACACAGACTCCGACAGTTAGCGAAAGTAACAGATTGTGTCTTCATGACGTCACTGTCAACAATGAGTTTCGGCATCAAACCTACCGAACCGTTGCGTAGCATCAGTCTCATTGACAAACCTTCCGAAGAAAGAGTCGATTTCGAAGTGGTCTTTCTAGGAAGTCTGTTTCGCATCCTTCGGGCTGTGAGAAGAAGTTGAGAAGAAGAGAGGAGGTAGGTGAACACTGACTTTTAAATTATTCTGCAGTCGCAGGTAAGGGATCAGGGTCTGCAAGACAAATATTTTGTCTTTTGTCTACGTTCGCGAACTATTTTAACGGCGCAAGCCGAGAGGAGCAGGATTTCATTTGCTTTTTCCGAAGCGCTTGCTAGTTTCAATTTGTCGTTTCTGCTTCACGGCAGCATTTGTATAATTCGATGTTTGGTGCTATTTACAAACGTCTTCTTTCGTTGCATCTGATGACCATGAGGAAAATTAATTTTTATAATTTTTTGGAAGATCTAACTAGAAATGTGTAATTGTACTACTGAATTTCCCTTCAACAAGTACATTCTGTAGCAAATGAAAACCAGTTGTCTCAACATTTGCTAACTTAGCCTGTGATTTCCAAAAATATAGTCATAGAAAAAACTGATTTTGAATTTGACGTTGAATACAAATCCATAGCGTTAGCTTTCTTACTAAAAATATCGGTAACGCCAGACTCTTAATAATTGTGGTCTTGTACAAATATTCGTTTTCTTTTAACGATCAATCAGTTTTCTGTTCAGTTTAATTGGTGTTTCAATCCATAATCCAGCATCACTTAATATTAATTTTTTATGATTGTGATAAGAGCTGGTGTGTGTCAAATACGGTGCCATGTACAGTATCACACTGAATTGTTTAATTAGACCAAACCTTCTTGGCAATAAGCCAGATTTCATTTGACTATTTTCATCTCAGAAAACAATGTAAGTACTAAAGACTGCTTGTTTCACGTTTCCAGATGTTTTCGCGAGTGAAGTCGCTGTTCGGCTCACCAGCTGCCAGCCAGGGGTGTCCCAGGCTGGTCGACGAGCCGCCAACACCTGCGCCTCTACGCCGCCTTCGGCCACCTCGACCAAAGCCGAGTGAGAAGGAGGTGGAGTCCACCACCACCGACTGCGAAGAGGCAGCTGCTGATAAACCACAGCTTCAGGCAATTCATGTAAGCAGCAGAGCCTCCTTTGTACAACACTCAACAATAATAACTGTCAGAGTGTTGCAAGAAAAAAGACAGAAATGAATTCCAATAATGTATTACAGACACGTTTACTGACATAACTTTTTCTCTCCACAGTTTGGTCCGAGACCACGAATTGTGCATTTTGACCTGTCTGACGTTGGAGATGAAGAGGAGGAAGTCTCTGGCTCTTAC
Source organism: Schistocerca americana (assembly GCF_021461395.2). NCBI lineage: Eukaryota > Metazoa > Arthropoda > Insecta > Orthoptera > Acrididae > Schistocerca > Schistocerca americana. Next base: position 1,245,523,873 of record NC_060119.1, on the reverse strand, counting down.
TATCCTCCTGGAGTTCCAGTTCCACCCAGTCGGCTGCAGATCTTCGCCAACAGACCGCGCAGACGGAAGATTATACGAGAGCCACCGTCGCAGGCAGTGCAGACTGCGATGGCACATCTAAAAGCTGAGATACAAACAATGGTATGTTAAACATTTAGCTGTTAAAATCACTGTATTACGTTAGAAACAAAAACGTAGATTTCTTATTAACGCTTGAAATAATGTAAATGTAGGACTCATTTTAACCTACACATACAACCAAACTGTGTAGACTACTTTCAATTCGTGATGAGGGTTGATAAGGCATCTTGAAGCCAAACGAGACGTATTGTTTGAGAATATGTGGGAACGAAAAAAGATTGTCATGAGATTGGTCCAAAAAACATTACGATATTGTACAGAACTTACATTAATTGATTTCGTAGGAATGTTTATGGAGTGGTGATATTACAAATACGAAGATTCAGTTAACGCGCTTTACACATTATACCTCTATATTTTTCGTTACTTGCAAAAGTCGTAGTGATGTCACAGTTACTGACTTTTTTGCAGCCTGTAACATTTCAAGTGCTAGATATAGGTTTGCTCAAGAAAGCAGCTTAATAAAAATAATTCTTTTTGTCATTTCCAGGAGAACCCGCCACGTACAACATGGATTGGGCTTCTAGTGGAGACTCTAGTGGACCTGTATCGAAACAAGAGAGTTTACCGCCGGAACCATGGGTTGGCAGAGAGACCAGGGCTCGTCATCCGAATGAAGGGAAGATTCGCAACTGCTCGTGAGGCAGTGAGAAGAGTTCTGCATCTAAAGAAGAATGTGGACAAGAGACAGCTGCCGACGGGCATAGATTCAACTCTGCGTGATTACTTTCTTCATTGTGAACACCCTGACCCTAATTATCCACCTATTATTCCATTAACACCACAGCTACTTGAAACCGCGCTGTCATGTGATTGTAGAAGTCAGTCTGGTTTGGCTTGAAATAAAACACCTTGAAACCTGTTTAGTTGTGTTTTTATTGCACAGTTAATTTTTAAAAACTGTGAAATCGGAAACGGTCAGCACTGCGTAGACTGAAGTAACCTGCTATATAAGAAGACATCAGCGGCAGAAGCCATTGCAGAACTGAATGTCGCATTGGCGAACGCTGTAAACACTAAAAGAAAACTATATGACCTTTATAAGCAGGATTTTACTCGGTGAGCTGGAATTCCAAAACCAATCATCACTACCCAGATGCCTATAACAGGATAATGTGGTGCTGAAGTCATAAAATATGGACTCTGGTGTAGCTAACGGAAGAAAAACATTTAGGCGGCCGAGTTCACGACCCAAGAGCGAAACATAGCAGGGGTTTGGGAATGCTTTGGACAGAAGTATCGTGGTATTCCGGTAGAACCATGGTTACTCTGCAAACTGGGATTACTGTCAACGTTGAAGTGACCATTTTTCCTGCTCAGGATCACCTCATAGTACAACGGGTGTTCCAAAAAGACGCTGCTGTGTTCCAGGAAGACAGTCGCTTTTTCACACAAGTCGTACACTCCTGGAAATTGAAATAAGAACACCGTGAATTCATTGTCCCAGGAAGGGGAAACTTTATTGACACATTCCTGGGGTCAGATACATCACATGATCACACTGACAGAACCACAGGCACATAGACACAGGCAACAGAGCATGCACAATGTCGGCACTAGTACAGTGTATATCCACCTTTCGCAGCAATGCAGGCTGCTATTCTCCCATGGAGACGATCGTAGAGATGCTGGATGTAGTCCTGTGGAACGGCTTGCCATGCCATTTCCACCTGGCGCCTCAGTTGGACCAGCTTTCGTGCTGGACGTGCAGACCGCGTGAGACGACGCTTCATCCAGTCCCAAACATGCTCAATGGGGGACAGATCCGGAGATCTTGCTGGCCAGGGTAGTTGACTTTCACCTTCTAGAGCACGTTGGGTGGCACGGGATACATGCGGACGTCCATTGTCCTGTTGGAACAGCAAGTTCCCTTGCCTGTCTAGGAATGGTAGAACGATGGGTTCGATGACGGTTTGGATGTACCGTGCACTATTCAGTGTCCCCTCGACGATCACCAGTGGTGTACGGCCAGTGTAGGAGATCGCTCCCCACACCATGATGCCGATTGTTGGCCCTGTGTGCCTCGGTCGTATGCAGTCCTGATTGTGGCGCTCACCTGCTCGGCGCCAAACACGCATACGACCATCATTGGCACCAAGGCAGAAGCGACTCTCATCGCTGAAGACGACACGTCTCCATTCGTCCCTCCATTCACGCCTGTCGCGACACCACTGGAGGCGGGCTGCACGATGTTGGGGCGTGAGCGGAAGACGGCCTAACGGTGTACGGGACCGTAGCCCAGCTTCATGGAGACGGTTGCGAATGGTCCTCGCCGATACCCCAGGAGCAACAGTGTCCCTAATTTGCTGGGAAGTGGCGGTGCGGTCCCCTACGGCACTGCGTAGGATCCTACGGTCTTGGCGTGCATCCGTGCGTCGCTGCGGTCCGGTCCCAGGTCTACGGGCACGTGCACCTTCCGCCGACCACTGGCGACAACATCGATGTACTGTGGAGACCTCACGCCCCACGTGTTGAGCAATTCGGCGGTACGTCCACCCGGCCTCCCGCATGCCCACTATACGCCCTCGCTCAAAGTCCGTCAACTGCACATACGGTTCACGTCCACGCTGTCGCGGCTACCAGTGTTAAAGACTGCGATGGAGCTCCGTATGCCACGGCAAACTGGCTAACACTGACGGCGGCGGTGCACAAATGCTGCGCAGCTAGCGCCATTCGACGGCCAACACCGCGGTTCCTGGTGTGTCCGCTGTGCCATGCGTGTGATCATTGCTTGTACAGCCCTCTCGCAGTGTCCGGAGCCAGTATGGTGGGTCTGGCACACCGGTGTCAATGTGTTCTTTTTTCCATTTCCAGGAGTGTATTTCCGAGCATCAGAGCTACCATCTGATTATATACAGAGCAGCAGCAGCTGAGTAAAAAGCTAAAAGAGGTTAATTGGATACCACAAATTATAAAAAAAGGATATTATCGGCTACATAAAAATTTTTGTTAATGACTAAAAACTAGTATTGCGAACGAAAACTGTAAATTCAATAAAAACATTTCTACAAGTGTGCTTGGCTAGGATAATAAATCAACTTTTCACACATCTCGAAGAGATAAACCTAGGTCGATACAGGTTAGTATCCAATTTCTGTAGACATCACAAGACGAAAGGCAGACGGAATAAGGAGCCAAGCCAGACGTAAAGGCTTACAATATTAAACACCTCTTCCAGTGCTGTACTTCTGGGACAGAATTGGAAACACGGAGCGTAGTGGTTTAGTCAGTGTTGAGGCTCCAAAAGGGAAATGTTTTACACTTCATTTTACTATTACAAAGAACAAAAGTCCGGCTGCGGTAGTAGCCGCGAACAAGCTAAAATATGTGATGATATCCGTATTTATTAGACGTAGCACAGCAAAGACTGAGGGTACCTGGACTTACTGGTGGGCAATTTCGGTACGTTTCCAACTCGAACACTCCTAGGAAGACCAGAAGCAAACAGTGGCTGATAGTTACTTTCTAAATTGCACAGTATTTCATGAAAGAATGGTCGTTCATCTCCCCTTTAATGGCAAATTACAGCCAAAAAGATTTCACATCAGACAGGTTTTGTTTAACTAAGATCACTTTCAAACAGTTTTGTTTTACTAGAAGTCAGATATAAATACACTGCAGTTCAAGAGAACTTTGTGCTACAAAGTGCTACAAATAAAACACGCTCAAGAGGTACAAAATTCCAGAAAGAAAGTGAAACCAATTACGAGAATTAATGGGCACCAAATGCATAAACGTTTTAAGGCAGATAACATTCAGTTTTAAAAAGGCAGTATAAGTGAGTCAGGTTATATTATATTCAGATTATTTACCTCAAATCTTAAGATTTAATAACAGTCCGTAAAAACCAAGGTAAATCAAACGATATACGAAAGCAGATTCAATACCTTACATAGTCACTAATTGCAGACAATAATAACAAATAAAAATCTTTTAGTTACTCATCCAGTAATTCATCTGATTATCATCGTATTTCAATTAAAAGTCTGTAATTACGTACTCACTTCAATATTACACTTTTGATTAACATATCTAATAAGACAATGACGAGTACTTATTGGAAGACTTATATATATAGCGATAACACTCATTAGAAACAGTGGAGAAAAGCAAATGACTTCTTGTTCGAAACCTTAACACCTATTCTGAAAATAATCTGTAAAGAATAGGTGGCCTTCTCAAAAAAGGAATCAGATTTTGTTATAAAAACGCTGTCCTAATAGTATCGAACAAAAAAAGTTATCCTTGTAGCATTCTGTGTGACCTTGCAAAAGCCGTTGCTTGTGTAGGTCAAGGAATTATGCTAGGGAAAGCACAATGGCGTAATTCTACTTGAATGTACGATGTCATATCGTAATTACATAAAAATAATGTAGAATTACAAATGATATGACAGCTATAAAGCGAAATTCAGAGTGTGGGCTATGGTCGCAAAAATGGTTCAAATGGCTCTGAGCACTATGGGACTGAACTGCTGAGGTCATTAGTCCCCTAGAACTTAGAACTAGTTAAACCTAACTAACCTAAGGACAACACCCACATCCATGCTCGAGGCCGGATTCGAACCTGCGACCGTAGCGGTCTCGCGGTTCCAGACTGCAGCGCCAGAACCGCGCGGCCACTTCGGCCGGCGCTATGGTCGCAGGTTCGAATCCTGCCTCGGGCATGGATGTGTGTGATGTCCTTAGGTTAGTTAGGTTTAAGTAGTTCTAAGTTCTAGGCGACTGATGACCTCAGAAGTTAAGTCCCATAGTGCACAGAGCCATTTGAACCATTTGAATCAGAGTGTGGAAGCATTCAGTTCCGTAGCAGGCAAGATGCATTGCTTAGCTTCACCTAATCTTGGTCATAAATTATTTTCCAAGGAAAATGATATTTTTTAAAAATCGTGACATATTTCGTTAACACAAGTTTACCGATAGGTTCCCAAATACCTTCATAACAGGCTAACAATAAACAGATAGTGAAACATAAACTGTATATCTTTCGAAGACCTACACTCCGTGATTCCAAAATCGTTTATGGGCAGAAGATGTGGTAGTCAATGGACACACATAACATGAAACATCAGGTGTAAAGTTTAAATGGTGATGTAGTAGGGCACGTTTAGGGAAACTATTCTCGTTTAGTAATTGACATATAGTAGTACGGGTTTTCTAGAGGATACAGACTTAGATGCTGAGATCGATGGCATATGCACCTATGCGAGCCGATACTAGAACAACCGTAACGTAATCTGACAGTAAAAATGCCATAAATTTTAATATACATATCTAGTTTAAGCAAATCCTGTGAATCGTGCCGACTGTTTCGGTGTAACAAGAGTGAGACATTTGTAACCGCTCAATGTCACTTAATATGATCACGACGACACCACTCGATCGACGTTAACACTCGTGGTGTCACTCGCCTTCATACATGGCAGTGGACGTTTGAAAATTCGTGACGCTAGTTCAATGGTCGTCAATTGATTTAAACGTATTTCCCGGCTGACTCTTAATTCAACTGCGCATTTAGATGTTCGATTAATCTGAATAGTTTGCAATGTTCCAGCGATTCTATTCGAACTCTATGCTGATGTACCGACAGGCACCATTTTCGCAGATAAACATGCAAGTACGTAATGGATGTTCAGTTTCTCAATATAGTTCATCGCACACACACGTTATACATCCTCTGTAAGAACAATTTCATGCATTTATATTTTTGGTGTCCCAAAAAATTGGTTGGCTTAATATTATGACGGCACGTTGCATACAACTTGCACAGATATTGTTTATCATGTAGTCAAGACTACGTAATGAAGCCAAGATCGTGGATAAAATTGAAATGTAGTTTGCTTATTAACACTTTTCTTTTCCCTAATTAAATATGAAATATGAGTCGGGATTGGAGGTGTTGATCTTATACTTCGTTTTTAGTAATTTAGGTCCCCGTTAATTAATATCTGGTAGTTAATAAGCGGAATATTTTTTGTGTTGGCTCGTTGATGGTATCAGTTACCCCCGCAACAGTCCAAGAATAAGATTCCTTTAATGTTCCGCGCACACGCGTTTCACCATTTTATAAACTGCAGAATTACGTAAACTATAGCTTCCCGTTGCGCACGACTTTCGTGCGTTCCACAACCACAATGGTATCCCAAGAGAATTTTTCCCAGCCAACACAGAGCTCGAATTGTGTTATCGGATTCATTTTCACTTCTCCCGACAATAAACCTATCTGATCACTTCGTCACACGTAATGTATTTTAAACGAGTCTTTAAATAACCTCCTCAACGAGTTTCGCAGTCGCGTACCACTTTTTCATCGACTAGCCCGATCGCGATAACTGAAGGTAGAGAGGTCAATAATGTGTTACATGTTCTTTTACATGTATTAAAAAACAAACGTGTCCCAATATCTTTCTGTCCCGCTTGGTCTTTGCTACTTTTCATTACATTGCTTCTTAGTAATACCGTGCAGTTATTAAGGTTTCGTATTACTTTCGGCTTTCTAATTCTTCCCCGATTTTAATTAATATGATGCTATTGATTGGCGACCCCATGGAGTGTTCTGTGCACCACGACCAGATAGTGGATATACTTGGAAGGAGAAAAAGCATTGGTCGTATTTTTATTGTTTTATTATCCGCAAAATCGATTTCAGTTTATGTGATCGTTCTAAGCTTGTTGACACCAGTGCCTACCAATTTAAATTGTATATTACAGCACTGAGGATGGTCACTAAGTGACCTAAAATCGGTTTTGCGGATAATAAAACAAAAAAATACGACCAATGCTGTTTCTCCTTCCAAGAATAATATGATACTAATTGACGCGCCTGCCCGCCAGTACCGTTATACCATACAGCACAGCAAATTGCGAGCGAGTCGGTTAACTATTGGCATTCTCAACGGCAGCAAATACGAGTAAGTTTCTACTGTAATTGTTGCACACCAAGATAAAATTAAAAATCATTTAAGCACGAGACATGACTGAGATAAAATACGAAAAGAAGATTGTCAAAGCGGTATGTAAGGAGTTCTCAAACCGTAGCCGGAAATCATTTTACGAACAGTTACTTCCAAACACAAAAATAAACTATTGAACAACGAAACTGTTAGTCTACATAAACCAGGGGTACAGTTTATTAATACTTCCATAGCAGTGTACGAATAGTGATCACAGAGAAAGGAATCCTCAGCCGTATGCTAAGGTGACAAAAGTCATCCGGTAGCTCCTAGTATCGTGTCGGACCTCCTTATGCCCGACGTAATGCAGCAACTCGATGTGGAATTGACTCAACATTATGCTGGAACTCCCCTGCAGAATTACTGAGCCATTTTGCCTCTATAGACGTCCATTACTTTTTCCAGTACTGGATTTTGTTCGTGAACTGACATCTCGATTATGGCTAATAAATGTTCAGTGGGACTGATCCCGGAAGATCTGGGAGGCCAAATCCTTCCTACAATTTGTCCAGAACGCTCATCAGAACAACCGTGAAACACTGTGTCCCAGTGGCATGGCGCATTGTCATCTATAAATATTCCGTCGTTGTTTGGGAACACCAAGTTCACGAATGGATGCAAATGGTCTCCAAGTAGCCGAACGTAACTATTTCCAGTCAATAATCGGCTGAAATGCACCGGAGAACTCAGTCCATTCGATGTAAACGCAGTCCATATTATTATGTAGCCAACACCAACTGGGAGAGTGCCGTGCTGACAAGATGGGTCCATGGCCTCGTGGAGTCTCGTGGACTCTACCCCACACTTGACTCCTATCATCTGCACTTACTAACTGAAATCAAGACCCATCTGACCAGGCCACAGGTTTCTGGTTGTCTAGGGTTCAACTAACGTCGTCACGAGCCTAGGAAAGTTGGTGCAGGTAGTGTTAGTAAAGAGACTCGCGTCCGTCTCCGATGTAGTAGCCCATTAACGCCACATTTCGCGGCACTGTCCAAATGGACTCATTCGTAATACGTGCCACAATGATTTCTGCAATAAATTGATATCTGTGACCTCAGTGCATATGAAATCACACTTTGAAATCACTTGAATACAAGGTCAGTCTCTTGGATGTACAAGAACAATCTTATCTATAACAAATAAATAATGCGACAGTGATGGACTACGTAAGAAAAATGTAATGAATGAATCTTCCAAATTTAGCATTTCAGTTCTGCTGTTGAATTCAAAACAAACTTACAAATTATAAACCATTATAATGTTGCATAACTACTTCCCATATTTAGAGTGAACCTTATCTCAGTAGCATAGGATTGTAGTCTGTAGAAATGAGGCCCAAAAATTACTTTTTGGACAGCTGATCAGAACTCCCAATCAGGTTGTTAATAATCTGCATCAATCTTCTTTTCCTTTTATCTTTTCCCAATTGTCTAATGAGTCGGCATTGTTAGTGACAGTCGTTCTCCGTACGCCCCTAGTGACGCTACCGCTCTCTCAGGGAACCTGTTTTTGGGCCCCGATTGTTTGCATTTAGACTAAATCTCACATTCAAACGTGGGAACGTTTCCTGAAAGTTGAAGTAGCGTATTCTGAGGCGGTACGTGGGAAACAGTCCGGCGCTTACCTGGCCGTATGTGAGGAAACCACCTAAAAACCACATCCAGACTGGCTGTTTCACCAGCCCTCGTCTTTAAACAGCGATGTTTAATAACCTGGCCAGTCGAGATGGGTCAGTAAACAGCTACGATACCAACAGATAGACACAAGTAGTCTAGTTAAATCTCTAATACCAGTACGCGAAGCATGGGAACATCAACGAATGTAAACATTGGTAAACAGCAGAAACAGCGGAAGAAGACCTCAGGAGTATCTAACTACCGCAAGCTTTCTAATGTGTGAATTATTTGAATGAATAAAGTTTCAAAGTACTTTCAGATCGTCAGACACAACGATCCAAGATCCGTTTGTAAGGTAGTAGCAGAACAGATGGAGGGAAGCACAGTTGACATCGAAATTTTTAAAATGTTGGTACTATTTGTTTAAACACTTCACTACTAATGAGCTGTCAATGACATGCTAATATTCCGTAAGTGATTATGATGTTATATATAGTAAGAGGAAGCGTACTGAGGAACGTTGGTTTGACCAAGGAAGGGGGCGTGGCAAACCAGCTGCTGACAAGTTGCTGCCTCAGTTAGGTCAGCAGCACGTGGTTGTCAGGAATCGCCCTCGAGGTTGCTTCCGTCAGTCGCCGTATCCATCCGCAAGAGAAGACACCTCTTACTGTGACGTTGGCAGTGTTCCAAGTGTGTGTAATCTGTTGCTTGCATCTGAGGCATAATGTTTTTCTGACTCTCCTATGGTCGTCAACTTATCATTCACATAGACAGTATCCCACTACGTAAGTTATTCCCCATAACTTTGTGCGGTACTCGCAATAGATCCACCGACGACATTTAGAACTCGAAAGAAATTGTTTTGAATCGGTGAAATTTTAGATTGCGCTGTAGTGTAGCATTCCTCGAAGTATCTTCATTGAGTACGAATTCGCTTGGACTTAATTTTTGTCAAGCGTTAATTAGGAATTCTACGCACTTAAAACTCAACAGTAAGTGTTGAAATTTTTCCGAATGGTTCTTTAAGGAAGGAGAACGTTGTTAACAGGGCTGCATTAGCTACTATGTGAAATGATCCACCTGCCTTAATCGCAGCGTCAAGTGGATTAAAATAGAGACTGTCTGATTCTCTTAAATGTTGTTAGTTAACATTCGGTGCATACCTTAACCTGCAGCCTTACTCCTGGATGAGGTACCGCGCTATGACTTAATAGTAAACGATTCATATCCTACTCCCTTTCAAAGACGTGTACCGAATCTAGTACCTTTGAGAACAGATGAGATTTTAACAGTCTATAACTTCCCAAAATTTACTTCTTTACAGCAGTCTGGAATTCACTTACATTTTCGGTGTTATTCCGACGCCTCTCATTCTTTGACAAAAATCTCAGAGATATGGTTCCCGTCTCATCCTATAACTTCACTACCACTGTATTCGCCCCTGCTGTTTTCACAAGAGTCTTCTGAGCCAAGCTTTTAAAAGTACTCTTCCTATCTGTGCTCCGTACCTGCAGGTACATACAGCTTACTCAGAGATCCAAGTGACTAAACATCTTGCTGACCTCGCAGGTCCAGAGAAGCAGCTCTACGTTTATGATTTATCAATCGAGAGATTACATTTCAAATCTTCAGCGGTAATTTTGTTGAGAACGTTTACAAAGGTACTTTGACATCCAACTACATTTTCTTGGCACTTCACTTTTTTCATCACTCAGTGTAGCCGTTGCCAGGTAATAAGGTGGTAATTGGTCCACATCGTACGCATATTTCAGTAAACAATGCAATTGTAACAGTTACGCTAGAGTTCTTGGGAAGCAAATTGAATTTCCTCACAGACCGTTTTATGAGGGAATTATTTCATGGAATCAACTTAATTTTGCTCTATACAAGGTGATAGTGGTGAAGAAGACAATAATTTCCTCATGCTAAGGCTAAAGAAACTATTTTAGTTGGTTCTGAGTATATCACCAAGTCAATGTATTACGGAAAGTAACCAGTAGACCCTCTTTCTTCACGTAGATACTAGATTATCTTATGTACTCATGCATGAATACACTCCATAAAACAATGCAATACGAAACAAAATTTAAACGTTTGTCTGAAACTTGTTAAATAGTACAGGCAGATCAAAATCATTTTTAAATTAATAAATTGTGCAAAAGTTAAATAGCAAACATTTTTTGCTTTGCTCAATTTGCAGTTTAATGTTCAAGAAATTCAACCATTTTCTATCCTCTGCCAGTCTTTGTAAGAATAAAATGTAAGGTCTTTCTTTGTGGATATAATATTGAGGTACATTTTAAGATTCAGTCCAACATGATTTGTGTTAATAGTAGTCTGAACGTAAATGTATGTCAATCTGCGTCAATACATTTACATCAACACCGAATAAATACTGCTACATGCATATTTAAAAATATACTCTACCTCCCGGGGGATGGTGCGTATCAGTGTGATGAATTCGGTGTGTAAGCATTTATATGACTTACACATTGGTCTTCTTCCAGTAACAACTGCCGCGGAGAGTAATTTTAGCATTCTATAGCTTTAAACCCAAAAAAAGTCAATTCAGGACTGCAATCCATAGGAAATGGAAATGCTTTAGCCTTGTATTCACACAGGAAAATGTACCATTTTAAATATATTGCACAAATGGTGCTTTGTTCTGGTTGGAACGCTGTTTCCGCACCAGCCATCGATCGTTTATGCTCTCTTGCCAACCTAACACAAAGGGAACCCCTTCATTTTCTCCTATTCTGTTGCTATTAGTCTATCGACTGTATAAGTTGACAGTCAACTACAAATTATTTAAGAATTATCTATGCGTTGATAGAAAATGTTAATATTATTTTCAAAATATAAGTTAACATAATTATTAAAAAATAATGCGCCAATACTGTTAAAATGTTAATTATGAACAACTGAAAATTATTACTGACATGATTTTCTGCTCTTAAAACTCAACATTAACTCTGTGAGCGACACGACCTTCAGGATTGGTCTGACAAAGTTTATATGTAGGCGCTGGCATGGTCAGCAGCCTGTTTGTGCAGATTTGAATTGAAGACGCGATGTGTTTCGGCATCTTTTTGTAGTCATTGCTAACCGTGCGGCTTTCTACATCTACATCTACATTGATACTCCGCAAGCCACCCAACGGTGTGTGGCGGAGGGCACTTTACGTGCCACTGTCATTACCTCCCTTTCCTGTTCCAGTCGCGTATGGTTCGCGGGAAGAACGACTGTCTGAAAGCCTCCGTGCGCGCTCTAATCTCTCTAATCTTACATTCGTGATCTCCTCGGGAGGTATAAGTAGGGGGAAGCAATATATTCGATACCTCATCCAGAAACGCACCCTCCCGAAACCTGGCGAGCAAGCTACAGCGCGATGCAGAGCGCCTCTCTTGCAGAGTCTGCCACTTGAGTTTATTAAACATCTCCGTAACGCTATCACGGTTACCAAATAACCCGGTGACGAAACGCGCCGCTCTTCTTTGGATCTTCTCTATCTCCTCCGTCAACCCGATCTGGTACGGATCCCACACTGATGAGCAATACTCAAGTATAGGTCGAATGAGTGTTTTGTAAGCCACCTCCTTTGTTGATGGACTACATTTTCTAAGGACTCTCCCAATGAATCTCAACCTGGTACCCGCCTTACCAACAATTAATTTTATATGATCATTCCACTTCAAATCGTTCCGCACGCATACTCCCAGATATTTTACAGACGTAACTGCTACCAGTGTTTGTTCCGCTATCATATTATCATACAATAAAGGATCCTTCTTTCTATGTATTCGCAATACATTACATTTGTCTATGTTAAGGGTCAGTTGCCACTCCCTGCACCAAGTGCCTATCCTCTGCAGATCTTCCTGCATTTCGCTACAATTTTCTAATGCTGCAACTTCTCTGTATACTACAGCATCATCCGCGAAAAGCCGCATGGAACTTCCGACACTATCTAGTAAGTCATTTATATATATTGTGAAAAGCAATGGTCCCGTAACACTCCCCTGTGGCACGCCAGAGGTTACTTTAACGTCTGTAGACGTCTCTCCATTGACAACAACATGCTGTGTTCTGTTTGCTAAAAACTCTGCAATCCAGCCACACAGCTGGTCTGATATTCCGTAGGCTCTTACTTTGCTTATCAGGCGACAGTGCGGAACTGTATCGAACGCCTTCCGGAAGTCAAGAAAAATAGCATCTACCTGGGAGCCTGTGTCTAATATTTTCTGGGTCTCATGAACAAATAAGGCGAGTTGGGTCTCACACGATCGCTGTTTCCGGAATCCATGTTGATTCCTACATAGTAGATTCTGGGTTTCCAGAAATGACATGATACGCGAGCAAAAAACATGTTCTAAAATTCTACAAGAGATCGACGTAAGAGATATAGGTCTATAGTTTTGCGCATCTGCTCGACGACCCTTCTTGAAGACTGGGACTATCTGTGCTCTTTTCCAATCATTTGGAACCCTCCGTTCCTCTAGAGACTTGCGGTACACGGCTGTTAGAAGGGGGACAAGTTCTTTCGCGTACTCTGTGTAGAATCGAATTGGTTTCCCGTCAGGTCCAGTGGACTTTCCTCTATTGAATGATTCCAGTTGCTTTTCTATTCCTTGGACACTTATTTCGATGTCAGCCATTTTTTCGTTTGTGGGAGGATTTAGAGAAGGAACTGCAGTGCGGTCTTCCTCTGTGAAAGAGCTTTGGAAAAAGGTGTTTAGCATTTCAGCTTTACGCGTGTCATCCTCTATTTCAATGCCATCATCATCCGGTAGTGTCTGGATATGCTGTTTCTACCTGGTTGTGCTCCAGTGGCTACGGGAAGCAGAATTATTTTCTTCAAAGAGAGGACACAAATGCGGACACACAAAAAACCCATTACCACACGTGATACGGTGTAGGACAACAGCTGGCATTCCGAGAGAGCTTCCTGTGCCGGCCGGAGTGGCCGTGCGGTTCTAGGCGCTTCAGTCTGGAACCGGGCGACCGCTACGGTCGCAGGTTCGAATCCTGCCTCGGGCATGGATGTGTGTGATGTCCTTAGGTTTGTTAGGTTCAATTAGTTCTAAGTTATAGGCGACTGATGACCTCAGAGGTTAAGTCGCATAGTGCTCAGAGCCATTTGAACCATTTTTGAATCACAGCTTCCTGTCTTCCCTGAATGGTACAAATACAGGTTCTGCGTGGATTTGAAAGGAATCGCGTACATTTCATCCTGCAAAATAATGTCAATTCCAGGTAATCGTAACGTATGTGGACAGCGATCACGCACTTTTCTCTGCATAGAGGGCTGGTTCAAAATCAGACGACGTAAGCCTACCAAGGAAGCTTCACAACTTTAAGCATTTTTTCAACACGAACGGAAACGACCAGAGTCAAATCCGACGAAACTTCGGGCAGAAATTACAAGGTCAGCAGACACGAAACGACGAGGAGGAAAAGATAATGTCGCACCTGAGGTTTGGCGGAAAAGTATCGAACAGGATAGGGGGAGAAGTGGAAGTGATCCAACTCAGTACTGATGGGCGTGAGACAACAAAGTGTAGATATGTGATGATATATTTTTCCCTGCATTATTGTGTGCAGATATAAAGATATACTTATCTACGATGAGCAACCCAGAAGTTCCGCTGGATGTGGTGGAACGGGACGTGAGCGCCCTATTGACACAGAAGCGGGTGTCCCAGCATACCGATAGAATTCCTTCCTTTAAACATCCCCCAGGCTGCGGCTATGCCATGTCTGCGCAATATCCTTTCTTCCAGGAGTGCTAGTTGTGCTAGGTTGGCAGAAGAGCTTCTTTGAAGTGTGGAAGGTAGGAGAGGAGGAACTGACAAAACTGAAGCTGTGAGGGAGGATGGTGTGTCCTGCTTGGGTAGTTCAGTTGGTAGCGCACTTACCCGCGAAAGGCAAAGATCCCGATTTCGAGTCTCGGTCCGAGGGTTTTAACCTACCAGCAAGCTAAATTACGCGGCGGATTCTACAGAACAGAAGCCACCCACCCCAATTACGATAACAGTTCCGAATGACAATGTTAGTGAAATAGTATCTCCGAATGAGACCATACTTACCAAATGTGTCCCTATCTTCACCGCAAGCTACAGAACCTGTGACGAAAGCTCCATTAGTTACTATATCAGAAAACACTACTGAAGCGGCTGTCACTGGACAGGATGCACACACGCCGATTTAGACAACACTCGCAAATGACAATGTTCGTACTAGCGACACTACAATGTCGACCACGGAAACTTCGGCGGCGTCCTTCACCAAAACACAAATCACAGAATCGGTGACGAAAGCCGCACTCACCAACATTCAAAGTTACTCGAAAGTTTCTAAGGCTGAATCTCCACATTGTAACATTTCTGATCAGAGCCAGGAAACATCCTAAGAATCGTTACCGAATATCTCTCTGGGAAGTACCTAGAAAAAATTTTTCGAAATATCAATCACGATCGGACTGAACTGGATTTAATGCCAAGAAATTGATCTCGCATCTTTGAGGATGTACACATTTTAATTGGTACTAGTGACTATGAAGCAGTTGTAGTTACAATGATTAACAATGCACGAAGCTGAACAAGAAGAAACAGAAGTTATACAATTAGTAAACTAGATAAAGATTCAGTACCATCGTATTCCAATCAGGAATTTGAAATTTCAGCTCAAGGCAGGAGCATGTAGAGGTAGGCCTACTACGGCTCTATTTTAAAAGAATAACTGACCACGCACTCGTTAGATATGTATCCATTAAAGGAGTTCGTGACAGAATCGGCGTTACATGCTAATGGTCACTACACAGAAACATCGAATGAAACGGATAGTACTCAATAAAAAAAAATGTAAAATACAGTGTAGGACTGTATACAGACGTCGAATGGAACGAGTTTGACTGTCTATAGCACAGGAGACCTTCAAAGAGTAACTTAGAAGAATTATATCGAAAAATCACTCAAAAGACCCGAAAAAAATTCCTGTCACATGTAAAGGTAGTGAAACGAATGTTACTGATAGGCACTGAGAGACGAGGCAGCGCCTAATAATAAGTTTAACAGACTAAATGCAGAAATGGTTAACACCTTTTCCAAACTGCCCTCAATCATGCTCATCCAGTTTAATTCTTGTACGACTGCAAAGGTGAGTCAATGGCGATGAGAAACAGTTGAGATTGTTGAAGTCAGACAAAGCTCCAACTCTTGACGGGAAACATATCCGATTCTATTCCGATCATTCGACTGAGTAAATACTTCTATTAACCGTAATGGACTGAAGATCTCGAAAATAAAAAAAAAACCGTGCCTTATGTTAGGATGAAAGCACAGGTCAGAGTCCACATGAAGGGTATCACAAAGTGAACCACAAACCCACTGTCCAATATAATTCAACGTCCCCCATTGTTATGCAGTCTTAGAAGATATTCTGAGGTGAAATTTTAAAGGGTATCTCGAACAGATTGTCCTTCTTCATGCCAACCAGCACTGATTAGGTAACCAGTGATCACGTGAAACCAAACTCGTCCTTATACGAAGCGCTGAAAGTCATGGAAGCATGCATTCAATTATATGAAGTATTCCGTAACTTTCCAAAGGCTTTTGAATCAGTACAACACATACGTATCTCTCCTATAGGGATCGCGAAGACACAGTTAATTTAATCTCATCGCGCACAGAGGCGTTTAATCATTCTTCTTGCGTCCCAAACACAAATAGAACAGGAAAATGCCCCAAAACTCGATACTTTGAAAAGAACCTCTTCCGTGCAGTTCACAGTGCTTTGTAGAGTATAGATACATATGTCGATGGCGATGTAGAGCTGGCGTGCGTTGTTCAAAAACTTCCCTCCAGTGGCGATCTGTTTCTTTCTGTTGCTATTGTTACTTATATTCCGTTTTCGTTCGATAAACTCGTACCAAGGATGTATTTGTAGATGGTACACCTATCTGCAAAGGAAACAAGAAGAAATCACTTTTGAAATAAGGACAGACGTGTTTGGATTCAATCGTTATTCCACAAATCCAAAATGACTTACTCCTTAAGGTCGCGAACCAGGCGAGTATACGAGACGGTAGCGATACATTCTGAACCCCTGGCATTCCCTCCCTTCAGATCGCGTCCGAGTGTTTCCCTCACAGACAAAGGGGGTTGGTTTGTTTGGGGGAGGAGACCAAACAGCGAGGTTACCAGTCTCGCCGGATTAGGGTAGGATGGGAAACGAAGTCGGCCGTGCGATTTTGGGAAATCACGGAGAACCTAAATCAGGATGGCCGAACGCTGGCTTGAACAGTCGTCCTCCCGAATGTGAGTCCAGTGTGCTAACCACTGCGCCACCTCCTGCGGTCACAGACTGCCTCTTGATCATCATCGCCTTCTTCTTTTCATTATACAGGGTGAAATGTATTTAAACAGGCAAACTCTGGGAGGTTGTAGGGGACATCAAAACAAATATTTTTCCATAATGTCATTCTTCCTATGGCGAGTATTTGAACCGGTAGAGGAACTGTGCACTGGGTGGATAATCAACTGGTTCCAGGTTGTGGAGACACTGCAAGTTAAAATGGAAGTAACATCTGCTCTCGAAGGACTGTTCTTACATTCGTCTGATTCGTCCCCATGTTACGTGCAATTGCACTAGTGCTGATTGAAGGATCCCGCTCCACGTGCTGCAAGACAGCTTCCTCAAATTGCAGCATTCTTACCGCGCGGCGTTGTCCCCGTCCAGGTAATCTGCTAAATGACCCGGTGTCACGCAGACGTTGGTACACAGCAGCAAAGTTCGTATGATCCGGGATACGGCGATTAGGATATTGTTGTTGATAAACCCGCTGTGCAGTTCCTCCGTTGTGGTGCGCTACGCAGTACGCACCATGCGTATCAGTGTACTCACTCCAGGTGTATCGCTCCATTAGTAAACAGACACAATGCACTGCTACATTGGGCGACAGCAGTTGCCTAGAACTGAAGAGCGTAATATGCCCTCTAACAACTGAAGATCGTAATATGCCATCCACCGGGTTAAATTATCCTCTGTCAACAATGAGTTCCGGCACCAAACCAACCGAACCGTTGCGTAGCATCAGTCTCATTGACAAACCTTCCGAAGAAAGAGTCGATTTCCAAGTGCGCTTTCTAGGAAGTCTGTTTCGCATCCTTCGGGCTGTGAGAAGAAGTTGAGAAGTAGTGAGGAGGTAGGTGAACACTGACTTTTAAATTACTCTGCAGTCGCAGGCGCGGGATCAGTGTCTGGAAGACAAATATTTTATCGTCTGTCTACATGTCAGTATGTCAGATTATTTTTCAATTCCCATCTTGTATACTATACTTTACATTTTTGATGAACTGTATGTCCTGAGGCGCTGCATTGCGTTCTTCAAAGTCAAGAAATTTAATCTGGAACGAGGAGAACAACTCACTGAACACGTGGAAAACGACTTGTTCTCACAACGTCAGCAGGTTTCGTAATTAGTTTGCTGATGCAAAATGAAATAACTTTGCTGAAGAATTACAGTTAACCGGAATGTCGATCACAACTATTACTATACTTATCAATTCCCCAACATCCTTTAAAACGTTTGATAGTTAATTTGATTTGGCACGGTAGAATGCCTTTCCGACAAATAATTAAATGTACAATGCATACTGTGTATTATGTAGTATATTATTAACGTATTTACTAACTCCAGACTCCCAAAAATTGTTGTCTTGATACAAGTATTTGTTTTCTTTTAACGATCCATTAGATTTTTGTTCAGTTTACTTAAAGTTTCATCTAAAATACAGCATCACTTAATATTAATTTTTTTATGAGTGTGATAAGAGCTGGTGTTTGTCACATACGGTGCCATGTACGGTATGAGACTGAATTGTTTATTTAGACCAAATCTTCATGTCAATAAGGCAGATTTCATTTGACTATTGTTGTCTCAGGAAACAATGTAACTACTAAAGACTGCTTTTTTTACGTTTCCAGATGTTTTCGCGAGTGAAGTCGCTGTTCGGCTCGCCAACTGCCAGCCAGGGGTGTCCCAGGCTGGTCGACGAGCCGCCAACACCTGCGCCTCTACGCCGCCTTCGGCCGCCTCGACCAAAGCCGAATGAGAAGAAGGTCGAGTCCACCACCACTGACTGCAAAGAGGCCGCTGCTGATAAACCGCAGCTTCAGGCAATTCATGTAAGCAGCAAACCATCCTTAGCAAAACATTGACCAATAATAACTGTCAGAGTGTTCCAAGAAAAATGATAGAAATAGATTCCAATAGTGTTCTGCAGATACGTTTACTGACATAGCTTTTTCTTTCCACAGTTTGGTCCGAGACCGAGAATTGTGCATTTTGACTTGTCTGATGAAGAGGAGGAAGTCTCTGGCTCCTACTATCCTCCTGGAGTTCCAGTTCCACCCAGGCGGCTGCAGATCTTTGCCAACAGACCACGCCGAAGGAACATTATCCGAGAGCCACCGTCGCAGGAAGTGCAGACTGCGATGGCACATCTAAGAGCTGAGATACAAGCAATGGTATGTTAAACATTTACCTGTTAAAAACCCTGTATTACTTTAGAAACACAAACGTAGATTTCTTACTAACGCTTGAAATAAATGTAAATGTAGGACTGATTTTAATCTACACATACATCCAAAATGCGTAGACTACTTACAATTGATGATGAGACTTGTCAAGACATCTTGAAGCCAAACGCGACATATTGTTTGAGAATATGTGGAAACGACAAAAAGATCGTTACGAGATTGGTCCAAAAACACATTGCGATATTTTACAAAACTTACATTACTTCATTTCAAGTGCTAGATATAGGTTTGCTCAAGGAAGCAGCTTAGTAAAAATAATTTTTTTTGTCATTTCCAGGAGAACCCGCCACCTACAACATGGATTGGGCTTCTAGTGGAGACTGTGGTGGACCTGTATCGAAACAAGAGAGATTACCGCCAGAACCATGGATTGGCAGCGAGACCAGGGTTCGTCATCCGAATGAAGGGAAGATTCGCTCCTGTTCGTGAGGCAGTGAGAAGAGTTCTGCATCTGAAGAAGAATGTGGACGAGAGACAGCTGCCGACGGGCATAGATTTAACTCTGCGTGATTACTTTCTTCATTGTGAACACCCTGACCCTAACTACCCGCCGATTATTCCTTTGGCACCACGGCTACTTGAAACCGCGCTGTGATGTGTTTGTAGAAGCCAGTCTGGTTTGGCTTGAAATAAAACACTTTAAAATCTGTTTATTTGTGTTTTTATTGCACACTTAACTTTTAAAAACTTTCTACACATAATGTACTATTGTGAAAGCGAAAAATGTTAGTTCGGTGAAGTAACCTGCTTGGATGGTTAAAAATCCAATTTAGCTGGCAGCAGCATAAGCTGAATTAGAGATGTTGGCGCTTAAGATGACGTCACTACGGTTGTGAATGGGGCACATCAGGTTACAGTGTTCAAATTTTCAATCCGGTAACAGCTTAAGGAGAAGGTACAGACTAATTAGTAGACCACCTCCACACAACAACCCGCAACATTCAGAAACACTGAGACAAGGAAGGAAAAGTACAAATCGTTATTAATAATAGCAGACTGAAAGAAATACTGAGAGGGTACTTCCGATAGGCAGTTTTCATGATATTAAATGTCTGATTTAATGCCTGATTTAATGGCTACTCAACTTCTCAGTACAGAAACCTTTTAAGTGGAACGTAGGACTCAGCACTACAACTTGCGTTATGAAGTGTGTGGCGAATCATATTCATAAGAAGAATACCTACTGACCATCTACGTACAGGAAATGTTTTAGATGATAACCATAACAATGCAATTGAGGGTGATACAGGGAACGTCGCTGAGAATGCTTCTTTCACTAAGGTGAAGATTGTGCCATTCCTTGAGTAGTGCAACAGCCACTGGATCCTCTCGATTCGTTCAAGCGGCTGTGCCTGTCATGTATGTCCGTGGCTGATGCATCGTACGTCGCACAACATGAAACATGGCCTACATCTGGTTGTTTAATTCAAGAGATAATTTGCATTATTAATTTTCAGATACAGTCTGCGAGGCAGAACTCTGTCAGCTAATCCAGATATTCTCCAATACTTTTAGTAAGTGGCAAATATTTCTGAGCAACAGAGCTACCATCCGTCTATACACGCATCTGCAGCAGTTAAGTGTAAAGCTAAAATAAGTTGACTGGATACCACAAATAACAAAGCATCATGGTATTTTATGCTACATACAAAGGGTCTATTTAAGATGAAAAACTCGTATCACGAAAGGGAACGACAAAATCAAAAGATATATCTTTTGGCGTAGTTGACTAGTACAATACAACACCTCTGCATAGTTACGGAAATCAAGGAGATCTATGTCGATACAAGTTAATATCAAATTGACTACACACACCAAGAGCAACTGTCGATGGAATAAGGTGCCAAGCCAGACGTAAAGGAGTACATTATTAAACAGCTCTTCGAGAGCTGTACTTCAGTGACAGAACTGGAAACGCCGAACGTAATGGTTCTGTCAGTGTAGAGTCTCCAAAAAGGAAATTCTTTACACTTCAATTAACTATTACAACGATCAAAATACGGACTGAGGTAATAGCTGGGAAGTCGGTAAAGTATGTGAGGATTTCGGTATTTATTTGACGTAGGACAGTAGAGATGGAGGTCACCCAGAATTACTGATAGCCAGTTTCGGTACGTTCTCAACCAAAACACTCCTAGCGATACCAGAAGTACACAGTTCCTGTTAACTAGTTTCTAAATACCCAATTTTTTCAACGAAAAATCTCTAGTCCTACGATAATTGATTGATCAGCCCATGAATGGCAAATGACAGCAAAAAATATTTCACTTCAGTAACATTTGTTTAAGAAAGAAAACTTCCAATACAGTTTTGTTTTACTAGAGCTCAGAGATAACTGTACAGGATTTCAAGAGCATCTTGAGCTACACATTGCCCCAAATAAAACACACGGTTAGCACAACAAAGACGGAACAATACTACAAATAATCCTTCACGTTCCTCAACATATTCCGGATGGTAAAAATCACACGCTGCACACACGAAGTACAAAATTTCAGAACGAAAGCAAAGGCCATTACGACAATTATTAGGAACCGAACAAATAAACTTGTTAAGGCAGATGACATTCAGCTCTAAAAAGACAGCAATGCTGAGTAAGGTTATTTTAAATTTAAATTATTTACCATTATTCCTAATACTTCCTAACAGTCCCTAGAGCCAGTAGTAGAGAAAACCATTTACGGAAGCAGATCCATTATTTTACTTAGACAGAAAATACAGACTACACTAACAAGTAAAAATCTTTTGTTACTCCCCTAGAATGTCTTGTGATTATAATCGTGTTTCTAATGAAGATTCAAATGGTTCAAATGGCTCTGAGCACTATGAGACTTAACATCTGTGGTCATCAGTCCCCTAGAACCTAGAACTACTTAAACCTAACTAACTTAAGGACATCACACACGTCCATGCCCGAGGCAGGATTCGAGCATGCGACCGTAGCGGTCAGGCGGTCAAATAAAGGGCTAAAATTATGTACTCACTTCAACATGCCACCCTCTGTCTAAGACGCCGTTACAGTCTGCTTCTTCCTTGTTGACGCTGTGTACTGAGTGTTTAAGATGCCTCCGATAATCGTGAGTCCCGCCGACTGTGAAGTAAGGGCTGTTATAAGATTTCTTATTGCTAAAGTCCTAAAAGCGGTCGATATTCACCGTGAGATCTGCACAGTTTACGGAGGAAGTATGAATGATGGAATGGTAAGAAAGTGGGTGAGCGCATTTAAAGATGGCCCCACAAATGTGCTTGATGAACAACGGAGTGGGCGTCCTTCGATCGTTAATGAAAGTGAGAGAAAACAGACGCTATACGATTTCGTCCTTGCGGGATGAGTTTCCCAATGTTTCTCGTAGTGTTTTGTATGTCACTGTGAGCGAGCAGTTGAATTACCGAAAAATGTGCGCATGTTGGCTACCGAAAATGTTAACGGATGTGCACAAAACAAAACTTTTAACCCGAGCATTGACTTTCCTTAAGCGGTACCACAACGACGTTGATGATTTCTTACGCCAAATTGTTATGGGCGATGAAACATGGGGGGCCAACGTCACACCAGTATCAAATCAACAGTCCATGGAATGGCGGCATTGAGATTCACCCAGAAATGTGAAGTTTAAGCAAACAATTTCTCCACGGAAAACCATATGCACAGATTTTTAGTACAGAAATGGAGTATTGCTTATGGAATTTCTGCCTGATAATGAGACAATCAATGCAGCACCTTACTGTAAGACATTGCACAATCTGCGCCGCTCAATTCAGAACAAAAAACGTGCAAGTTGAGCAAGGGCATCGTTTTGCTGCAAGACAATGCCCGTCCTCATGTGGCGAATCAGACCAAAGATCTCATCACAACTTTTCGACCGTAAGCTTTAGATCATCCTCCGTATAGCCCCGATCTTGCGCCTAGTGACTACCATCTGTACCTGATCTTGAAGAAACACCTGGGCGGTCAGCGTCTTCAAGACTATGACGAAGTCAAATGGGTTAAATAACTCTGAGCACTATGGGACTTAACTTCTGAGGTCGTCAGCCCCTTAGAACTGAGAACTACTTAAACCTAACTAACCTAAGGACATCACACACTTCCATGCCCGAGACAAGACTCGAACCAGCGACTGTAGCGGTCGCAAGGTTCCAGACTCTACCGCCTAGAACCGCTCGGCCACTCCCACCGGCTAACGAAGTAAGAATGGTGGTGATGCAGTGGTTAACAAGTCAGGCGACAGACGTCTATGAGGAGGTTCTTGAAAAACGGGAAGAAGTGCCTCAGTATTGACGGAAATCATGTAGAAAAGTAGGTTAAGGTACAGGGTTTCATATAAAAATAATATTATTGATATATCTTAGCACATCTTTTTTTAAAATTCAGAATGGTACATACTTAATAAACATGCCTCGTATATCTATGTATATACGTATGGTAGATGTGACACTCATTTGAAGAAGTGGATAAAACCAAGTGATTTCTTTTTAGAAACCTTTGCACCCATTCTGAAAGTAATCTGTTAACAACAGTTGAGATGGGCTTCTCAACAACAGAAGCATATTTCTTATCAAAAATGCTGTCTTGGTACTGTCAAACTAAAAGAAAGTTGCCATTTTTACACTTTCTGTAATCTTTCTAAAGCCTTTGACTGCGAAGATCAAGGCATGCTACTAGGATTATTATGATTGTGTAATTCTACTTGTAAAGACGGCATCACATGTTAATTACATTGACATACTTTCAGAATGTCAAATGATATGACTGCTACAAAACGAAATTCAGAGTCGGAAAATATTGAATTTGGTACCACGCAATATATATTGCTTAACTTCTCCTGTTCTTGAGCGTAAATCAATTTTCAAGGGAAATGAACGATTTTTCAAAAAAATTGATACATTCTGATGACATAAGTTTACGAGGAAGTGCCCAAAGACCAGGCTTACAATTAGTGGACAGCGAAACACTAACCCAACATCTTTCAAAGACATACATTTCGTGAATCCACTATTGCTTATAGATACAAGAAGCAGTGACACATACTACATGAAACTTCAAGTGTAAAAAAAGTTGTTGTAAGCAGGCCACGGGTACAGAAACTACGAGGTGTGATTGGAAACTGTTAAGAATGGATGCGCGACTGATTACTGGTTTGGAGGGTAGGTACACGGAGGTGGGAAGTGAGCTATTGCCTTGTCCTTGAACGCCCTCTGACAGGAAAATGCGTTTCCTATATTCAGTACGTTGTGGCAGCTGGCTGAGTGCGGGTCTGTTCAGGCTTGTTGCCCGATTCGGTCTGCGTGAAAATGGACGTAAATACGGAGCAACGAGTTTGCGTTCAATTCTGTTCTAAAACGGGAAAATCAGCTTTTGAGACTTACGAACTATTAAAAACAGCTTTTGGAGATACTTGTGTGAGCCAGTCAAATGTTTTTACTCTGTTTCAACAGATTTAAAAATGGCTGCGCAACATTTGAAGATCAACCACTGTCCAGTCATCCTTCCACCTCAAAAACAAATGTTGGGTGGTACTTAAGATAGGTAAATAAATTAGTGAAATCAATGTGAAGTGAAATAGAAATTAGAAAATAAATGAAAAACTTAGTTTAGTTTAGAAGAAGTACACAGTTAGAAACAGCGGGCAGAGCAGCAGTGACAGAAGAGCCAATGACCATGATGTCAGCACGTCAGGAGAAGCCGTCGCCCTCCTCACATAAGCGGAAGCTGTCGATTCAGCCGTCAGGGCATCGCCCGACCGGCTCACGTGTTTCTCAGTTGTCACATGTGATCAAAGGCCCTCGCCTACATTCCAAGAGCCAATGACCGGCGTTAAGAAGATTCTTCGAGAAGCTTTTAAACGTGACAGAAGAGGTAGTGACCGTGAAGTCATTCACGTCCAGTGAACTGAAGTGAATAAATATGCGAGACACAGTGGGCCCGACAGTAGTAGTTTTCAGTTCCAGCACAGTTCAGTCGGTGCTGAAGACCGTCATGCAGGAAGAGACTACATCGTACACAGAAGCACCAAGTCCGCCGCTGTCATGGAATAGCAAGCAGCAGCCTCGCCCCCAAAAGACAGAGGTTAGAAGGTATTTGAAGACAGATTTTTACGTACCCGGGTGACTCGTGAGGACGGGAAGGAGATGGCCTCACATCGGCAGTTACCTGTGAGCTGGTGATGAAGATCTGACAGCCGAAGACTGGCAAGCTGGAGTCCGTTGTTCGGGTCCGGGACACTGGCCGTCCCCCGCACCACCGCTCCACTGGCCGACGCACAACACTGAAACACGCGGTCGCTTAGAGAAGAGAAACGCTGGGACGCCACATCCAAGGTATCACCATCCGATCACGACTTCGTCCTCAATAATTAAACGGGCCACGTCGCGATGCGCGTCTCCAGTCAAATGTGCGAAACAGCGACACGAGATACAAACCGCCAGGGGTAATCAGACGCCGCCGCTGCAGCAGCAGAAGGCTTCGCAAACGACACAGCTGCCGCTCTCCCAGCCAGAATAATCCAGTAAGAAAACCGTTGTACAAATCTTTAATAAAAGTTATCTTATGTAAAAATGCTGTTTCATTCTAACTCATACCCGAGCCAAGGAAGAACCCACCCTGCCCACATGCTGTTAAGAGAGAAAAAGTAATTTATTTAGTGTTTTTCACCCTGTCATAATGCTTTAGAATCAAATGCCTTTTGCAGTAATGCTCATCGTGACAATTGACTAGCATCAAAAGTGAAAACTCAGTTACATTAGGTGTCAGAGAAGAAACCCTTGGCCCAATATAAGGTTTGAATGACAGTCACTAAAGGTCCACTTGTTTAATGTGTTAAAGGATAGAGGTTTGCATAGCAGTCGTAATATTTTCTTTATTTAGAAGTGTATCTTCTCTCATAATTTTAAGAGTTTGTCAAAAATATTTAAACATCTTTTTAATTCAGTGTAGTAAGATTGTGTAACTAATAGTTTGTGAAATCGTACAAATTCAGAGTCAGCACCACAAGCGGCTTCTACTGAGGAAACTATTCAGAGCTTAGTTTATCAAATAGCACAGCTTAAAAATGACAATACTGCATTATTTTAACAGTTGTGTAATCCCTTCCACCCTGGATTCCTCAGCAGCAGCCTTGGTAACTCCTTTTTCAGGTAAACCTAGCGTGGACATAACAGCTTTTCTGATGATTTAGTAGCAGCTGCAGGGCTAGGATCATGGTCAGATGAACAGCTCTTACAAATGATAAAGTTAAGATTGATAGGAGAGGCTAAAGCACACGTATTATACCATGAAGAATTACGGAAAGCTCCAATATTTGAGGAATTGAAGAAAGGATTACTTAACCGCTTTCAAAACCAGAACAGCTGCAGATTTTATAGGGAAAAATTAAACACTATCACTCTGAGGCAAAACGAGTCGTTAGAAAGCTTTGTAGATAGGATTAGAAAAGATAATATTAACACCTATTAGTTGACAACTAGTGATGAAGCAAATAAAGTAATTTCACGAGAGACAGAAGATAGAGCTCTGGATACATTTTTACGTGGGTTACCTTCTGAAACGTCCCGTCGTGTCAGGGCAGAGTTTCCTAAAAATTTAGCAGAAGCTGTATCCGTGGCGACAGCTTTTGAAGAAATTGACATTGCCACCAGATACAAGGAGAAGCGAAATATATTTTCAGCAGGAGTACGATGTTTTAGGTGCGATCGACAGGGACATATAGCAAAACACTGCAGACAACCTCAATGCACTAATTGTCAAAGAATAGGTCACACATTCAAGGACTGCAGGTCTCAGAAAGTTTTTGGAAACAGTAATCAGTTAAACTCAAGCGGCAGTGTTGGAGCTGCCTCCAGGCGTACCCAATAAATTTTCATGCCATTAAGGCGAATGTGAAGGCGGAATGCCGGTTATCTGCTACCATACAGGATAAAGAGGCAAGGATACTGGTGGATACAGACGCAAACGTATCAATAGTGAGTAATGAATGCATTGGAGAAGAGAAATATGACCCTCCAAGGAATAGATTGAGTGGGGTAGGAGAAGGTATAGTGAAGTCATTAGGATGTACATAATTGATTTTCTATATTCACGGTGTACAATTTCAGATGTAGAAGTGGTAACAAAGATGACTGACGGGTACGATGCGATCCTAGGGTTGGATTTCCTGAATAAATATCACACTGAAATCGACCTCAGACAGCAAACTGTAAACTTAGCGGAATAGTGTTTCAGCTAGGTGACACCGCTGCAAAGGGCCCGCTGCCGCAAGATTTCCCCAACCAGAAGGCGAAATCAACTACACTGCGTGCAACTTTCTTGAAGGTTGATTCGCGGGATAAGATACCATTTGGCTCAGGAAAACTTTTCTGGATTACCGTTGACCCCTAGGTACCTACAGATGCAGTGTGTCTAATAGAGCCATTAGAGGAAAATGAGGAATTAGGTGTATCACATTGTCTTGTACGTAGAAGTGTTGTACGTGTTCAAGACGTTGAGGGAGAAAGAAAAGTACGGAACAGTTTCGGAGTGGAGGACAAAGAGTTGCATAAGGGAATGTTAGTAGCTACAGTCAGTACTTCCGAAGAAGAAGATTTCATTTGGTCAGATATTACTGATGGTCACAAACCAGACGCCTTTAAACTATAGAAGACAGTGCTGCCGAAGCAGACTTGCTAATGACAGCCTTCCGAAATGCCTTCACATAGGAAGACGAAGTAAATATTCCAGAATTCGAGTGGATAACAGATGCCAACACGAGTAACGTAGAAGTAAATATCCTCGGAATAGTGAAGCAACTTAAATCACCTAAGAAAAGCAAGTCTTCTGGCCCAGACTGTATACCAAGTAGTTCCCTTTCGGAGTATGCTGATGTATTAGCTCCATGCTTAACAATCATATACAACCGTTCGCTCGACGAAAGATCCGTACAGAAAGACTGGAAAGTTGCACAGGTCACACCAATATTCAAGAAAGGTAGAAGGAGTAATCCACCAAATAACAGGCCCATATCTTTAACGTCGACATGCAGCAGGATTTTACAACTTATATTCTATTAGAACGTAATGAATTACCTCGAAAAAAACGGTCTATTGACACACAGTCAACATGGGTTTAGAAAACATCGTTCCTGTGAAACACAACTAGCTCTTTATTCACATGAAGTTCTGAGTGCTATTGACAAGAGATTTAACATCGATTCCGTATTTCTGGATTTCCGGAAGGCTTCTGACACCGTACCACATAAGCGGCTCGTAGTGAAATTGCGTGCTTATGGAATATCGTCTCAGTTGTGTGGCTGGATCTGTGATTTCCTGTCAGAGAGGTCACAGTTTGTTGTAATTGACGGTAAGTCATCGAGTAAAACAGAAGTGATTTCAGGCATTCCCCAAGGTAGTGTTATAGGCCCTTTGCTGTTCTTTATCTATAAAAACGATTTGGGAGACAATTTGAGGAGTCGTCTTCGGTTGTTTGCAGATGACGCTGTCGTTTATCGACTAATAAAGTCATCAGAAGATCAAAACAGACTGCAAAACGATTTAGAAGAAATATCAGAAAGCTGCGAAAAGTGGCAGTTGACCTGAAATAACGAAAAGTGTGAGGTCATCCACATGAGTGCTAAAAGGAACGCGTTAAACTTCGGTTACGCAATAGATAAGTCTAATCTAAAAGCCGTTAATTCAACTAATACCTAGGTATTCAAATATGAACAATTTAAATTGGAAGTAACACACAGAAAATGTTGTGGAGAAGGCTAACCAAAGACTGCGTTTCATTGTCAGGACACTTAGAAATTGTAACAGACCTACTAAGGAGACTGCCTGCACTACGCTTGTTCGACCTATTTTAGAATACTGTTGCGCGGTATGGGATCCTTACTAGATAGGACTGACTGAGTACATCGAAAAAGTTCAAACAAAGGCAGCACGTTTTGTATTATCGCGAAATTTGCGAGAGAGTGTCACAGAAATAATACAGGATTTGGGATGGACATCATTAAAAGAAAGGCGTTTTTCGTTGCGACGGAATCTTCTCACGAAATTCCAGTCACCAACTTTCTTCTCGGAATGTGAAAATTTTTGTTGATACCGACTTACACAGGGAGGAACGATCAAAAGGATAAAATAAGGGAAATCAGAGCTCGTACGGAAAGACATAGGTGTTCATTCTTTCTGCGCGCTATACGAGATTGGAATAACAGAGAATTGTGAAGGTGGTCTGATGAACACTCTGCCAGGCACTTAAATGTGATTTTCAGAGTGTCCATGTAGATGTAGGAAGAGGAACTTGAAATTTCAGCTCAAGATAGGATCATGTAGTGTCAGGCCGACTATGGCTCTGTTTTAATAGAATAACTGAACATGCACTCATTAGGTATGACACGGTAGAGAAATTCGTGACAGGATGGACATTACATGGTATATGGTCAATACTCAGAAATATCTAAAGAAAAGGACACTACTCAATAACAAATGAAAACCACAGTACATGACTACAGACAGACGACGAATATAACGAGTTTGGCTGTCTAGAGCACAGGAGACCTTCAATGAGTACGTTAGAAGAAAATTATCGAAAAATCACTCAGAAGACCTGATAAAATTCAGGTCGTATGCAAAGGCTGTTAATGAAAGTTACTGATAGGCTCCGAAGGACGAGGCAGCTACTAAAAATAACTTTACCACACTAAAAGCAGAAATGCTTAACACCTTATCCAACCTGCCCTGGGTCATTCCGATCCAGTTTAAATCTTGTACGGCTGCAAAGACGAGTCAATGTCGTTAAGAGACCGTTGAGATTGTTAAAGTCAGACAAAACTCAAGCTCTTGACGGAAAAGCTATCTGATTCTATTCCGATGATCTGCCTTAGTTAACACTTCTATTAACCATAATACACCGAGGATTTATAAAAACAAAAAAAACAAAAACAAAAAAAAAGAGAAAGAGAATAGCGGTGCCACATGATAGGATGGAAGGACAGGTCAGATTCCTCCACAAGAGGTGTAGCACGAGTGAACCACAAACCCACTGGCCAATATAATTCAACACCTTCCATTGTTATGCAGTCTTAGAAGATATTCTGAGGTGAAATTTTGAAGGGTATCTCGAACAGATTGTACTTCTTCATGCTATCCAGCGCTGAATAGGTAAACAGCGATCACGTGAAACCTAAATCTCGTCCTAATACAAAGCACTGAAAGTGATGGAAGCATGCATTCGACCCTAAGAAGTATTTCCTAACTTCCGAAAGGCATTTGAATCGGTACAACACATACGTCTCTCTCCCGTAGGGATCGCGAAGAAACAGTTAATTTAACCTCATCGCCACAGAGGCTATCAATCAATCTTCTTGCGTCCCACACGCAAATAGAACAGCAAAAAGCCCCAAACCTTGATACTTTGAGAAGACCCTCTTCCATGCAGTTCATAGTGCTTTGTAGAGTATAGATACATATGTCGACGGAGATCATTGTTCAAAAATTTCACTCCAGTGGCGATCTGTCTCTTTCTCCTGGTATTTGTTAGTTACATTCGTTTGTCGTTCAATAAACTCGTAGCAAGGATATATTTGTAGAAGAGTCACATATCTGGAAAAGGAAACAAGGAGAACTCACTTTTGAAATCAGGACAGCCGTGGTTGGATTCAATCGTTATTCCACAAATCCAAAATCACTTACTGCTTTAGGTCGGGAACCAGTCGAATATACGAGAATGTAGCGAGACATTCTGAACCCCTGGCATTCCCTCCCTTCAGATCGCGTCCGAGTGTTTCCCTCACAGACTATGGGGGTTTGATTCTGTGGCGGAGGAGAGGTCATCTGTCTCATCGCATTAGGGTGGCCTTGAAAGGGGCACCACCAACAGGGCTCCTGGCTCAGGCAGGAAGACAGTGAGCTCACAGCAGGAAGACAGGGACCTAGTGTCTAGGAGCAAAGGAAACAAGGAGACTTCACTTTTGAAATAAGGACAGACATGGTTGGATTCAATCATTATTCAACAAATCCAAAATGACTTACTCCTGTAGGTCACGAACTAGTCGATTATACGCAACTGTTGCGAGACATTTTGAACTCCTGGCATCCCCTCCTTTCAGATAGCGTGCCAGTATTTCCCTCACAGACTACGGTGGTTGGGTTGTCTGGGGGAAGTGACCAAACAACGAGGTCATCTGTCTCATCAGATTAGTGTAGAACGGGAAAGGAATTCGTCCATGTCCTTTCAATGGAACTATCCAAGCATTTTCTTGGAGGGATTTTGGGAAATCACGGAAAACCTAAACCAGGATGGCCGAACGCGGGATTGAACCGTCGTCCTGCCGAATGCGAGTCCAGTGTGCTAACCACTGCGCCACCTCCCGCGGTCACAGACTGCCTCTTGATCACCATCGCCTTCTTCTTTTCATTATACACAGACTCCGACAGTTAGCGAAAGTAACAGATTGTGTCTTCATGACGTCACTGTCAACAATGAGTTTCGGCACCAAACCTACCGAACCGTTGCGTAGCATCAGTCTCATTGACAAACCTTCCGAAGAAAGAGTCGATTTCGAAGTGGTCTTTCTAGGAAGTCTGTTTCGCATCCTTCGGGCTGTGAGAAGAAGTTGAGAAGAAGAGAGGAGGTAGGTGAACACTGACTTTTAAATTATTCTGCAGTCGCAGGTAAGGGATCAGGGTCTGCAAGACAAATATTTTGTCTTTTGTCTACGTTCGCGAACTATTTTAACGGCGCAAGCCGAGAGGAGCAGGATTTCATTTGCTTTTTCCGAAGCGCTTGCTAGTTTCAATTTGTCGTTTCTGCTTCACGGCAGCATTTGTATGATTCGATGTTTGGTGCTATTTACAAACGTCTTCTTTCGTTGCATCTGATGACCATGAGGAAAATTAATTTTTATAATTTTTTGGAAGATCTAACTAGAAATGTGTAATTGTACTACTGAATTTCCCTTCAACAAGTACATTCTGTAGCAAATGAAAACCAGTTGTCTCAACATTTGCTAACTTAGCCTGTGATTTCCAAAAATATAGTCATAGAAAAAACTGATTTTGAATTTGACGTTGAATACAAATCCATAGCGTTAGCTTTCTTACTAAAAATATCGGT
This sequence comes from Schistocerca americana, assembly GCF_021461395.2. Lineage (NCBI taxonomy): Eukaryota > Metazoa > Arthropoda > Insecta > Orthoptera > Acrididae > Schistocerca > Schistocerca americana. Next base: position 1,245,491,478 of record NC_060119.1, on the reverse strand, counting down.
AACGCCAGACTCTTAATAATTGTGGTCTTGTACAAATATTCGTTTTCTTTTAACGATCAATCAGTTTTCTGTTCAGTTTAATTGGTGTTTCAATCCATAATCCAGCATCACTTAATATTAATTTTTTATGATTGTGATAAGAGCTGGTGTGTGTCAAATACGGTGCCATGTACAGTATCACATTGAATTGTTTAATTAGACCAAACCTTCTTGGCAATAAGCCAGATTTCATTTGACTATTTTCATCTCAGAAAACAATGTAAGTACTAAAGACTGCTTGTTTCACGTTTCCAGATGTTTTCGCGAGTGAAGTCGCTGTTCGGCTCACCAGCTGCCAGCCAGGGGTGTCCCAGGCTGGTCGACGAGCCGCCAACACCTGCGCCTCTACGCCGCCTTCGGCCACCTCGACCAAAGCCGAGTGAGAAGGAGGTGGAGTCCACCACCACCGACTGCGAAGAGGCAGCTGCTGATAAACCACAGCTTCAGGCAATTCATGTAAGCAGCAGAGCCTCCTTTGTACAACACTCAACAATAATAACTGTCAGAGTGTTGCAAGAAAAAAGACAGAAATGAATTCCAATAATGTATTACAGACACGTTTACTGACATAACTTTTTCTCTCCACAGTTTGGTCCGAGACCACGAATTGTGCATTTTGACCTGTCTGACGTTGGAGATGAAGAGGAGGAAGTCTCTGGCTCTTACTATCCTCCTGGAGTTCCAGTTCCACCCAGTCGGCTGCAGATCTTCGCCAACAGACCGCGCAGACGGAAGATTATACGAGAGCCACCGTCGCAGGCAGTGCAGACTGCGATGGCACATCTAAAAGCTGTGATACAAACAATGGTATGTTAAACATTTAGCTGTTAAAATCACTGTATTACGTTAGAAACAAAAACGTAGATTTCTTATTAACGCTTGAAATAATGTAAATGTAGGACTCATTTTAACCTACACATACAACCAAACTGTGTAGACTACTTTCAATTCGTGATGAGGGTTGATAAGGCATCTTGAAGCCAAACGAGACGTATTGTTTGAGAATATGAGGGAACGAAAAAAGATTGTCATGAGATTGGTCCAAAAAAACATTACGATATTGTACAGAACTTACATTAATTGATTTCGTAGGAATGTTTATGGAGTGGTGATATTATAAATACGAAGATTCAGTTAACGCGCTTTACACATTATACCTCTATATTTTTCGTTACTTGCAGAAGTCGTAGTGATGTCACAGTTACTGACTTTTTTGCAGCCTGTAACATTTCAAGTGCTAGATATAGGTTTGCTCAAGGAAGCAGCTTAATAAAAATAATTCTTTTTGTCATTTCCAGGAGAACCCGCCACGTACAACATGGATTGGGCTTCTAGTGGAGACTCTAGTGGACCTGTATCGAAACAAGAGAGATTACCGCCGGAACCATGGGTTGGCAGAGAGACCAGGGCTCGTCATCCGAATGAAGGGAAGATTCGCAACTGCTCGTGAGGCAGTGAGAAGAGTTCTGCATCTAAAGAAGAATGTGGACAAGAGACAGCTGCCGACGGGCATCGATTCAACTCTGCGTGATTACTTTCTTCATTGTGAACACCCTGACCCTAATTTTCCACCTATTATTCCATTAACACCACAGCTACTTGAAACCGCGCTGTGATGTGATTGTAGAAGCCAGTCTGGTTTGGCTTGAAATAAAACACCTTAAAACCTGTTTAGTTGTGTTTTTATTGCACAGTTAATTTTTAAAAACTTTCTACACTCAATGTACAAGTGTGAAATCGGAAACGGTCAGCACTGCGTAGACTGAAGTAACCTGTTTTGATGGAAATATGTGAGATTTAACTGCCGGTAGCATACGCTGCATTAGGGAAGTTGGCACTGATGATGACGTCACTAACGTTGTGAATGGGGCAGATCAGTTTACTGTGATCAAACTTTCAATCCGGTTTAAGAGGTGCCTCCAGACAACCCATAGGATTCAGATACAATGAGACAAGGAAGGAAAAGTACAAGTCATGGTTAAGTATAGTAGACGGAAAGAAATTCTGAGAGGGTACTTGTGTTAGGCAGTTTTCATGTTATGAAATGTCTGAATTAACGCAGAACGTAATGGGTATTCAACGTCTCAGTACGTAATGCTTTTAAGTGGAACTTAGGACTCACAACCGTACCATGCGATATGAGGTGTGTTGCCGAAGGATATCCATAAATAAGAACGTGTACTGATCATTTAGGTACAGGAAATTTTTTATATGATAACAGTGCAGTTGAGGGTGATACCAGGAACATCGCTACGAATGCATCTTTCACTAAGGTGAAGATTGTGCCATTCCTTGACTAGAACAACAGGACTTGGTTCCTCGGGATTCGTTCAACCAGCTGTGCCCTTCATGTATGTCTGTGACTGATGCATCGTACGTCGCATAGTCGCACAACATTCGACATGGCCTACAGCTGGACGTTTTCTTTAAAGGATTATTTGCATTACTAATTTCCAGAGGCAGTCTGAGAGACATACCTCTGTCAGCTAATGTCGATGATCTCCTATAATTTGAGTAAAAGGCAAATACACTCCTGGAAATTGAAATAAGAACACCGTGAATTCATTGTCCCAGGAAGGGGAAACTTTATTGACACATTCCTGGGGTCAGATACATCACATGATCACACTGACAGAACCACAGGCACATAGACACAGGCAACAGAGCATGCACAATGTCGGCACTAGTAAAGTGTATATCCACCTTTCGCAGCAATGCAGGCTGCTATTCTCCCATGGAGACGATCGTAGAGATGCTGGATGTAGTCCTGTGGAACGGCTTGCCATGCCATTTCCACCTGGCGCCTCAGTTGGACCAGCTTTCGTGCTGGACGTGCAGACCGCGTGAGACGACGCTTCATCCAGTCCCAAACATGCTCAATGGGGGACAGATCCGGAGATCTTGCTGGCCAGGGTAGTTGACTTTCACCTTCTAGAGCACGTTGGGTGGCACGGGATACATGCGGACGTGCATTGTCCTGTTGGAACAGCAAGTTCCCTTGCCTGTCTAGGAATGGTAGAACGATGGGTTCGATGACGGTTTGGATGTACCGTGCACTATTCAGTGTCCCCTCGACGATCACCAGTGGTGTACGGCCAGTGTAGGAGATCGCTCCCCACACCATGATGCCGATTGTTGGCCCTGTGTGCCTCGGTCGTATGCAGTCCTGATTGTGGCGCTCACCTGCTCGGCGCCAAACACGCATAAGACCATCATTGGCACCAAGGCAGAAGCGACTCTCATCGCTGAAGACGACACGTCTCCATTCGTCCCTCCATTCACGCCTGTCGCGACACCACTGGAGGCGGGCTGCACGATGTTGGGGCGTGAGCGGAAGACGGCCTAACGGTGTGCGGGACCGTAGCCCAGCTTCATGGAGACGGTTGCGAATGGTCCTCGCCGATACCCCAGGAGAAACAGTGTCCCTAATTTGCTGGGAAGTGGCGGTGCGGTCCCCTACGGCACTGCGTAGGATCCTACGGTCTTGGCGTGCATCCGTGCGTCGCTGCGGTCCGGTCCCAGGTCGACGGGCACGTGCACCTTCCGCCGACCACTGGCGACAACATCGATGTACTGTGGAGACCTCACGCCCCACGTGTTGAGCAATTCGGCGGTACGTCCACCCGGCCTCCCGCATGCCCACTATACGCCCTCGCTCAAAGTCTGTCAACTGCACATACGGTTCACGTCCACGCTGTCGCGGCTACCAGTGTTAAAGACTGCGATGGAGCTCCGTATGCCACGGCAAACTGGCTAACACTGACGGCGGCGGTGCACAAATGCTGCGCAGCTAGCGCCATTCGACGGCCAACACCGCGGTTCCTGGTGTGTCCGCTGTGCCATGCGTGTGATCATTGCTTGTACAGCCCTCTCGCAGTGTCCGGAGCCAGTATGGTGGGTCTGACACACCGGTGTCAATGTGTTCTTTTTTCCATTTCCAGGAGTGTATTTCCGAGCATCAGAGCTACCATCTGATTATATACAGAGCAGCAGCAGCTGAGTAAAAAGCTAAAAGAGGTTAATTGGATACCACAAATTATAAAAAAAGGATATTATCGGCTACATAAAAATTTTTGTTAATGACTAAAAACTAGTATTGCGAACGAAAACTGTAAATTCAATAAAAACATTTCTACAAGTGTGCTTGGCTAGGATAATAAATCAACTTTTCACACATCTCGAAGAGATAAACCTAGGTCGATACAGGTTAGTATCCAATTTCTGTAGACATCACAAGACGAAAGGCAGACGGAATAAGGAGCCAAGCCAGACGTAAAGGCTTACAATATTAAACACCTCTTCCAGTGCTGTACTTCAGGGACAGAATTGGAAACACGGAGCGTAGTGGTTTAGTCAGTGTTGAGGCTCCAAAAGGGAAATGTTTTACACTTCATTTTACTATTACAAAGAACAAAAGTCCGGCTGCGGTAGTAGCCGCGAACAAGCTAAAATATGTGATGATATCGGTATCTATTAGACGGAGCACAGCAAAGACTGAGGGTACCTGGACTTACTGGTGGGCAATTTCGGTACGTTTCCAACTCGAACACTCCTAGGAAGACCAGAAGCACACAGTGCCTGATAGTTACTTTCTAAATTGCACAGTATTTCATGAAAGAATGGTTGTTCATCTCCCCTTTAATGGCAAATTACAGCCAAAAGATTTCACATCAGACAGGTTTTGTTTAACTAAGATCACTTTCAAACAGTTTTGTTTTACTAGAAGTCAGATATAAATACACTGCAGTTCAAGAGAACTTTGTGCTACAAAGTGCTACAAATAAAACACGCTCAAGAGGTACAAAATTCCAGAAAGAAAGTGAAACCAATTACGAGAATTAATGGGCACCAAATGCATAAACGTTTTAAGGCAGATAACATTCAGTTTTAAAAAGGCAGTATAAGTGAGTCAGGTTATATTATATTCAGATTATTTACCTCAAATCTTAAGATTTAATAACAGTCCGTAAAAACCAAGGTAAATCAAACGATGTACAAAAGGAGATTCAATACCTTACATAGTCACTAATTGCAGACAATAATAACAAATAAAAATCTTTTGGTTACTCAACCAGTAATTCATCTGATTATCATCGTATTTCAATTAAAAGTCTGTAATTACGTACTCACTTCAATATTACACTTTTGATTAACATATCTAATAAGACAATGACGAGTACTTATTGGAAGACTTATATATATAGCGATAACACTCATTAGAAACAGTGGAGAAAAGCAAATGACTTCTTGTTCGAAACCTTAACACCTATTCTGAAAATAATCTGTAAAGAATAGGTGGCCTTCTCAAAAAAGGAATCAGATTTTGTTATAAAAACGCTGTCCTAATAGTATCGAACAAAAAAAGTTATCCTTGTAGCATTCTGTGTGACCTTGCAAAAGCCGTTGCTTGTGTAGGTCAAGGAATTATGCTAGGGAAAGCACAATGGCGTAATTCTACTTGAATGTACGATGTCATATCGTAATTACATAAAAATAATGTAGAATTACAAATGATATGACAGCTATAAAGCGAAATTCAGAGTGTGGGCTATGGTCGCAAAAATGGTTCAAATGGCTCTGAGCACTATGGGACTGAACTGCTGAGGTCATTAGTCCCCTAGAACTTAGAACTAGTTAAACCTAACTAACCTAAGGACAACACCCACATCCATGCTCGAGGCCGGATTCGAACCTGCGACCGTAGCGGTCTCGCGGTTCCAGACTGCAGCGCCAGAACCGCGCGGCCACTTCGGCCGGCGCTATGGTCGCAGGTTCGAATCCTGCCTCGGGCATGGATGTGTGTGATGTCCTTAGGTTAGTTAGGTTTAAGTAGTTCTAAGTTCTAGGCGACTGATGACCTCAGCAGTTAAGTCCCATAGTGCACAGAGCCATTTGAACCATTTGAATCAGAGTGTGGAAGCATTCAGTTCCGTAGCAGGCAAGATGCATTGCTTAGCTTCACCTAATCTTGGTCATAAATCATTTTCCAAGGAAAATGATATTTTTTAAAAATCGTGACATATTTCGTTAACACAAGTTTACCGATAGGTTCCCAAATACCTTCATAACAGGCTAACAATAAACAGATAGTGAAACATAAATTCTATATCTTTCGAAGACCAACACTCCGTGATTCCAAAATCGTTTATGGGCAGAAGATGTGGTAGTCAATGGACACACATAACATGAAACATCAGGTGTAACGTTAAATGGTGATGTAGTAGGGCACGTTTAGGGAAACTATTCTCGTTTAGTAATTGACATATAGTAGTACGGGTTTTCTAGAGGATACAGACTTAGATGCTGAGATCGATGGCATATGCACCTATGCGAGCCGATACTAGAACAACCGTAACGTAATCTGACAGTAAAAATGCCATAAATTTTAATATACATATCTAGTTTAAGCAAATCCTGTGAATCGTGCCGACTGTTTCGGTGTAACAAGAGTGAGACATTTGTAACCGCTCAATGTCACTTAATATGATCACGACGACACCACTCGATCGACGTTAACACTCGTGGTGTCACTCGCCTTCATACATGGCAGTGGACGTTTGAAAATTCGTGACGCTAGTTCAATGGTCGTCAATTGATTTAAACGTATTTCCCGGCTGACTCTTAATTCAACTGCGTATTTAGATGTTCGATTAATCTGAATAGTTTGCAATGTTCCAGCGATTCTATTCGAACTCTATGCTGATGTACCGACAGGCACCATTTTCGCAGATAAACATGCAAGTACGTAATGGATGTTCAGTTTCTCAATATAGTTCATCGCACACACACGTTATACATCCTCTGTAAGAACAATTTCATGCATTTATATTTTTGGTGTCCCAAAAATTTGGTTGGCTTAATATTATGACGGCACGTTGCATACAACTTGCACAGATATTGTTTATCATGTAGTCAAGACTACGTAATGAAGCCAAGATCGTGGATAAAATTGAAATGTAGTTTGTTTATTAACACTTTTCTTTTCCCTAATTAAATATGAAATATGAGTCGGGATTGGAGGTGTTGATCTTATACTTCGTTTTTAGTAATTTAGGTCCCCGTTAATTAATATCTGGTAGTTAATAAGCGGAATATTTTTTGTGTTGGCTCGTTGATGGTATCAGTTAACCCCGCAACAGTCCAAGAATAAGATTCTTTTAATGTTCCGCGCACACGCGTTACACCATTTTATAAACTGCAGAATTACGTAAACTATAGCTTTCCGTTGCGCACAACTTTTGTGGGTTCCACAACCACAATGGTATCCGAAGAGTATTTTTCCCAGCCAACACAGAGCTCGAATTGTGTTGTCGGATTCATTTTCACTTCTCCCGACAATAAACCTATCTGATCACTTCGTCACACGTAATGTATTTTAAACGAGTCTTTAAATAACCTCCTCAACGAGTTTCGCAGTCGCGTACCACTTTTTCATCGACTAGCCCGATCGCGATAACTGAAGGTAGAGAGGTCAATAATGTGTTACATGTTCTTTTACATGTATTAAAAAACAAACGTGTCCCAATATCTTTCTGTCCCGCTTGGTCTTTGCTACTTTTCATTACATTGCTTCTTAGTAATACCGTGCAGTTATTAAGGTTTCGTATTACTTTCGGCTTTCTAATTCTTCCCCGATTTTAATTAATATGATGCTATTGATTGGCGACCCCATGGAGTGTTCTGTGCACCACGACCAGATAGTGGATATACTTGGAAGGAGAAACAGCATTGGTCGTATTTTTATTGTTTTATTATCCGCAAAATCGATTTCAGTTTATGTGATCGTTCTAAGCTTGTTGACACCAGTGCCTACCAATTTAAATTGTATATTACAGCACTGAGGATGGTCACTAAGTGACCTAAAATCGGTTTTGCGGATAATAAAACAAAAAAACACGACCAATGCTGTCTCTCCTTCCAAGAATAATATGATACTAATTGACGCGCCTGCCCGCCAGTACCGTTATACCATACAGCACAGCAAATTGCGAGCGAGTCGGTTAACTATTGGCATTCTCAACGACAGCAAATACGAGTAAGTTTCTACTCTAATTGTTGCACACCAAGATAAAATTAAAAATCATTTAAGCACGAGACATGACTGAGATAAAATACGAAAAGACGATTGTCAAAGCGGTATGTAAGGAGTTCTCAAACCGTAGCCGGAAATCATTTTACGAACAGTTACTTCCAAACACAAAAATAAACTTTTGAACAACGAAACTGTTAGTCTACATAAACCAGGGGTACAGTTTATTAATACTTCCATAGCAGTGTACGAATAGTGATCACAGAGAAAGGAATCCTCAGCCGTATGCTAAGGTGACAAAAGTCATCCGGTAGCTCCTAGTATCGTGTCGGACCTCCTTATGCCCGACGTAATGCAGCAACTCGATGTGGAATTGACTCAACATTATGCTGGAACTCCCCTGCAGAATTACTGAGCCATTTTGCTTCTATAGACGTCCATTACTCTTTCCAGTACTGGATTTTGTTCGTGAACTGACATCTCGATTATGGCTAATAAATGTTCAGTGGGACTGATCCCGGAAGATCTGGGAGGCCAAATCCTTCCTACAATTTGTCCAGAACGCTCATCAGAACAACCGTGAAACACTGTGTCCCAGTGGCATGGCGCATTGCCATCTATAAATATTCCATCGTTGTTTGGGAACACCAAGTTCACGAATGGATGCAAATGGTCTCCAAGTAGCCGAACGTAACTATTTCCAGTCAATAATCGGCTGAAATGCACCGGAGAACTCAGTCCATTCGATGTAAACGCAGTCCATATTATTATGTAGCCAACACCAACTGGGAGAGTGCCGTGCTGACAAGATGGGTCCATGGCCTCGTGGAGTCTCGTGGACTCTACCCCACACTTGACTCCTATCATCTGCACTTACTAACTGAAATCAAGACCCATCTGACCAGGCCACAGGTTTCTGGTTGTCTAGGGTTCAACTAACGTCGTCACGAGCCTAGGAAAGTTGGTGCAGGTAGTGTTAGTAAAGAGACTCGCGTCCGTCTCCGCTGTAGTAGCCCATTAACGCCACATTTCGCGGCACTGTCCAAATGGACACATTCGTAATACGTGCCACAATGATTTCTGCAATAAATTGATATCTGTGACCTCAGTGCATATGAAATCACACTTTGAAATCACTTGAATACAAGGTCAGTGTCTTGGATGTACAAGAACAATCTTATCTATAACAAATAAATAATGCGACAGTGATGGACTACGTAAGAAAAATGTAATGAATGAATCTTCCAAATTTAGCATTTCAGTTCTGCTGTTGAATTCAAAACAAACTTACAAATTATAAACCATTATAATGTTGCATAACTACTTCCCATATTTAGAGTGAACCTTATCTCAGTAGCATAGGATTGTAGTCTGTAGAAATGAGGCCCAAAAATTACTTTTTGGACAGCTGATCAGAACTCCCAATCAGGTTGTTAATAATCTGCATCAATCTTCTTTTCCTTTTATCTTTTCCCAATTGTCTAATGAGTCGGCATTGTTAGTGACAGTCGTTCTCCGTACGCCCCTAGTGACGCTACCGCTCTCTCAGGGAACCTGTTTTTGGGCCCCGATTGTTTGCATTTAGACTAAATCTCACATTCAAACGTGGGAACGTTTCCTGAAAGTTGACGTAGCGTATTCTGAGGCGGTACGTGGGAAACAGTCCGGCGCTTACCTGGCCGTATGTGAGGAAACCACCTAAAAACCACATCCAGACTGGCTGTTTCACCAGCCCTCGTCTTTAAACAGCGATGTTTAATAACCTGGCCAGTCGAGATGGGTCAGTAAACAGCTACGATACCAACAGATAGACGCAAGTAGTCTAGTTAAATCTCTAATACCAGTACGCGAAACATGGGAACATCAACGAATGTAAACATTGGTAAACAGCAGAAACAGCGGAAGAAGACCTCAGGAGTATCTAACTACCGCAAGCTTTCTAATGTGTGAATTACTTGAATGAATAAAGTTTCAAAGTACTTTCAGATCGTCAGACAGCAGAACAGATGGAGGGAAGCACAGTTGACATCGAAATTTTTAAAATGTTGGTACTATTTGTTTAAACACTTCACTACTAATGAGCTGTCAATGACATGCTAATATTCCGTAAGTGATTATGATGTTATATATAGTAAGAGGAAGCGTACTGAGGTACGTTGGTTTGACCAAGGAAGGGGGCGTGGCAAACCAGCTGCTGACAAGTTGCTGCCTCAGTTAGGTCAGCAGCACGTGGTTGTCAGGAATCGCCCTCGAGGTTGCTTCCGTCAGTCGCCGTATCCATCCGCAAGAGAAGACACCTCTTACTGTGACGTTGGCAGTGTTCCAAGTGTGTGTAATCTGTTGCTTGCATCTGAGGCATAATGTTTTTCTGACTCTCCTATGGTCGTCAACTTATCATTCACATAGACAGTATCCCACTACGTAAGTTATTCCCCATAACTTTGTGCGGTACTCGCAATAGATCCACCGACGACATTTAGAACTCGAAAGAAATTGTTTTGAATCGGTGAAATTTTAGATTGCGCTGTAGTGTAGCATTCCTCGAAGTATCTTCATTGAGTACGAATTCGCTTGGACTTAATTTTTGTCAAGCGTTAATTAGGAATTCTACGCACTTAAAACTCAACAGAAAGTGTTGAAATTTTTCCGAATGGTTCTTTAAGGAAGGAGAACGTTGTTAACAGGGCTGCATTAGCTACTATGTGAAATGATCCACCTGCCTTAATCGCAGCGTCAAGTGGATTAAAATAGAGACTGTCTGATTCTCTTAAATGTTGTTAGTTAACATTCGGTGCATACCTTCACCTGCAGCCTTACTCCTGGATGAGGTACCGCGCTATGACTTAATAGTAAACGATTCATATCCTACTCCCTTTCAAAGACGTGTACCGAATCTAGTACCTTTGAGAACAGATGAGATTTTAACAGTCTATAACTTCCCAAAATTTACTTCTTTACAGCAGTCTGGAATTCACTTACATTTTCGGTGTTATTCCGACGCCTCTCATTCTTTGACAAAAATCTCTGAGATATGGTTCCGTCTCATCCTATAACTTCACTACCATTGTATTCGCCCCACCTGTTTTCACAAGAGTCTTCTGAGCCAAGCTTTTAAAAGTACTCTTCCTATCTGTGCTCCGTACCTGCAGGTACATACAGCTTACTCAGAGATCCAAGTGACTAAACATCTTGCTGACCTCGCAGGTCCAGAGAAGCAGCTCTACGTTTATGATATATCAATCGAGAGATTACATTTCAAATCTTCATCGGTAATTTTGTTGAGAACGTTTACAAAGGTACTTTGACATCCAACTACGTTTTCTTGGCACTTCACTTTTTTCATCACTCAGTGTAGCCGTTGCCAGGTAATAAGGTGGTAATTGGTCCACATCGTACGCATATTTCAGTAAACAATGCAATTGTAACAGTTACGCTAGAGTTCTTGGGAAGCAAATTGAATTTCCTCACAGACCGTTTTATGAGGGAATTATTTCAGGGAATCAACTTAATTTTGCTCTATACAAGGTGATAGTGGTGAAGAAGACAATAATTTCCTCATGCTAAGGCTAAAGAAACTATTTTAGTTGGTTCTGAGTATATCACCAAGTCAATGTATTACGGAAAGTAACCAGTAGACCCTCTTTCTTCACGTAGATACTAGATTATCTTATGTACTCATGCATGAATACACTCCATAAAACAATGCAATACGAAACAAAATTTAAACGTTTGTCTGAAACTTGTTAAATAGTACAGGCAGATTCAAATCATTTTTAAATTAATGAATTGTGCAAAAGTTAAATAGCAAACATTTTTTGCTTTGCTCAATTTGCAGTTTAATGTTCAAGAAATTCAACCATTTTCTATCCTCTGCCAGTCTTTGTAAGAATAAAATGTAAGGTCTTTCTTTGTGGATATAATATTGAGGTACATTTTAAGATTCAGTCCAACATGATTTGTGTTAATAGTAGTCTGAACGTAAATGTATGTCACTCTGCGTCAATACATTTACATCAACACCGAATAAATACTGCTACATGCATATTTAAAAATATACTTTACCTCCCGGGGGATGGTGCGTATCAGTGTGATGAATTCGGTGTGTCAGCATTTATATGACTTACACATTGGTCTTCTTCCAGTAACAACTGCCGCGGAGAGTAATTTTAGCATTCTATATCTTTAAACCCAAAAAAAAGTCAATTCAGGACTGCAATCCATAGGAAATGGAAATGCTTTAGCCTTGTATTCACACAGGAAAATGTACCATTTTAAGGATATTGCACAAATGGTGCTTTGTTCTGGTTGGAACGCTGTTTCCGCACCAGCCATCGATCGTTTATGCTCTCTTGCCAACCTAACACAAAGGGAACCCCTTCATTTTCTCCTATTCTGTTGCTATTAGTCTATCGACTGTATAAGTTGACAGTCAACTACAAATTATTTAAGAATTATCTATGCATTGATAGAAAATGTTAATATTATTTTCAAAATATAAGTTAACATAATTATTAAAAAATAATGCGCCAATACTGTTAAAATGTTAATTATGAACAACTGAAAATTATTACTGACATGATATTCTGCTCTTAAAACTCAACATTAACTCTGTGAACGACACGACCTTCGGGATTGGTCTGACAAAGTTTATATGTAGGTGCTGGCATGGTCAGCAGCCTGTTTGTGCAGATTTGAATTGAAGACGCGATGTGTTTCAGCATCTTTTTGTAGTCATTGCTAACCGTGCGGCTTTCTACATCTACATCTACATTGATACTCCGCAAGCCACCCAACGGTGTGTGGCGGAGGGCACTTTACGTGCCACTGTCATTACCTCCCTTTCCTGTTCCAGTCGCGTATGGTTCGCGGGAAGAACGACTGTCTGAAAGCCTCCGTGCGCGCTCTAATCTCTCTAATCTTACATTCGTGATCTCCTCGGGAGGTATAAGTAGGGGGAAGCAATATATTCGACACCTCATCCAGAAACGCACCCTCTCGAAACCTGGCGAGCAAGCTACATCGCGATGCAGAGCGCCTCTCTTGCAGAGTCTGCCACTTGAGTTTATTAAACATCTCCGTAACGCTATCACGGTTACCAATTAACCCGGTGACGAAACGTGCCGCTCTTCTTTGGATCTTCTCTATCTCCTCCGTCAACCCGACCTGGTACGGATCCCACACTGATGAGCAATACTCAAGTATAGGTCGAATGAGTGTTTTGTAAGCCACCTCCTTTGTTGATGGACTACATTTTATAAGGACTCTCCCAATGAATCTCAACCTGGTACCCGCCTTACCAACAATTAATTTTATATGATCATTCCACTTCAAATCGTTCCGCACGCATACTCCCAGATATTTTACAGACGTAACTGCTACCAGTGTTTGTTCCGCTATCATATAATCATACAATAAAGGATCCTTCTTTCTATGTATTCGCAATACATTACATTTGTCTATGTTAAGGGTCAGTTGCCACTCCCTGCACCAAGTGCCTATCCGCTGCAGATCTTCCTGCATTTCGCTACAATTTTCTAATGCTGCAACTTCTCTGTATACTACAGCATCATCCGCGAAAAGCCGCATGGAACTTCCGACACTATCTAAAAAGTCATTTATATATATTGTGAAAAGCAATGGTCCCGTAACACTCCCCTGTGGCACGCCAGAGGTTACTTTAACGTCTGTAGACGTCTCTCCATTGACAACAACATGCTGTGTTCTGTTTGCTAAAAACTCTTCAATCCAGCCACACAGCTGGTCTGATATTCCGTAGGCTCTTACTTTGCTTATCAGGCGACAGTGCGGAACTGTATCGAACGCCTTCCGGAAGTCAAGAAAAATAGCATCTACCTGGGAGCCTGTGTCTAATATTTTCTGGGTCTCATGAACAAATAAGGCGAGTTGGGTCTCACACGATCGCTGTTTCCGGAATCCATGTTGATTCCTACATAGTAGATTCTGGGTTTCCAGAAATGACATGATACGTGAGCAAAAAACATGTTCTAAAATTCTACAAGAGATCGACGTAAGAGATATAGGTCTATAGTTTCGCGCATCTGCTCGACGACCCTTTTTGAAGACTGGGACTATCTGTGCTCTTTTCCAATCATTTGGAACCCTCCGTTCCTCTAGAGACTTGCGGTACACGGCTGTTAGAAGGGGGACAAGTTCTTTCGCGTACTCTGTGTAGAATCGAATTGGTTTCCCGTCAGGTCCAGTGGACTTTCCTCTATTGAATGATTCCAGTTGCTTTTCTATTCCTTGGACACTTATTTCGATGTCAGCCATTTTTTCGTTTGTGGGAGGATTTAGAGAAGGAACTGCAGTGCGGTCTTCCTCTGTGAAAGAGCTTTGGAAAAAGGTGTTTAGCATTTCAGCTTTACGCATGTCATCCTCTATTTCAATGCCATCATCATCCGGTAGTGTCTGGATATGCTGTTTCTACCTGGTTGTGCTCCAGTGGCTACGGGAAGCAGAATTATTTTCTTCAAAGAGAGGACACAAATGCGGACACACAAAAAACCCATTACCACACGTGATACGGTGTAGGACAACAGCTGGCATTCCGAGAGAGCTTCCTGTGCCGGCCGGAGTGGCCGTGCGGTTCTAGGCGCTTCAGTCTGGAACCGGGCGACCGCTACGGTCGCAGGTTCGAATTCTGCCTCGGGCATGGATGTGTGTGATGTCCTTAGGTTTGTTAGGTTCAATTAGTTCTAAGTTATAGGCGACTGATGACCTCAGAGGTTAAGTCGCATAGTGCTCAGAGCCATTTGAAACATTTTTGAATCACAGCTTCCTGTCTTCCCTGAATGGTACAAATACAGGTTCTGCGTGGATTTGACAGGAATCGCGTACATTTCATCCTGCAAAATAATGTCAATTCCAGGTAATCGTAACGTATGTGGACAGCGATCACGCACTTTTCTCTGCATAGAGGGCTGGTTCAAAATCAGACGACGTAAGCCTACCAAGGAAGCTTCACAACTTTAAGCATTTTTTCAACACGAACGGAAACGACCAGAGTCAAATCCGACGAAACTTCGGGCAGAAATTACAAGGTCAGCAGACACGAAACGACGAGGAGGAAAAGATAATGTCGCACCTGAGGTTTGGCGGAAAAGTATCGAACAGGATAGGGGGAGAAGTGGAAGTGATCCAACTCAGTACTGATGGGCGTGAGACAACAAAGTGTAGATATGTGATGATATATTTTTCCCTGCATTATTGTGTGCAGATACAAAGATATACTTATCTACGATGAGCAACCCAGAAGTTCCGCTGGATGTGGTGGAACGGGACGTGAGCGCCCTATTGACACAGAAGCGGGTGTCCCAGCATACCGATAGAATTCCTTCCTTTAAACATCCCCCAGGCTGCGGCTATGCCATGTCTGCGCAATATCCTTTCTTCCAGGAGTGCTAGTTGTGCTAGGTTGGTAGAAGAGCTTCTTTGAAGTGTGGAAGGTAGGAGAGGAGGAACTGACAAAACTGAAGCTGTGAGGGAGGATGGTGTGTCCTGCTTGGGTAGTTCAGTTGGTAGCGCACTTACCCGCGAAAGGCAAAGATCCCGAGTTCGAGTCTCGGTCCGAGGGTTTTAACCTACCAGCAAGCTAAATTACGCGGCGGATTCTACAGAACAGAAGCCACCCACCCCAATTACGATAACAGTTCCGAATGACAATGTTAGTGAAATAGTATCTCCGAATGAGACCATACTTACCAAATGTGTCCCTATCTTCACCGCAAGCTACAGAACCTGTGACGAAAGCTCCATTAGTTACTATATCAGAAAACACTACTGAAGCGGCTGTCACTGGACAGGATGCACACACGCCGATTTAGACAACACTCGCAAATGACAATGCTCGTACTAGCGACACTACAATGTCGACCACGGAAACTTCGGCGGCGTCCTTCACCAAAACACAAATCACAGAATCGGTGACGAAAGCCGCACTCACCAACATTCAAAGTTACTCGAAAGTTTCTAAGGCTGAATCTCCACATTGTAACATTTCTGATCAGAGCCAGGAAACATCCTAAGAATCGTTACCGAATATCTCTCTGGGATTTTTTTTTTTTTTTTTTTTTATAAGAGGTGGAGCCCCTCCACGCCCACACCGGCATGATGGCCAACACAAAAGGTCTACTGCCATCTCTGCATAGGGGTTAGTATTCACTAGAGTGAGGTGTCGCAGGATGTGGGTACTGCGATGTTTGCGTACGTCTGGTTAGGATTAACCATTAATACGCGCTCATCTGGAGATAGATTGGTCGAAATCTGACGAAGGGTAGCGGTTTGAAGGGCAGAGGAAAAAAAGTGCCAAGGCAAGAGCCAAGGGAAAAAAACCTCTGCTTAAGTTAGGTCGGGCGGCAAGAGCAGTAGCGGTTGTCTTGCTGCCTGCGATAGGTTGTGCAAGGATAGGCTTTGTTAGTAGTGGGTATCATGCATGTCGATACCTTGACGTTGTGCGTTTGTGCTGCTCGGCGGCTGGCGCTGGGTGCTGGTACAGAGTCCTCGTTCAGCGTCCTGCGACCTGCAACAGTTATGTTTGTTATCGGTCTTGTGTCCGATAGGTCATATACCGGAGGCACAGTGTGAGGGAGTGTTGGGAGATTGTTCGTGCGTCTGTGGGCGAGCTCGTCGGTGTCCCTGCTGTGGCCTGTTGGTCGGCTCTAATAGCAGCTGGTAGTTGCCAGTCAGTATTGCTGATATGCAGGGGCTTACCGTCGTTTGTCGCTGTTTGCGTATGTTAGTTTACCATAGGTGGTTATGCCCTAGCAGTGTCTTTGGTCGCTTGTGTTTCCACCTGTGGTTGTGATCGTAGTTTCCCAGAGTGAGGATGAAAGGATTGTTCGAGTGTCTCGAGTTCCTGTATAGTCGTGTAGCGTGTTTCTTGAATACTTCCTTGAGGGTATCAAGGCGGTATTCATGGTGAAGATCCACGGTGCGTGTGTAGCGTGGAGCATTGCTAATGATTCGTAGCACTTTGTTCTGTATGATCTGCAGGCGGCGCAGTCGTGTGGGAGCTGCATATCCCCAGACGGGAGCTGCGTACGTCATCAGAGGTCTAATCAGTGTAGTGTATAAGGACCTCGACACCCTCCTATTCAGTGTGCTTTCCCTGTTGAGCATTGGGTAGAGCTGTTTGAGCCTCGCGTGCGCTCGGTTGGCAACGTATTCGATGTGCTCCCCCCATGTAAGTTTCCGGTCCAGCCAGACACCAAGGTATCTGACTTTCTCTCGGAAACGTATTGGGCGTGTATGTAGTGTTATCGGTCTACAGTGTTGGTGTTTGCGCAGTAGTTTCGGTCTGCGTGTGAACAGAACTGCTTCGCACTTGTCGACGTTTACTTTAATACGCCATCGCTCCAGCCAAGGCTCAGCTGTTCTGAGTGCTGTCTGTATTCGTGAGTTGATGTTCGACGGTTTCCAGTCTTGCGCGAGGATGGCTGTGTCATCCGCGTAGACGGCTAACGTCGTGTTTCGTGTCGCTGGGTAGTCATTAATGTACAGGTTAAACAAGATGGGCCCCAGAATGCTTCCTTGGGGTACTCCAGCTTGGATACCGTGTTGTGTTGATTGTTTATCCTGCACGTTAGTGTTGAAACATCTGTTCGTGAGATATGAGTGTATGAGACGTACGAGTCCGTCTGGGAAACCAGCTTCGCTTAGTTTGCGTATGAGTCCGTTGTGTCAGAGACGATCGAAAGCCTTTTCGATGTCTAGGAACACGGCCCCTGTGGCTTTTTTCATGTTGTAGCCGTGTGTTATATGTTCGACTACGCGGAGGAGTTGTTGTGTTGTCGAGTGGTGATTCCTAAAGCCGAATTGCTCCGGTCTTAGGGTGTCGTTGGCGATGCAATGCCTAGTGATACGTTTTAGTATTACCTTCTCAACAATCTTGCTGAGCGAGCACAGCAGACTGATGGGACGGTAATTTTGTGGGAGGGAGTGGTCTTTCCCTGGCTTCCTGAACATCAGGACCTTGGCCGCCTTCCAAAAGTCAGGGAAGTGTTGGTGTGTCAGGATGGCATTCGTTAGGTGTGTGAGGTATTCTACGGCTTTATCCGTGAACTCCTGTAGGACACGGTTTTGAATGCCATCAGGCCCAGGGGCTTTTCTAGCGTTGGTGTGCTTGATAGCCCATGTGACTTCATTTGTGCTAGCACGTCTGATTACGTCGCGCGAGGGCTGGGCTACAAGTCGTGTAACCTCCTGGTCCGTTTCAAGTGTGAATGCTGGGTCTGAAGGAACCAGATTCGGCATGAAGGACGCTGCAAGTGTTGTGGCCATAAGCTCTGCCTTCTCCGTCGCGGAGTAGGCTGGGCCGTCTGGTCCTTGTAACGTGGGAATGTAATGTTTCTCCCTGGTGAAGTGTCTGGCCAGCTGCCACACGCCAGGACGTGTGGTATCCAGCCGAGCGAGTCTCTGTCCCCATTGTTCGTTTCTGAATGTTTGGATTTTATTCCGTATTATGCCCTGGAGTCTGTTGACGTGCAGTTTATAGAACGGACGCCTGGTACGCTGCCAGTATCTCCTGAGGCGGTTCCTCATTGAGATAAGGCCCAGGATTTCCTGGGGCAGGGCCGTCGAGTGTTGTCTTGGTGTTGTAAATGGAATGGCGTCAGTCATTGCGTCTTGGACGGCAGTTGTGAGAGCCTCCACAGCCTCATCGATTTGCTGTGTGTTGTTAATTTCGTGGGTGTCAGGAATGCGACTATCAAGCGTTTCCTTGAACAGTGTCCAGTTCGCACGTTTGTAGTTAAGCATCCTGCGTGGTTCAATGTCCTGCAGTGTCTCTTCCATGTGCAGTATTACAGGCATGTGGTCTGAGTCCAGATCGTTTTCAACCGTTAGGTTGAGTGTGCATGTGATGCCCTTTATGAGGGCTATGTCTAACACGTCTGGCCTATGTCGGGCCTGTGTAGGCACGAACGTCGGAACGTCCGGCCCAAGTATAATGTAGTTTCGGCCTAGTGCGTGTTCGTACAGTTTCTTGCCGTTGGAGGTTCGTATTCGTGAGTTCCAATCGGGGTGTTTTGCGTTGAGGTCTCCAGCGGCTATTACCCGCGGTGCCATGTTGAGTACTGTGCTGATATCGCGTGTTACTATGTTTTTAGGAGGATTGTATAGCGATACCAGTGTGGTGTTGGCTCCGTTGAACTTGACCCTAACGGCCGTAGCCTCCAGTCTTTCAAGTGCTGGGAGCTCGATGTTCGTGTGGTCTATGTCTCTGCGTATAATGATTGCCGTGCCGCCTCCCCTCCTGCCATCCGCTCGGTCGGTACGATAGACGCAATAACCTGGGAGGTTTAGTTGTTTGCGAGGCGTAAGCAGTGTTTCGTTCACAAGAGCGATTCGGATACCCTTTCGCTCCATGAACGCGGCCATCTCGGCTTTTTTGTTTGCGATCCCGTTGGCATTCCAAAACAGGATCTGTGTGACTGTGTTTAAGTCTGCGTTTCGGGGCTGGTGTGGTGTATTATCCATGTAGTAGTGTAAAGAGCGGTGTGATAGTGGCTTGGAAGCTAGTCCAGTTGAGCGTACCCGACATGAACTGCATAAAGAGTTGTGAGACACACCCCATAATCTTCGTGACTATTTCGGTGGTCGTGCGTCCGGGGAATAATGTTTCCATTATTCTCTGGAATGTTGTTGTGATGTTGGTCATGTCGGCCTGGGAGTTGTTGGTCGTGTTAGCGGCCGCTTGTTCCAGTGTTGGCGTTTGGTGAGGGCTGGCCTGCGAGTCGGTTGTTCGTGTGGCAGTTGTGGGCGGCTGTGTATTTTCTGAGGTGAGTGGGTGTGTTATGTGGGTTGTTGAGTTGGTGTCCGGGATGTGTTCGTGGGTGTTGGTGTTCTGTTGCCTGTGTAATTGTTGTGGTGCGGTCGTGTTCCTCGTGCTGCGGCTGTTTCTCCTTCTCCTCCTCCTCTGGCGCTGTGGTTGTCCCTGTGTGTGTGCGTTTTCTGTAGCCTGTGGTGGGCTGCAGTTCGCGATCTCAGGGGGTAGGGTGGTGTTGTTGCTTGTCTCGTGCGGTGTGCCCGGTGCGGGTGTGGTGTCATTTGTTGTGCATGTCTGTTGTGTGCCTGTTGCTGGGGGTGTTTGCTGAGCGTGTTCTGAGCTCTGGGGCTCCTCTGACCGTCCCGCGCTGCTGGGGCTGCCAGCGACCGCTCCAGCGAAGGATAAACCACTTATTACTGGGCGCGGGGGCGGTTTTGGAACTGTGATGGCGGTTGGTTTCGCATGTTTGGCGATTTTGCGCCTCAGAGCTGCTTTGTATGCAATGCACCCTCTGTAGTTTGCCGGATGGGCAGCACCACAGTTGGCGCACTTGCGAGGTGCTGTATTGGGGAGTTTGCAGCGTTGGGTTGTGTGACCGCCGGCGCAAATGCGGCAGCGGGGTGCGAGACCGCATCTGATACCCGCGTGCGCATAGCGCTGGCAGTTGTGGCATTGTTGGGGGGTGCGCGGCGTGTTGTACACCTCTACATTAACGACCATGTGAAGAAATAATTTTAACTTCAGCAGGTCGCGGGATTTGGCCGTGTCGGCCAGCTCCGCCATGTAGTTATGTGACGGTCTCGCTGTGCCGAACTCTGACATCCGGTTTACCCGAATGCACTCCCACCCGAGAGCAGAGAGTTCGTTGAGTACCGTGTCGGTCGGGGTTCGTGAGTCTATCCCCTTAATCACGTACTGTTGTGTTTTTTCCAAGACTGTCCTGTACGTGAAGTGTTCTACCTTCCTTTCTTTGAGAAAGTCCAGTAGATTCGTGTAGTCTGTCTTGTTCGCCACGTACAGTGCGGCGTGTTCCCCGGTGAGCTTGGAGTAGTATGTTGTGGGGCTGTGCTTATTGTTAAATTCTCTGTTTAGGAGACTTAGGTCTCCATAGTTGTGAATGATGACCGGTGGGAAGCCGGTCGCGGTGTTGTTAGTGTTCTGCGTAGCTGCGTGTATGTTTGTGGTTGCTGCAGTCGCAGGGTTGTTTGTGTTGGTCCCTGTGTTGTTATTGTTTGTTCGCGGCGTGGATGGTGTTGGCAGCAGCGCTTGGCCGTTGCCTCGTGAGTTTGTGGGCTCACTTGTTTGTGTAGTTGGCTGCTGTTTGCGCCTTGGGCCGACCTGCTGCCACGGCCCGTCTTCATCAGTGTTTGTTGTGTCCTCTGTCGGCTCTGGAACCGGTTCCGTCGGTGCCTGGGCCGCCAGAGGTGAAATAGGGGGCATGTCCTTCTGTTGTTCAGCAGGTGCCTGTGTGTGTGGTGTGGGTGTTTCTGTTCGTGTGTTTTCGCTGCCCATCAGCTCTGCGATCAGCTCCAGCTGTTCCGCGATCTGCTGGTCCTTCAGGGCAACCTGCTCCTGGAAGGTGGACAGCGGGACGGAAATGATGGCGGGAGTAGCCGGCATTACCGCCTCTTGTGCTGCAGCTTTGCTGCGGGTGAGTGGTGGGGAAGCACAGGAAAGATCGGACATCTTCGCTGTTTCAGGAGTAATTATTTATTTGGATAGGGAAGGATGGAACACGACAATTTTGCTCTTTTTAAGGAGCGACAATAATGCTTTTTAGCGATAGCGCTGTGTATCCTGTTCCTACAGAAGAGGGGGGTCCCTACGACCTATCTGCGCGGAGTGCAATGCGCGGCGCAAGAGAGCGCGGGTTGAAGAGAGCGGCCTACAGTGCGCGGGGTTATCCGACGTGAACGGGCCCCTGACACTGAGATTACCCTACCAAAGAACGGGAGAGTCCCGCTGGGGAGGTTTGCAACCGAAGTTGCAGGAAGTGGAGCCGAAGCTCTTGCCACTTAGCGCCCGAAAGCGTTAAGCAGCTTGCGCGGGTTCGTGCCGCTCAGAAGAGCGTCACTGGCAGCTACGCCAGTTGTAGCTTATTGGGGACCACTCCAAGGAGCTATCCGCGGGCAGCTACGCCAGGTGCAGAGAGCAGCGTTCCGCTCGGGTCGGCTGCTCGACTGCGAGTACCGCTCTCTCTGGGAAGTACCTAGAAAAAATTTTTCGAAATATCAATCACGATCGGACTGAACTGGATTTAATGCCAAGAAATTGATCTCGCATCTTTGAGGATGTACACATTTTAATTGGTACTAGTGACTATGAAGCAGTTGTAGTTACAATGATTAACAATGCACGAAGCTGAACAAGAAGAAACAGAAGTTATACAATTAGTAAACTAGATAAAGATTCAGTACCATCGTATTCCAATCAGGAATTTGAAATTTCAGCTCAAGGCAGGAGCATGTAGAGGTAGGCCTACTACGGCTCTATTTTAAAAGAATAACTGACCACGCACTCGTTAGATATGTATCCATTAAAGGAGTTCGTGACAGAATCGGCGTTACATGCTAATGGTCACTACACAGAAACATCGAATGAAACGGATAGTACTCAATAAAAAAAAAATGTAAAATACAGTGTAGGACTGTATACAGACGTCGAATGGAACGAGTTTGACTGTCTATAGCACAGGAGACCTTCAAAGAGTAACTTAGAAGAATTATATCGAAAAATCACTCAAAAGACCCGAAAAAAATTCCTGTCACATGTAAAGGTAGTGAAACGAATGTTACTGATAGGCACTGAGAGACGAGGCAGCGCCTAATAATAAGTTTAACAGACTATGTGCAGAAATGGTTAACACCTTTTCCAAACTGCCCTCAATCATGCTCATCCAGTTTAATTCTTGTACGACTGCAAAGGTGAGTCAATGGCGATGAGAAACAGTTGAGATTGTTGAAGTCAGACAAAGCTCCAACTCTTGACGGGAAACATATCCGATTCTATTCCGATCATTTGACTGAGTAAATACTTCTATTAACCGTAATGGACTGAAGATCTCGAAAATAAAAAAAAAAACCGTGCCTTATGTTAGGATGAAAGCACAGGTCAGAGTCCACATGAAGGGTATCACAAAGTGAACCACAAACCCACTGTCCAATATAATTCAACGCCCCCCATTGTTATGCAGTCTTAGAAGATATTCTGAGGTGAAATTTTAAAGGGTATCTCGAACAGATTGTCCTTCTTCATGCCAACCAGCACTGATTAGGTAACCAGTGATCACGTGAAACCAAACTCGTCCTCATACGAAGCGCTGAAAGTCATGGAAGCATGCATTCAATTATATGAAGTATTCCGTAACTTTCCAAAGGCTTTTGAATCAGTACAACACATACGTATCTCTCCTATAGGGATCGCGAAGACACAGTTAATTTAATCTCATCGCGCACAGAGGCGTTTAATCATTCTTCTTGCGTCCCAAACACAAATAGAACAGGAAAATGCCCCAAAACTCGATACTTTGAAAAGATCCTCTTCCGTGCAGTTCACAGTGCTTTGTAGAGTATAGATACATATGTCGATGGCGATGTAGAGCTGGCGTGCGCTGTTCAAAAACTTCCCTCCAGTGGCGATCTGTTTCTTTCTGTTGCTATTGTTACTTATATTCCGTTTTCGTTCGATAAACTCGTACCAAGGATGTATTTGTAGATGGTAAACCTATCTGCAAAGGAAACAAGAAGAAATCACTTTTGAAATAAGGACAGACGTGTTTGGATTCAATCGTTATTCCACAAATCCAAAATGACTTACTCCTTACGGTCGCGAACCAGGCGAGTATACGAGACGGTAGCGATACATTTTGAACCCCTGGCATTCCCTCCCTTCAGATCGCGTCCGAGTGTTTCCCTCACAGACAAAGGGGGTTGGTTTGTTTGGGGGAGGAGACCAAACAGCGAGGTTACCAGTCTCGCCGGATTAGGGTAGGATGGGAAACGAAGTCGGCCGTGCGATTTTGGGAAATCACGGAGAACCTAAATCAGGATGGCCGAACGCTGGCTTGAACAGTCGTCCTCCCGAATGTGAGTCCAGTGTGCTAACCACTGCGCCACCTCCTGCGGTCACAGACTGCCTCTTGATCATCATCGCCTTCTTCTTTTCATTATACAGGGTGAAATGTATTTAAACAGGCAAACTCTGGGAGGTTGTAGGGGACATCAAAACAAATATTTTTCCATAATGTCATTCTTCCTATGGCGAGTATTTGAACCGGTAGAGGAACTGTGCTCTGGGTGGATAATCAACTGCTTCCAGGTTGTGGAGACACTGCAAGTTAAAATGGAAGTAACATCTGCTCTCGAAGGACTGTTCTTACATTCGTCTGATTCGTCCCCATGTTACGTGCAATTGCACTAGTGCTGATTGAAGGATCCCGCTCCACGTGCTGCAAGACAGCTTCCTCAAATTGCAGCATTCTTACCGCGCGGCGTTGTCCCCGTCCAGGTAATCTGCTAAATGACCCGGTGTCACGCAGACGTTGGTACACAGCAGCAAAGTTCGTATGATCCGGGATACGGCGATTAGGATATTGTTGTTGATAAACCCGCTGTGCAGTTCCTCCGTTGTGGTGCGCTACGCAGTACGCACCATGCGTATCAGTGTACTCACTCCAGGTGTATCGCTCCATTAGTAAACAGACACAATGCACTGCTACATTGGGCGACAGCAGTTGCCTAGAACTGAAGAGCGTAATATGCCCTCTAACAACTGAAGATCGTAATATGCCATCCACCGGGTTAAATTATCCTCTGTCAACAATGAGTTCCGGCACCAAACCAACCGAACCGTTGCGTAGCATCAGTCTCATTGACAAACCTTCCGAAGAAAGAGTCGATTTCCAAGTGCGCTTTCTAGGAAGTCTGTTTCGCATCCTTCGGGCTGTGAGGAGAAGTTGAGAAGTAGTGAGGAGGTAGGTGAACACTGACTTTTAAATTACTCTGCAGTCTCAGGCACGGGATCAGGGTCTGGAAGACCAATATATTATCTTTTGCCTACGTATCAGTAGTTCACATTACTCCTCAATTCCTATCTTGTACACTATACTCTACATTTTCTATCAACTTCTGTATTTGCTGGGCCGCTGCATTGCGTTGCTCATAGTCCAGAAACTTAGTCTGGAACAAGGAGTACAACTCACTGAACATGTGGAAAACGACTAGTTCTCGCAACGTCAGCAGGTTTCGTAATTAGTTTGCTGATACAAAGGAAATAACGTCGTTCAAGAACTTCAGTTAACCGGAATGTTGATCACCACTATTACTGTACTTATTAATTCTCCAACGTCCTTTAATATGTTTGCTGATTAATTTGATTTGGGACAGTAGAAAGCGTTTACGACAAGTAATTTAATGAACAATGCCTACTGTATACCATGTAGTGTACTATTAACATATTTTGTAACTCCAGACTCTCAATAATTGTTGGATTGATACAAGTATTTGTTTCCTTTTAACGATCCATCACGTTCTTGTTCCGATTATTTGGTGTTTCAATCTAAAATACAGCATCACGTGATATTAATCGTTTTATGATTGTGATAAGAGCTGGTGTGCGCACATATGGTTCCATGTACGGTGTGGGACTGAACTGTTTATATAGACCAAACGTTCTTGTCAATAAGCCAGATTTCATTTGACTATTGTCGTCTCAGGAAACAATGTAGCTACTAAAGAATGCTCGTTTTACGTTTCCAGATGTTTTCGCGAGTGAAGTCGCTGTTCGGCTCTTCAGCTGCCAGCCAGGGGTGTCCCAGGCTGGTCGACGAGCCGCCAACACCTGCGCCTCTACGCCGCCTCCGGCCACCTCGACCAAAGCCGAATGAGAGGAAGTTCGAGTCCACCACCGCTGATTGCGAAGAGGCAGCTGCTGATAAACCGCAGCTTCAGGCAATTCATGTAAGCAGCAGAGCCTCCTTCGTACAACATTCAACAATAATAACTGTCAGAGTGTTCCAAGAAAAGAAATGGAAATGAATTCCAATAACGTTCTGCAGACACGTTTACTGACATAACTTTTTCTTTCCACAGTTTCGTACAAGACCGAGAATTGTGCATTTTGACTTGTCTGACGTTGGAGATGAAGAGGAGGAACTCTCTGGCTCTTACTATCCTCCTGGAGTTCCAGTTCCATCCAGTCGGCTGCAGATATTTGCCAACAGACCACGCCGAACGAAGATTATCCGAGAGCCACTATCGCAGGAAGTGCAGACAGCGATGACACATCTAAGAGCTGAGATACAAGCAAAGGTGTGTTAAGCATTTACCTATTAAAAACACTGCATTACGTTAGAAACACTAACTTAGATTTCTTATTAACGCTTGAAATAAATTTAAATGTAGGATTCATTTTAATCTACACATACATACAAACTATGTAGACTACTTTCAATTAATGATGAGAGGTGAAAAGGCATCTTGAAACCAAACGTAATATAATGTTTGAGGACTTGTGGAAACGAAAAAAGATCGTCATGAGATCGGTCTAAGAAATGGATATATACTTATTACGATATCTTGCAAAACTAATGTTAATTGATTTAGGAGCAATGTTTATGGAGTGGTGATACTATCAATACGAACATTCAGTTAACTGGTTTTACTACTCGTAATTGTACATCTATAGTTTTCATTACTTGCAAAAGTCATTGTCATGTCACCGTTACAGATTTTTTGTAGCCTGTAATACCGGAAATGCTAGATATAGTGTCTCTCAAGGAAGCAGCTTAATAAAAATGATTCTTTTTGTAATTTTCAGGAGAACCCGCCACCTACAACATGGATTGGGCTTTTAGTGGAGACTCTAGTCGACCTGTTTCGAAACAAGAGAGATTACCGCCGGAACCATGGGTTGGCAGAGACACCAGGGTTCGTCATCCGAATGAAGGGAAGATTCGCGCCTGTTCGTGTGGCAGTGAGAAGAGTTCTGCATCTGAAGAAGAATGTGGACAACAGACAGATGCCGACGGGCATAGATTCAACTCTGCGTGAATACTTTCTTCTTTGTGAACACCCTGAGCCTAATTGCCCGATGATTATTCAATTAACACCACAGATACTTGAAACCGCGCTGTGATGTGATTGTAGGAAACCAGTCTGATCTGGCTTGAAATAAAACACCTTAAGACCTGTTTAGTTGAGTTTTTATTGCACAGTTCATTTTTAAAAGCCTTCTACACACAATGTAAAATGTGAAAGCGAAAAAGGTCTGAACTGTGATGACTGAAGTAACCTGCTTGGATAAAAAAAAACAAATTTAACTGGCAGTACCATAAGCTGAATTACAGTAGCTGGGGCTGAAGATGACGTCACTAAGGTTGTGAATAGGGCCGATCAGTTTCTGTGTTCAAACTTTCAATTTGATAACAGCTTTAAGAGATGGTACAGACTCCTTTGTAGACCGCCCTCATACACCCAAAGATACAATGAGGATAGGAATGGAAAGTAAAAGACATGGTTAATAACAGTAGACTGAAAGAAATACTGAGAGCGTACTTCTGATAGGCAGTTTTCGTGAGATTTGTGTGTGTGAAATCTT
This sequence comes from Schistocerca americana, assembly GCF_021461395.2. Classification (NCBI taxonomy): domain Eukaryota; kingdom Metazoa; phylum Arthropoda; class Insecta; order Orthoptera; family Acrididae; genus Schistocerca; species Schistocerca americana. Next base: position 1,245,464,029 of record NC_060119.1, on the reverse strand, counting down.
ATGGGACTTAACTGCTAAGGTCATCAGTCCCGAAGCTTACACACTACTTAACCTAAATTATCCTGAGGACAAACACATACACCCATGCCCGAGGGAGGACTCGAACCTCTGCCAGGACCAGCCGCACAGTTTCAAGAGATGAAGTGACTGAGTTAGAGCAGAACGCCCTGGGTATTCAACATCTCAGAACGGAAGGCTTTTAACTGGAACGTAGGACTCAGCATTACAACTTGCGATATGAGGTGTGTGCCGAAGGATATTCACATAGAGGAATACGTACTGAACATTTAGGTACAGGAAATTTTTGTAGATGATTACCTTAACAGTGCATATGAGGGGGTTACCAGAAACATCGCTGAGAATGCTTCTTTCACTAAGGTGAAGATTGTGCCATTCCTTGAGAAGTACAACAGGCCTTGGATCCTCGCGATTTGTTGAATCAACTCTGCTTGTCATGTATGTCTGTGACTGATGCATCGTATTCCGCGCAGTCGAACAACATGCGACATGGACTATACCTGGATGTTTTCTTTAAGAGAATACATGCATTACTAATTTCCAGAGGCAGTCTGCGATACAGAACTCTGTCAGCTAATCCCGACGATCTCCAATAATTTCAGTAAATGGAAAATATTTCTGAGCAACAGAGCTACCATCTGACTATACACGCAGCTGCAGCAGTTAAGTGAAAAAGTAAAATAGGTTGACTGGATACCACAAATAATAAAAAATCAGGGTATTTTATGCTACATACACAAAGACTGTTTAAGATGAAGAACTCGTATCACGAAAAGAAACTAAAAAATCAAAATACATATCTTCTGGTGTGCTTGGCTGGGACAATACACCACCTCTTCATAGTTACAGAAATCGAAGAGATCAATGTCGATACAAGTTAATATCAAATTGACTACACATCTCAAGAGGAAATATAGATGGAATAAGGTGCCAAGCCAGGTGTAAAGGAATACAATATTAAACAACTTTTCGACTGCTGTACTTCAGTGACAGAACTGGCAACGCAGAAAGTAATGTGTTTGTCAGTGTAGAGGCTCCAACAGGGAAATGCTTTACATTTCATTCAACTATTACAAAGGACAAAAGACAGACTGTGGTATTAACTTCTAAGTCGGTAAAGTATGTGAGGATTTCGGTATTTATTTGATGTGGGACAGTAAAAGATTGAGGGCACCTGCAGACACTGGCGACAAGTTTCAGTATGGTCCCAACTAAACACTCCTAGGAATACCAGAAGCACACAGTCACTGATAATTATATTCTAAACTCCCCTTTTTTTCACGGAAATAACGCAAGTTCCACGATAACTGGGTTATCTGCTCATTAATGGCAAGTTCTAGTATGATAAAAAAATTATTACTAGGTTAAATATATTTCAATTCTTTCAATTTAAATCTGTGTTTCATACTAGAATGTCGTGTTCCCAGTTTGGCACAGCTTTGCCACGGGAGACACGAAAGCGGCCGAAGACGTCCGACTTCTGGTCGGCTCCTGATCGTTGTCAGAAGGAGGCTAGTTTTTGATTACGCAAAGACTTCTATTATTTGGAAGTGAACAACCTGGATTTCTTTACGTAATCAGCATGAATTTTGTAATTACCTAAGAGACCTTTAACAATGAACAGTAAAAAAAATTGTATTTGCAAATGAAATCATTAATAAATGGGGCAGCTATGAATGGTATAGAAGACAAGGGGCGACCTTCTGTACACGACCAGGATGCCGCAGTATTCTCTGCTGTAGTAAAGGCTGTTTGACATTCATAAAAATAATATGGCATGGAGGTTAAAAAAGTATATAGGAAAAGAACAGAACCAGAAATCTGGTAAACACTAAATATATTCAAACAATTCTCACTAGCAAATTAGGGTTTATTTATAGACAATATAACTTACATAAGTACTTTTCTAACTGCATGGTGCGATCAGATTTCAGCCTGCCCTGTGCTGTCTCCGTGGTTTACGTTTTTGTCACAAATTACAGACATTACTTTTCTCCTTCGTTAAAGACAATTCTTGCACTGTCCAACACCTTCATAACAATAACTTATTTACAGTTTCGAACATAAATTACCTGAATTTTATTAATTAATAATGTTGTCTGCACGCTGGAAAGACTGCTCACTTTTCTAGCTTAAAGTCGACCTTCCTTTACGTTTTCACATTACAAGCAGAAGTATATTAAAATCTGAAGATCTACAAAACTTTGTTACCGTCATCTTATATTTAGATCGAAGCGGAACGTCAGTTCAGCTTCTGCTAAAATGTCTCTTTCTACATCTACATCTACATTGATACTCCGCAAGCCACCCAACGGTGTGTGGCGGAGGGCACTTTACGTGCCACTGTCATTACCTCCCTTTCCTGTTCCAGTCGCGTATGGTTCGTGGGAAGAACGACTGTCTGAAAGCCTCCGTGCGTGCTCTAATCTCTCTAATTTTACATTCGTGATCTCCTCGGGAAGTATAAGTAGGGGGAAGCAATATATTCGATACCTCATCCAGAAACGCACCCTCTCGAAACCTGGCGAGCAAGCTACACCGCGATGCAGAGCGCCTCTCTTGCAGAGTCTGCCACTTGAGTTTATTAAACATCTCCGTAACGCTATCACGGTTACCAAATAACCCAGTGACGAAACGCGCCGCTCTTCTTTGGATCTTCTCTATCTCCTCCGTCAACCCGACCTGGTACGGATCCCACACTGATGAGCAATACTCAAGTATAGGTCGAACGAGTGTTTTGTAAGCCACCTCCTTTGTTGATGGACTACATTTTCTAAGCACTCTCCCAATGATTCTCAACCTGGTACCTGCCTTACCAACAATTAGTTTTGTATGATCATTCCACTTCAAATCGTTCCGTACGCATACTCCCAGATATTTTACAGAAGTAACTGCTACCAGTGTTTGTTCCGCTATCATATAATCATACAATAAAGGATCCTTCTTTCTATGTATTCGCAATACATTACATTTGTCTATGTTAAGGGTCAGTTGCCACTCCCTGCACCAAGTGCCTATCCGCTGCAGATCTTCCTGTATTTCGCTACAATTTTCTAATGCAGCAACTTCTCTGTATACTACAGCATCATCCGCGAAAAGCCGCATGGAACTTCCGACACTATCTACTAAGTCATTTATATATATTGTGAAAAGCAATGGTCCCATAACACTCCCCTGTGGCACGCCAGAGGTTACTTTAACGTCTGTAGACGTCTCTCCATTGATAACAACATGCTGTCTTCTGTTTGCCCCCTGCCGCCGTTGGATAAGCAGTTGAGCAGCAAGTCGTATACTCCTAGCTCACTCATTTGTTACATAGTTTAATTCTTAATTTCTTTGCGTGTTTTTGGTACTTGCATTGTTTAATTCATAAATTTCGAGCGTATTATAGTATTTGAGAGTTGTAGCATCGCGTTTTAGTACCTGAATAGTGTAAATTCGCGTAGTCGTTTGTCTACTGTTTTGTTTTGAACGGCCAGTGTCGGTTGGTCGCAGTCAGTGTGCTCCCTGCCGCCGTTGGATAAGCAGCTGAGCAGCAAGTCGTATACTCCTAGCTCACTCATTTGTTACATAGTTTAATTCTTAATTTCTTTGCGTGTTTTTGGTTCTTGCATTGTTTAATTCATAAATTTCGGGCGTATTATAGTATTTGAGAGTGTAGCATCGTGTTTTAGTACCTGAATAGTGTAATTTCGCTTAGTCTGCTTCCGCCGCCGAGCAGTGTCAGCAGTGCGCAAGTAGCAGAATTACTGCATTTACTAGGCAATCTTGTATTTTAATAACCGTTTAAATTTTGTCGATTTGTTTGCGCTCTCTGTAGATTAGTTCAGACGTTCTTAGAAAAACAGTTTTTAGCATGGATAGGGACTGCAACTGCTGTGTTCGGATGCAGGCTGAGTTGGCATCCCTTCGCTCCCAGCTTCAGGCAGTGTTGGCTTCGGTCACACAGCTTGAGGCTGTTGCCAATGGGCATCACTGTGGGGGTCGGGATGGGGGTTTGTCGGGGACGGCCAGCTCGTCCCACGCATCCCCTGATCGGACTACGACTGTGGTTGCCCGGGATACTGCCCGCATTGAGGCTGATCCCTCACCTGTGGTAGAGTGGGAGGTCGTTTCAAGGTGTGGCAGGGGGCGAAAGACATTCCGGAGGGCTGAACGGAAAGCCTCTCCAGTTTGTCTGACGAACCGGTTTCAGGCTCTGTCTCAGGCTGATACTGATCTTCGGCCTGACATGGCTGATTGTCCTGTTCCAGAGGTTGCCCCGCAGTCTGCAAGATCCGGGCAGTCGCAGAGGGTGGGCTTACTGGTAGTTGGGAGCTCCAACGTCAGGCGCGTAATGGGGCCCCTTAGGGAAATGGCAGTAAGAGAGGGGAAGAAAACCAATGTGCACTCCGTGTGCATACCGGGGGGAGTCATTCCAGATGTGGAAAGGGTCCTTCCGGATGCCATGAAGGGTACAGGGTGCACCCATCTGCAGGTGGTCGCTCATGTCGGTACCAATGATGTGTGTCGCTATGGATCGGAGGAAATCCTCTCTGGCTTCCGGCGGCTATCTGATTTGGTGAAGACAGCCAGTCTCGCTAGCGGGATGAAAGCAGAGCTCACCATCTGCAGCATCGTCGACAGGACTGACTGCGGACCTTTGGTACAGAGCCGAGTGGAGGGTCTGAATCAGAGGCTGAGACGGTTCTGCGACCGTGTGGGCTGCAGATTCCTCGACTTGCGCCATAGGGTGGTGGGGTTTCGGGTTCCGCTGGATAGGTCAGGAGTCCACTACACGCAACAAGCGGCTACACGGGTAGCAGGGGTTGTGTGGCGTGGGCTGGGCGGTTTTTTAGGTTAGATGGCCTTGGGCAAGTACAGAAAGGGCAACAGCCTCAACGGGTGCGGGGCAAAGTCAGGACATGCGGGGACCAAGCAGCAATCGGTATTGTAATTGTCAACTGTCGAAGCTGCGTTGGTAAAGTACCGGAACTTCAAGCGCTGATAGAAAGCACCGAAGCTGAAATCGTTATAGGTACAGAAAGCTGGCTTAAGCCAGAGATAAATTCTGCCGAAATTTTTACAAAGGTACAGACGGTGTTTAGAAAGGATAGATTGCATGCAACCGGTGGTGGAGTGTTCATCGCTGTTAGTAGTAGTTTATCCTGTAGTGAAGTAGAAGTGGATAGTTCCTGTGAATTATTATGGGTGGAGGTTACACTAAACAACCGAACTAGGTTAATAATTGGCTCCTTTTACCGACCTCCCGACTCAGCAGCATTAGTGGCAGAACAACTGAGAGAAAATTTGGAATACATTTCACATAAATTTTCTCAGCATGTTATAGTCTTAGGTGGAGATTTCAATTTACCAGATATAGACTGGGACACTCAGATGTTTAGGACGGGTGGTAGGGACAGAGCATCGAGTGACATTATACTGAGTGCACTATCCGAAAATTACCTCGAGCAATTAAACAGAGAACCGACTCGTGGACATAACATATTGGACCTACTGATAACAAACAGACCCGAACTTTTCGAATCTGTATGTACAGAACAGGGAATCAGTGATCATAAGGCCGTTGCAGCATCCCTGAATATGGAAGTTAATAGGAATATAAAAAAAGGGAGGAAGGTTTATCTGTTCAGCAAGAGTAATAGAAGGCAGATTTCAGACTACCTAACAGATCAAAACGAAAATTTCTGTTCCGACACTGACAATGTTGAGTGTTTATGGAAAAAGTTCAAGGCAATCGTAAAATGCGTTTTAGACAGGTACGTGCCGAGTAAAACTGTGAGGGACGGGAAAAACCCACCGTGGTACAACAACAAAGTTAGGAAACTACTGCGAAAGCAAAGAGAGCTCCACTCCAAGTTTAAACGCAGCCAAAACCTCTCAGACAAACAGAAGCTAAACGATGTCAAAGTTAGCGTAAGGAGGGCTATGCGTGAAGCGTTCATTGAATTCGAAAGTAAAATTCTATGTACCGACTTGACAGAAAATCCTAGGAAGTTCTGGTCTTACGTTAAATCAGTAAGTGGCTCGAAACAGCATATCCAGACACTACGGGATGATGATGGCATTGAAACAGAGGATGACACGCGTAAAGCTGAAATACTAAACACCTTTTTCCAAAGCTCTTTCACAGAGGAAGACCGCACTGCAGTTCCTTCTCTAAATCCTCGCACAAACGAAAAAATGGCTGACATCGAAATAAGTGTCCAAGGAATAGAAAAGCAACTGGAATCACTCAATAGAGGAAAGTCCACTGGACCTGACGGGATACCAATTCGATTCTACACAGAGTACGCGAAAGAACTTGCCCCCCTTCTAACAGCCGTGTACCGCAAGTCTCTAGAGGAACGGAGGGTTCCATATGATTGGAAAAGAGCACAGATAGTCCCAGTCTTCAAGAAGGGTCGTCGAGCAGATGCGCAAAACTATAGACCTATATCTCTTACGTCGATCTCTTGTAGAATTTTAGAACATGTTTTTTGCTCGCGTATCATGTCATTTCTGGAAACCCAGAATCTACTATGTAGGAATCAACATGGATTCCGGAAACAGCGATCATGTGAGACCCAACTCGCCTTATTTGTTCATGAGACCCAGAAAATATTAGATACAGGCTCCCAGGTAGATGCTATTTTTCTTGACTTCCGGAAGGCATTCGATACAGCTCCGCACTGTCGCCTGATAAGCAAAGTAAGAGCCTTTGACTGCGCAATCGATGTATTAGCGTCCGCGCTAGATGCGCATCTTTACGGTTATGTAAATTATATAAAACAAATGTCTTTCAAAGAATATGTCTCACCTCATAAGTTGATCATTTAATATACAGGTAGGTGAATGCCTTTCCAAGGGTACTCAAAGCTTTCATACGACGGAAATACCAATAATATTACAAAGTGACAGCAAAAAAGGTTTCACATAAGTCAGATTCGTTTAAGAAATGACTTCCAATACAGTTTTGTTTTGTTACAGCTTAGAGACATTTATACTGGGATTCAAGAGCATCTTGTGCTACAAAGTGTCACAAATAAAACACGCGGCTAGCACAACCGAGACTTAAACCATATTACAAATAATCCTTCATAACGTTCGTCAACATCTTCCGGAAGGTAAAAATCACACTCTTAACAAAAGAAGCGTAAAATTTCAGGTGGAAAGCAAAGGCCATTACGAGAATTATTAGGTAGCGAATGAATATACTAGTTAATGCAGATGACATACAGCTCTAAGAAGACAGCAAGACCGAGTAAGGTTATTTTAAATTCAAATTATTTATCCTTATTCCTAAGACTTCCTAACAGTCCCTAGAAGCCGTAGTAGAGAAAACCATTTAGGGAAGCAGATCCATAACTTTACTGAGACAGGTAAATACAGTCTGTACTAACAAATAAAAAATCTTTTGTTAATCACCCAGTAAGTCTGCTGATTATAATCGTATTTCAAATAAAGGAATAAAATTATGAAATTATGTACTCACTTTACACTTTAACACATACACACACACACACACACACATATATATATATATATATATATATATATATATATATATATATATATATATATATATATAGTAAGGTGGGGTAAATCCGACCAGGTTGGTAAACCCGACCGCCCTCTGAGAAACGGCAAAGCCGACCGATTTCGCATTAGTGTTACCATATAAAGCTTTCGATATAACGAAAGTCTCACCTTGAAAGCTTTGCCGCATTTGACATTTAGACACTCAAAAGACAACAAGTGTGTTTTCGATTGTTTCAATTTAATTTTTGTGCAAACTGCATCACTAGGTTTACCTTATTAAATAAAACGACGCAAAACAAAGGGTAACTGATTTTGTAGATCATTTTGCTGCCTATTCACAGTATGTATATTTTTGTGTTGGAAATTTCATGTAATTTGTTTCTTTGTGTGTTAAATGAAAAGTGGCATGGTGGGGTAATTCCGACCTCTCAGTGGCGGAGTAAATCTAACTCCAAATTTTTTATCATTTATGTTTAAGGAATTACTTATCTATGGAAACAAAGTGACTTATTTTTTTAATTTTAGGAAAATAAAGCACAATTACAAACGAAAAACGACAAAACGCAATCAAAACGACATTCGCCGAACAGTCGCTGCAACGTAAATGGGAATGTCTTTACGAGCTGTCGCTCGCGATTTAAACATTCCGAGATCGACATTTCTGTTGCACCGCAGTACAATGAAATCATCTATTTTTTCCATTAAAATTTACAATCATTTAACTTTCAGTACAATTAGTATTCTAAACGTGGCTATTTTTATATATTTTGTACATTTATGTAAAAAACATAATTGTTTATAATTTTTTTCCAAGAAAACCGTTCATTTAGAACTATTTCTGTGCAAAATCAGCCAAACAAATAGGGGGTAGAAGTTACCCCACCATTTTTGCAAATGGCAAAATTGGACATTTCTTAAAATACCGATATCTCAAAAACTATTAATATTAAAACAAAAATATTTTGTAAACAGTTGCTCCTTTATATTATCTACAATTTAACAGATATAACGTTAAGATCCAACCTCGGAAAAGCGTTTTATAGCCACAAGAACTTACTAGCTCGGATTTGCCCCACCTTTACCCCTCTCTCTGTCCGTCTGTTTGTCTCTCTCTCTCTCTCTCTCTCTCTCTCTCTCTCTATATATATATATATATATATATATATATATATATATATATATATATATATAGGTAACAGTCATTTGATGAAGTGGATAAAACAACGTGACTTCTTTTTAGAAACCTTGATACCCATTCTGATTTCGCGTCTCAGTCCGGCACACAGTTTTAATCTGCCAGGAAGCTTCATATCACCGCACACTTCGCTGCAGATTGAAAATCTTATTCTAGATTCTCAAAGTAATCTCTTAACAACACTTGAGTTCGCTTTCTCAACAATAGATGCAGCTTTTTTTATCTAAAGTGCTGTCTTAGTACTGTCAAACAAACATAAAATTGCCATTTTAGCACTAACTGCAATCTTGCTAAAGACTTTGATTGTGTAGATCAAGGCATACGGCTAGGATTATTATGATCGTGTAATTCTACTTGTATAGACGGTGTCACATGTTAATTACATTAAGATAATTTTTTGATATCAAATGATACGACAGCTATAAAGGGAAATTCAGAGTATAGAAATATTAAATGAATGAAAATGTTGTGAATGTTAGCAATTTAGTGCGCTCTGGCCGTAGAATTACGATTCGGGAGATGGGTGATGAACTTCATTTAGGTTTGTATGCAGGTTTAGTCAGTTTTAACTGACGATCTGAAGATGCATTGAGCGTCTGCAAAATTCGTTCCAAAAGTGTTGTCAAGTGACCAGGGACAATACCGACTTACAGAGAGCCAAGAACAGATTAATCGGACTATTTGCTAAATAGGGTAATTACAGGTGACGAATCGTGTGTATACAGATATGATCCTGAAGCCAAAGTGCAGTCTTCGCAGTGGAAGACTCCAGGTTCACTGTGACAGAAGTTGGGCGAAGGTGAAGACATTGTCGGTGATTTTTTCGATTCTTCCGATAATGTACATCAGGAACTCACCCCTGGAGGGCAGAAAATTAACCAGGAGGACTACAAATGTGTCCTTGAGCGTTTGCACGAAAAGGTGCAGAAGAAAAGTCCTGCATTGTGGAAAGACAGGATTTGAGTGCTCCACCATGACAATGCTCCGGTTAATCGTGCCTTCTCCATAGTTGAATATTTGACCAAGATCAAAATTCCTGTGCTTCCACAACCTCTATATTTCCCTGACTTGACCCCCGTGGATTTCTGCCTGTTTCCTAAACTGAAATTTTCCGTGAATGGGAAGCGATTTTACTCGATTGAAGATATCCACTGTCAGTGTCCTTAACACAATTCAGGAAAAAATTTCCAGGACTGTTTCCAAAAGTGACAACACAGTTGAAGTCGGTGTATTCAGTCATAAAGGGATTAATTTGAAGGCATCACAGCGGCATGTAAGTACCATCATTTTACAATTACAGTCCCATTCTTAAAGCATTCCAATCACACCTCGTACATTGGTAATTGGCATATAGTAGCACGGAGTTACTAGAGAATGCTAAAATCGATGGTTCATGAGCCTTCGAAAACCGATACAACAATAACCGTAACATAATTCTGTGTGACAGATAAAACGGAATCAATTTTAATGTACATATAAAATTAGAGCAAATCGTGCGAACAGTGGCATCTGTTTCAGTTTGACAAGTGCGCGCCACGGAACACGACAAAATGCGACACAGTCATTTAGCTAGTGGCTTCTCAACAACAGCAAATACGTTTATACCGTAAGTGTTGCACCCGAAATCAAAATGAAGTATTTGTAGCACAGGATCTGAAAGACGAGAGAAAATCCTACGTGGAAAATTGTCAAAATGAGGTGTAAGATGTCAAAAAATTAGCCGAAAAGCATGTTATGAACACTTACTTGAAACAACCAAAATTAATTCTTGAGTACCACTATTATTAGTCTACATCAACCAAGGGTGCGGTATATCCGTGTATTAATACTGACACAGCATAGCACAAATAGTGATCATAGAAAAAGGAATTCTCCTGTTTACACTTCAGTGACAAATGTCATACGATATTGTATCGGACCTCCATTTGCCCGACGTAATGTAGCAGCTCGTTGTGGTATTCACTCAACAGTTCGCAGGAAGTCCCACGCAAAAATGTTTATCCATGTTGCTTCTATAGCAGTCGATAACTGCCAAACGCTTTCCGGTGCTGGATCATGTTCGTGATTCGACTTCTCGATTACGGCACATGAATGTTCGATGGGACTGATGCTGGAAGATCTGGGTGGCCAAATCGTTCTCTCGATTTGTCCACAACGTTCATCGAAACAATTGTGAACAATTGCGGCCCCGTGGAATGGCGCATTGACCTCTATAAATATTCCATCGTTGTTTGGGAACATTTAAGTTCTTGAATGGCAGCAAATGGCCTCCAAGTAGCCGAACGTAAATATTTCATACTTGAATATGAGAAGGTGGTATCTGTTCTTACGGACATATCTTCATACAGATAAGGCCTCCCGGCCAATAATCTTCGTCACTGCGGATGCACTCAGATTGCTCAAACACTTACGGGAATCGGTAGATTGTCTGCTGCGAATAATGAGTATAGTGCGCAGGGGCACTAGAAATGTAGTATGTGGACAGTAAGATGGAAATGTGGGTCTCATGGGGGGCGTCCCAGAGGTACGTCCCTGCAGTCGCACTATCCTCTGTGTCCACGATGGCTCTGTCTTATAGGACGTCTGCCATGTAAGAAATAGATTCCGGGTTCGAGTCCCGGTCTCAGCGCACATTTTCAACAGTCCCCGTTGATATTAATCAACGCCTGTAAGCAGCTAATGGACCGGATTCATTGCAATTTCATCCACTAATATTTCAAGTCAATATACACTTTAATAGGATTAGATGCCCCAGTGCATTCGATGTAGCGCAACCCACACCATTCTGAAGCCAACACCAGCTGGAACAGTTACTTGCTGACGAACTAGGTCTCTGGCTTCGTGGGGTCAGCGCCACATTCGCCCCTACTATAAGCACTTACCAACTGGAATGTGTACTCCAGAGCAGGCCTCAGGTTTCTAGGATCCAACCACAGTCGCAACGAGCCTAGGAGAGGTAGCGCAGGAGCTGCTAGCCAAGGCAGTCGCGTCCGTCTCTGCTGCCGTAGCCCATTAGCGCCACATTTCACTGCGCTGCCGGAACGGATACGTGCGTGACACTTCCGGCCCACAATGATTTCTGCGGTGAACTGAATTTTGTGACAGTGCATATAATATCACACTTTGATATCTCAAGAACACATCGTCTGTCATTTGAAGGTACAAGGACGATCTTATCTGCACGAAATACATAATGTATCCATGACAGACACGAAAAACGTAGCATTTCAGATCTTCTGTTGAATGCAGAAAAAAACTTACCGAACTATAAACCGCTGTAAAATTGCATAACTACTTCATATGTTCACAGTGAAATGTATCTCTGTAGCATAGGATTATAGCCTTTAGAAATGGAGCAGAAAAGTTAGTTTTAAGACAGCTGATCAGAACAATCTATCAGGTTGTTAGTAAACTGCTAAAACCTCTCCTCCTTTTGCTGTTTTACGTTTCTCTAAGGGGTGGGTGTTATAGTATGAGTTTTGGAAATGTTAATGACAGTCGATGGTAGGATGGCGCAAGTGACGCTACCATTACCTTACGGAATCTGTTTACCGAATGGTTCAAAGCCTTCAAATGGCTCTGAGGACTACGGCACTTGACGTCTGAGGTCATCAGTCCCCTTGAACTTAGAACTACTTAAACTTAACTAACCTAAGGACGTCAGACACATCCATGCACGAGGCAGGATTCGAACCTGCTACCGTAGCGGCTCTGTTTACCGCCCCCGTTTGATTGCGTCTAAAGTAAATATCATATTAAAGCTTGGCAACGTTTTCTGAAAGTTTGGGTAGCATGTATCTGGGGCTATACTGGGGTAAAGCCCGGTGCTTACCTTGCTATATGTGGGGAAACAGCCTAAAAATCACGTGCAGGTTGGCCGCTATCCATCCCCAGTCTTTAAACCACGAGGCGGCTTCGGTCTGGAATAGGCTTGTGTTCCCGGATGGGTCAGTAAACAGCTACGATACCAATCGATCGACACTACCTAAGTAGTCTATACAAAGCTGTAACAACAGTATACAAAATATGGAAACATAAACGACACGTAAACATGATAAGCAACGCATACAGCAGGTGACCTCAGCGCTATCTAACAAGCACAATCTTTCAAGTGTATGAAATAACTGCGAGGATAAATTTTCAAAATACTTTCAGGCCGCCAGGCACAACGATCCTAGAGACATATGTATGGTAGCAGAACAGCAGATCGAGAGAAGCGCAGATGGCGTTGAAATTACGAATACATAATTGCTATTCATTTTATCACTTTAACACTATTGAACACTGAATGACATGCTAATAATTCATAAGTATTTGTGATGATATATTTGGTAGGAGGAAGCCTACTGGAGGACATAGATTTCACCAAGGAAGTGGGCGAGGCGTATCAGCTGGTGACAAGTTGCAGCCTCAGCCAGGTCACTAGCCCGTGGCTGTCAGGAATCTGCCTCGAGCCCGTGTCAGTCGCTGTACCCACCCGCAACAGAAGTGACGTCATGATGTGACGCTGACACTGCTTTGGTTGCTTGGAGACTGTTGCTTGTACGCCCTCCCCCCTCCCTCCGCCCTACTCAAGAGGCAGAAAAATTGGCAGTGTTCCTTGATGATGACAATGTCTGCACACAGATAGGTTCCAGCTTATGTTCTTCATAATAAATAACACAAAAAAGTATGACCAGTGCAGATGGCACTACCCAGGTAGTTGCTGAAATGCATAAAATAAATCACAGGATAAATAACAGAAAAATAACAGTGAACCACAACTGTAATTCACTATTGTTAACGATACATTATATTTAAAAGCGTAAATAATACCCTTCATAAAATTAACCGTATTACGACTTGCACGTGTGCCGTTCGGAGGAACGTGGCATATTCTCGCTGATGGTATATGTTAACATTTAACTTATTCAGTTTAATAAGAAAATTAGGTTTTTTCTTAAATGCTTTGTGGTATGAGGCATAATGTTGGTCTCACGTTCCTATAGTCGGGATTTTATCGGCAACACAGACAGTATGGTTTCTAGGTCTGAAGAGGAGTTGGAACAATTGACCAGAGCATGAAAGGAGGCTGCCAGAAAATTTGGGCTAAATATAAACATAAAAGACCCAAGACAGCGTACCTCGTTATGACACGTGGTCAAAGCCATACTGCTGGTCATCTACAATCAATGTTGGTGGGAGTCCAGTCCTACAAGACAGTGCATGAATTTAAATACCTAGGGGAAATTTTCACTCATACTATGTACGTGATGCAGAGATGAATGCCAAAATACAAGCAGGAAACCAATATTATTACTGCCTAGCACAACTGCGTCGGTCCACATATCTCTTCAAACAGATAAAGATTCGAATATACAAAACCCTGATGCAGCCTGTTGTTCTACATAGCTGTGAGACATGGAGTATCGGGAAACAGGACTTCCGTAAGCCCCTAGGTTTTGAAAGAAAAGTGCTTCAAAGATCTTCACTCCGGTTCTGGATGTAGACTCAGAAGAATGGGGGATCAGACAAAACTAAGAGCTTGAGGAGGTATACCAGCAGCCCAAGATAGCGGGATCTGTGAAAGCCAAACGAATGCAGTGGGTCGGTCATGTCTCCTGGATGGAAAATCACAGATGGCCTCGGGAACCCCTGGATTTCACACCTACAGGAAAGAAACCGCCAGGGAGACCAGAGAAGCGTGGCATCCATGAATCTATAAAACAAACATCAATAGATATAGGCGGGTGGCGGATAGCAGCAATGGGCAGAATACTTGCAGCAGCTTGTGGTCCACTGGGCCTGATCATGTAGAAGAACAAGAAGACAGGCAGTATCCCAATGCGTATATAATTCCCCACAGCTTTGTCCAGCACTCGCAATAAATCTACCGATTACTTACAGAACTCAAAAAACTTTCTTTTGTACTGGTGGAATTTTGCATTATGCAGCAATGCAGTACTCTTCGTACTGTCTTCATTGACTACTAATTTGGTTAGGTATAATTTTGTTAAGAGATATTAGGAACTTTGCTTATTTAAAACGGAACAATAAGCTTTCACAATTTTCCGAATGGTCTGTCTAAGGTAGGAAAATGTTGCTAACATCGCTGAATCAGCAGCTAAGTGAAATGATCCACGTGTCTTAATCACATAGTGAAGAGTATTAGAATAACGACTATGTCACTTCTCTTTAATATTCTAAACCAATATTCCGTGGATATTCTCCCCATGTCTTCTCAGGAAAGCGCTTATAATTACTCTTCCTATCTCTGCTCCTTACCTCCAGATACATACAACTTACTCAGAACTCCAAGAGACAATAAATCTCACTGAAATAATTTGTACAAAATAGTTTTTGGTTTTCAATCACGAGATTAATTTTCGAGTCTTCTTCACGAATTTTATGTGAAGTTTTACGAGGGTACTTTAACGACCAATCACGTCTTCTGGGTGCTTCAATTTTTTTTTCTTGTCAGGCAGTTTAGTTGTTTCCAGGTAGCAGGACGGACGCCGGCCCAAATCGTACATATATTTTAGTAAAACATGCAATTGAAGTCTTGAAACTAGAGTGTTCGGTAAACGGATTAACGATAAGCGAAGTTAACTTTGTGACTAACGTTGCGGTACACAGATATGTTACAGAGCCGCATCACCCATGGCCTATGAGATAAATACCTGCTGGAATGTACGACCTTAATTCAGGATGCCAGCAGACCGTAGTATTCGTTTCGGACCTCTTGATAAGTATGGAGGTGTGATTACACATGTCAATCACATCGCGATTACGGGCAGCATGGGGTTCACGCCTGAGCCTCAGGACGTGCGCTAGCAGCGCATGTCGGGTGTTTCAAGCGTCAACTTCGCGTCTTAATATCTCTGGATGAAATGGGAATATTACGATGCAATCAACGCTATTGTGTATGTGCTTTGTAATGCTATGGATTGCTGAAGAAAACATATAGGAGGTCCATTTAAAAAAACATAAGTTTGTGTTAAAAACACATATGCTTTAGTTTTAGAATGTTCCCAAATATGTACATTCATGGGCCCCAGCCCTCCATTGATACCGGTGAAAGTCGTTTTCCAATAGCTATTATTGTTCCAGAGATATTTTGGGTGAACAAGATAGCTGGGATACTCTGTATATGTAAAAGGAGATGGAGAGCTTACGCGTATAATTCAAAAATTTCACTCTAGTTTCGATCTGTTTCTTGTGTTGGTATGTGTTACTTGTATTAATTTTCCGTTCAATAAACTCGTAGCAAGGATATATTTGTAGATCGCCTTGAAAGGGGCACCATCAACAGGGCTCCTGGCTCAGGCAGGAAGACAGTGAGCTCACAGCAGGAAGACAGGGACCTAGTGTCTAGGAGCAAAGGAAACAAGGAGACTTCACTTTTGAAATAAGGACAGACATGGTTGGATTCAATCATTATTCAACAAATCCAAAGTGACTTACTCCAGTACTTCACGAACTAGTCGATTATACGCAACTCTAGTGAGACATCTTGAACCCCTGGCATCCCCTCCCTTCAGATAGCGTGCCAGTATTTCCCTCACAGACTACGGTGGTTGGGTTGTCTTTGGGAAGAGACGAAAGAACGAGGTCATCCGTCTCATCTCATTAGGGTAGAACGGGAAAGGAATTCGTCCATGTCCTTTCAATGGAACTATCCCAGCATTTTCTTGGAGCGATTTTTGGAAATCACGGAAAACCTAAACCAGGATGGCCGAACGCTGGCTTGAACAGTCGTCCTCCCGAAAGCGAGTCCAGTGTGCTAACCACTGCGCCACCTCCCGCGGTCACAGACTGCCTCTTGATCATCATCGCCTTCTTCTTTTCATTACGCACAGACTCCGACTGTTAGCGAATGTAGCAGATTGTGTCTTCATGACGTCACTGTCAACAATGAGTTTCGGCACGAACCTACCGAACCGTTGCGTAGCATCAGTCTCATTGACAAACCTTCCGAAGAAAGAGTCGATTTCGAAGTGCGCTTTCTAGGAAGTCTGTTTCGCATCCTTCGGGCTGTGAGAGGAAGTTGAGAAGTAGTGAGGAGGTAGGTGAACACAGACTTTTAAATTACTCTGCAGTCGCACGCACGGGACAGGGTCTGGAAGACAAATATTTTATCTTTTGTCTACATATCAGTATGTCAGATTATTCTTCAATTCCCATCTTGTATACTAAACTTTATATTTTTGATGAACTTTTGTATTTCCTGAGGCGCTGCATTGCGTTCTTCACAGTCCAGAAATTTAATCTGGAACGAGGAGCACAACTCACTGAACATGTGGAAAACGACTTGTTCTCACGACGTCAGCAGGCCTCCTAATTAGTTTGCTGATGCAAAATGAAATAACTTTTCTCAAGAATTTCCGTTACCCGGAATGTTGATCACCACTATTACTATACTTACCAATTCCCCAACATCCTTTATAACGCTTGATGGTGAATTTCATTTGGCACGGTAGAAAGCCTTTCCGACAAATAATTAAATGTACAATGCCTACTGTATATCATGTAGTGTATTATTAACTTATTTACTAACTCCAGACTACCAATAATTGTTGGCTTTATACAAGTATTTGTTTTCTTCTAACGATCCATTAGGTTTTTGTTCAGTTTACTTGGTGTTTCATCCAAAATACAGCATCACTTAATATTAATTTTTTTATGATTGTGATAGGAGCTGGTGTTTGTCACATACGGTGCCATGTACGACGTGAGACTGAAATGTTTATTTAGACCAAACATTCTTGTCAATAAGGCAGATTTCATTTGACTATTTTCGTCTCAGGAGACACTGTAACTACTAAAGACTGCCTGTTTTACGTTTCCAGATGTTTTCGCGAGTGAAGTCGCTGTTCGGCTCGCCAGCTGCCAGCCAGGGGTGTCCCAGGCTGGTCGACGAGCCGCCAACACCTGCGCCTCTACGCCGCCTTCGGCCACCTCGACCAAAGCCGAATGAGAAGAAGGTCGAGTCCACCACCACTGACTGCAAAGAGGCCGCTGCTGATAAACCGCAGCTTCAGGCAATTCATCTAAGCAGCGAAGCATCCTTTGCAAAACATTGACCAATAATAACTGTCGGAGTGTTCCAAGAAAACTCATAGAAATGGATTCCAATAATGTTCTGCAGATACGTTTACTGACATAACTTTTTCTTTCCACAGTTTAGTCCGAGACCGAGAATTGTGCATTTTGACTTGTCTGATGAAGAGGAGGAAGTCTCTGGCTCCTACTATCCTCCTGGAGTTCCAGTTCCACCCAGTCGGCTGCAGATCTTTGCCAACAGACCACGCCGAAGGAACATTATCCGAGAGCCACCGTCGCAGGAAGTGCAGACTGCGATGGCACATCTAAGAGCTGAGATACAAGCAATGGTATGTTAAACATTTAGCTGTTAAAAACCCCGTATTACTTTAGAAACACAAACGTAGATTTCTTATTAACGCTTGAAATAAATGTAAATATAGGACTGATGTTAATCTACACATACATCTACTTACAATTGATGATGAGGGTTGTCAAGACATCCTGAAGCCAAACGCGACATATTGTTTGAGAATATGTGGAAACGACAAAAAGATCGTCATGAGATTAGTCCAAATACACATTGCGATATTTTACAAAACTTACATTACTACATTTCCAAGGAATGTTTATGGAGTGGTGATATTATCAATACGAAGATTCAGTTAACTCGCTTTACACATTATACCTCTATATTTTTCGTTACTTTGCAAAAGTCTTATTTATGTTACCGTTACCGATTTTCTGTAGCCTGTAATATTTCAAGTGCTAGATATAGGTTTGCTCAAAGAAGCAGCTTAATAAAAATAATTCTTTTTGTCATTTCCAGGAGAACCCGCCACCTACAACATGCATTGGGCTTCTAGTGGAGAATCTAGTGGACCTGTATCGAAACAAGAGAGATTATCGCCGGAACCATGGATTGGCAGAGAGACCAGGGTTCGTCATCCGAATGAAGAGAAGATTCGCTCCAGTTCGAGAGGCAGTGAGAAGAGTTCTGCATCTGAAGAAGAATGTGGACAGGAGACAGCTGCCGACGGGCATAGATTCAACTCTGCGTGATTACTTTCTTCATTGTGAACACCCTGACCCTAACTACCCGCCGATTATTCCTTTGACACCACGGCTACTTGAAACCGCGCTGTGATGCGTTTGTAGAAGCCAGTCAGGTTTGGCTTGAAATAAAACACTTTAAAATTTGTTCAGTTGTGTTTTTATTGCACACTTAATTTTTAAAAACTTTCTACACATAATGTACTAGTGTGAAAGCGAAAAAGGTTAGTTCTGTGAAGTAACCTGCTTGGATGGTTAAAAATCAAAATTAACTGGAAGCAGCATAAGCTGAATTACAGAAGTTGGCGCTTAAGATGACGTCACTAGGGTTGTGAATGGCGCACATCAGTTTACTGTGTTCAAATTTTCAATCCGGTAACAGCTTAAAGAGAAGGTACAGAGTAATTAGTAGACCGCCTGCAGACAACCCGCAACATTTAGAAACACTGAGACAAGAAAGGAAAGGTACAAATCATGGTTAATAATAGGAGACTGAAAGGAATACTGAGAGCACACTTCCCATAGGCAGTTTTCATGATATTAAATGTCTGATTTAATGCAGAACTTCATGGCTATTCAACTTCTCAGTACAGAAACCTTTTAACTGGAACGTAGGACTCAGCATTACAACTTGCGTTATGAAGTGTGTGGCGAATCATATTCATAAGAAGAATACCTACTGACCATCTACGTACGGGAAATGTTTTAGATGATAACGATAACAGTGCAATTGAGGGTGATACCGGGAACATCGCTGAGAATGCTTCTTTCACTAAGGTGAAGACTGTGCCATTCCTTGAGTAGTGCAACAGGCACTGGATCCTCTCGATTCGTTCAAGCAGCTGTGCCTGTCATGTATGTCCGTGGCTGATGCATCGTACGTCGCACAACATGCGACATGGCCTACATCTGGATGTTTAATTCAAGCGATTATTTGCGTTAGTAATCTCCAGATGCAGTCTGCGAGGCAGTACTCTGTCAGCTAATCCAGATACTCTCCAATGCATTTAGTAAATGGCAAATATTTCTGAGCCACAGAGCTACCATCTGTCCACACACGCATCTGCAGCAGTGAAGTGTAAAGCTAAAATAAGTTGACTGGATACCACATATAATAAAGCATCAGGGTATTTTATGCTACATACAAAGAGTCTATTTAAGATGAAAAACTCTTATCACGAAAGGGAACTATAAAATCAAATGGTATATGTTCTGGCGTACTTGACTAGTACAATACAACACCTCTGTATGGTTACGGAAATCAAGGTGATCTATGTCGATACAAGTTAATATCAAATTGACTACACACAACAAGAGGAAGTGTCGATGGAATAAGGTGCCAAGCCAGATGTAAAGGAGTACAATATTAAACAGCTCTTCGAGAGCTGTACTTCAGTGACAGAACTGGAAACGTCGAACGTAATGGTTCTGTCAGTGTAGAGTCTCCAAAAAGGAAATTGTTTACACTTCATTTAACTATTACAACGAACAAAATACGGACTGAGGTAATAGGTGCGCTGGGAAGTCGGTGAAGTATGTGAGGATTTCGGTATTAATTTGACGTTGGACAGTAGAGATGGAGGTCACCTAGAATTACCGATGGCCAGTTTCGTTACGTTCTCAACCAAAACACTCCCAGGAATACCAGAAGTACACAGTCCCTGTCAACTAGTTTCTAAATACCCCGGTTTTTCAACGAAAAAACTCGAGTTCTACGATAATTGATTGATCTGCCCATGGATGGCAAATAACAGCAAAAAAGATTTCACTTCAGTAACATTTGTTTAAGGAAGACAACTTCCAATACAGTTTTCTTTTACTAGAGCTCAGAGATAGCCGTACAGGATTTCGAGAGCATCTTGTGCTACACTTTGCCCCAAATAAAACACGCGGTTAGCGCAACAAAGACGGAACTATACTAAAAATAATCCTTCACGTTCCTCAACATATTCCGGATGGTAAAAATCACACGCTGCACACAAGAAGTGCAAAATTTCAGATAGCAGGCAAAGGTCATTACGATAATTATTAGGCACCGAATAAATAAACTTGTTAAGGCAGATGACATTCAGCTCTAAAAAGACAGCAAGGCTGAGTAAGGTTATTTTAAATTCAAATTATTTACCATTATTCCTAATACTTCCTAACAGTCCCTAGAGCCAGTAGTAGAGAAATCTATTTACGGAAGCAGATCCATTATTTTACTTAGACAGAAAATACAGTGTACACTAACAAATAAAAATCTTTTGTTGCTCCCCCATGAGGTCTTGTGATTATAATCGTATTTCAAATAAAGATTCAAATGGTTCAAATGGCTCTGAGCACTATGGGACTTAACATCTGTGGTCATCAGTCCCCTAGAACTTAGAACTACCTAAACCTAACCAACCTAAGGACATGACACACATCCATGCCCGAGGCAAGATTCGAACCTGCGACCGTAGCGGGACAGTCTTTTAACTAGTGGCATCTCAACGACAGCAAATACGTTTCTACCGCAAATTTTGCACCCTAAACAAAATGAAATATTTGTAGCATAGGATCTGAAAGAAGAGAGAAAATCCTACGTGGAAAATCTTCAAAATGAGATGTAACACGTCTCAAAAAATTTGCCGGAAAGTATGTTATGAACAGTTACTTGAAACAACAAAAATTAATTCTCGAGCACCACTATTATTAGTCTACATCAGCAGAGGGTGCGGTATATTAATACTGACACAGCATAGTACAAATAGTGATCACAGAAAAAGGAAACCTCAAGTCTACACTTCAGTGACAAATGTCATACGATACCTACTAAAATTGCGTCGGACTTCCTTTTGCGCGACGTGATGCAGCAGCTCGTTGTGGTACTCACTCAACAGTTCGCTGGAAGTCCCATACAAAAGTATTTGGCCATGTTGCTTCTATAGCGACCCATAGCTGACAAACTCTTTCCGATGAGGGATTATGTTCGTGAATTGACCTCTCGATCACGGCCCATAAATGTTCGATGGGATTCATGCCGGCAGATCTGGGTGGTCAAATCGTTCATCGGAACAATCTTGAACAACTGTGGCCCGGTGATATGGCGCATTGACTTTTATAAACATTACGTCGTTGTTTGGGAACATTTAAGTTCATGAATGGCAGCAAATGGTCTCCAAGTAGCCGATCGTAAATATTTCATACATGAGTACATCAGGATGGTATCCGTTCTTTCGGACATGTCTTCATATAGATAAGGCTTACCGGCGAATAATCTTCATCTCTGCGGATGCACTCAGATTGCTCAAACACTTACGGGAATCGGTGCATTGACTGCCGCGAATAATGATTATAGTGAGGCGTCCCAGAGATAACTCACTGCAGTCGCACTATCCTCTGTGTCCTCGATGGCTCTGTTTTATAGAAGGTCTGCCATGTAAGCAACAGATTCCGGTTTGGAGTCCCGGTCGCGGCGTACATTTTCAACAGTCCCCATTGGTTTTTATTAACGCCTGTAAGCAGCTAAAGATCGGGATTTCATTTTAATATCATCCGCAAATATTTCAGTTCAATTTTCGCTTTAATTGGATTAGAAGCCCCAGTGCATTCGATGTAGCGCAACCCACACCATTCTGAAGCCAACACCAGCTGGAACAGTTACTTGCTGACAATCTAGGTCAATGGCTTCGTGGGGTCAGTACCACACTCGACGCGACTATCAGCATTTACCAACTGGAATGAGTACTCCTGACCAGGCCACTGGTTTCTAGTTGTCTAGGATCCAACCAAAGTCGTAACGGACCTAGGAGAGGTGGCGAGGGAGTTGCTAGCCAAGGCAGTCGCGTCCGTCACTGCTGTCATAGCACATTAGTGACATATTTCACTGCATTGTACTAACGGATACGTGCGTGACACCTCCGGCCCACAATGATTTCTGCGGTGAACTGAATGTTGTGACAGTGCATATGATATCACACTTCGATATCTCAAGAACACATAGTCTGTCACTCGAAGGTACAAGGACGATCTTATCTGTAGGAAGTATTCATGACAGGCACGTAAAACGTGGAACTTCAGATATTCTGTTGAATGCAGAAAAAAACCTACAAAAATATAAACCGGTAAAAAGTTGCATAACTACTTCATTTGTTCACAGTGAACTGTATCTCAGTAGTACAACGTTATAGCCTTTAGAAATCGAGCCGAAAAGTTAGTTTTAGGACAGCTGATCAGGACACTCTATCAGGTTGTTAATAAACTGCTAACATCCAGAACGAGATTTTCACTCTGCAGCGGAGTGTGCGCTGATATGAAACTTCCTGGCAGATTAAAGCTGTGTGCCCGACCGAGACTCGAACCCGGGACCTTGGCCTCTCGCAGGCAAGTGTTCAGCCATCTGAGCTACCGAAGCACGACTCACGCCCGGTCTCACAGAAGTAAAACTGTGAGACCGCGCGTGAGTCGTGCTTCGGTAGCTCAGATGGCAGAGCACTTGCCCGCGAAAGGCAAAGGTCCCGAGTACGAGTCTCGGTCGATCACACAGTTTTAATCCGCCAGGAAGTTTCAAACTGCTAAAATCTTCTCCTCCTTTGCTGTTTCCCGTTTCTCTATGGGGTCAGCGTTGAGGTATGAGTTTTGGCAATGTTAACGAGAGTCGGAGGCCGGATGGCGCACGTTATGCTACCGCTACCGTTAAGGAATCTGTTTACCGACACAGTTAGTTTGCGTCTAAAGTAAATGCCGTATTAAAGCTTGGGAATGTTTTCTGAAAGTTTGCGTAGCGTGTCTCTGAGGCTATACTTGGGTAAAATCCCGGTGCTTACCTGGCTATGTGTGAGGAAACAGCCTAAAAATCACGTGCAGACTGGATGGCTCACCATCCCTCGTCTTTAAACCGCGAGGCGGCTTCGGTCTGAAGTAGGCTTGTCTTCCCGAATCCAGAATGGGTCAGTAAACAGCTACGATGCGAATCGATCCACACTACTTAACTGGTCTATACAACTCTGTAACAACACTACACGAAATATGGAAACATAAACGACACGTAAACATGATAACCAACGCACACAGCGGTAGGAGATCTCAGCGCTATCTAACAAGCGCGATCCATCAAGTGTATCAAATACCAGAGAGAATAAATTTTGAAAATAGTTGAAGGCCGCATAACAGT
The DNA here is from genome assembly GCF_021461395.2 of Schistocerca americana. Classification (NCBI taxonomy): domain Eukaryota; kingdom Metazoa; phylum Arthropoda; class Insecta; order Orthoptera; family Acrididae; genus Schistocerca; species Schistocerca americana. The sequence continues at coordinate 1,245,440,084 of NC_060119.1, read as the reverse complement.
GAATCACATTTGTAATTTCACTGTGGTTACCTATACAGTATATTTAAAAGCATACATAATACCCATCATAAAATTAACCGAATTACGTCACGCACTTGTGCCGTTTAGAGGAACGTGGCAATTTCTCGCTGATGGTATATGTTAATATTCAACTTATTGAGTTTAATAACACAATTAAGTTCTTTTTAAATGCATTGTGGTATGAGGCATAATGTTTGTCTCACGATTCTATAGTCGGGAATTTCTCTGCCAACAAAGACAGTATCGTTTCTACGTCTGTAGAGGAGTTGGAGCAAATGACCAGAGCACTAAAGGAGGCTGCCAGAAAATTTGGGCTAAAGACAAACATAAAAGACCCAAGACAGAGTACCTCGTCATGACACGTGGTAAACGTTAGCCTGCTGGTCATCTGCAATCAATGCAGGTGAGTCCAGTCCTACAAGACAGTGCATCAATTTAAATACCTAGGGGACATTATCACTGACACCTTGTTACGTGATGCAGAGACCAATGCCAGAATACAAGCAGGAAACCAATCTTATCACGGTCTAGCACGACTGCTTCGATCCACATATCTCTTCAAACAGTTAAAGATTCGAATATACAAATCCCTGATCTAGCCTGTTGTTCTATATGACTGTGAGACATGGAGTATCGGGAAAAAGGACTTCAATAAGCTCCTAGTTTTTGAGAGAAAAGTTTTCAAAGATCTTCGGTCCGGTTCTGGATGCAGACACAGGAGAATGGGGGATCAGACAAAAATAAGAGCTTGATGAAGAATACCAGCATCCCATCAAGCGGGATCAGTGAAAGCCAAACGAATTCAGTGGGCCGGCCATGTGGCCTGGATGGAAAATCACAAATGGCCTCGGAAGCTCCTGGAATTCACACCTACAGGAAAGAGACCTCCAGGGAGGCCCGAGAAGCGTTGGAGGGGTGGCCTTCATAAATGTTTAAACCAAACATCAATAGATTTAGACGGATAGCGGATAGCAGCAATGGACAGAATACTTGTGGCAGCCTGTGGTCCACTGGGCCTGATCATGTAGAAGAAAAAGACAGACAGTATCGCACTACGTAAATTATTCCCCACAGCTTCGTCCAGAACTCGGAATAAATCGACCCGTTACTTTCAGAACTCAAAAAACTCTCTGTTGAACTGGTGGTATTTTGCATTGTGCAGCAATGTAGTAGCCTTCGTACTGTCTTCATTGGCTACTCATTTATTTAGGTATAATTTTGTCAAGAGTTATTAGGAACTCTACGCATTTAAAACGTAACAGTAAGCTTTCACAATTTTCCGAATGGTCTGTCTAAGGTAGGAAAATGTTGCTAACATCACTGAATCAGCAGCTAAGTGAAATGACCCATGTGTCACTTCAAATAGTGATGGTTCTGAATAAGTCGTCATGTCAATGTATTACGGAACTTAATCACTAGGCCCGCTATCTTTATGTAGATACTCGGCTAGCTCTGGTATTCATAGGTCAATAGACTCTTGTCGCCCATAAAACAATGAGAAACAAAAACAAAATTTAAATATTTACCTAAAATTTGTTGGACAGTACAGCAAGATTCAAGTCATTTTCAAGTTAATGAAACTGTGCAAAAATATTTGTCTTTGTTCAATCTGCAGTTTCATGTTCAAGAAACTCAACCATGTTTACTGTCTTCTACCAGTCTTTAAAGAATATAATTTAGGGAGTTCCATTGCGGATATAATATTAAGATACATTTTAAGATTCGGACGAGAATGTTATCAGTCCAACATGATTTGAATTAATGGCACCCTGAACCTACACGCACGTTAAACTGTGTCAATACATTCATAACAACACCGAATAAATACTCGTACAAGCATATTTAAAGATATACTTTACCTCCGGGGCATGGTACGAATCAGGGTGATGAATTCGGTGGATGCTAAACAGCCATTGTGTCAGCAATTATATGCCTTACACATTGCTCATCTTCCAGCAACAACTGCCGCGAAGAGTAATTCTAGCATTCTACATATTTAAACGTGAAAACAGCGTCAATTCAGGACTGGAATCCATAGGAACTGGAGATACTTTCGCCATGCATTCATAACGGGAAATGTACCATTTTAAGGCTATTACACAACTGGTGCTTTGTTCTAGTTGGATCGCTCTTTTCGCCCAAACCAACTATCGTTTATGCTCTCTTGCCAGCCTAGCACAAAGGGAAACACTTTCTCCTATTCTGTTGCTACTAGTTATCGACCGTGTAAGTGGACAGTAAACTACAAATTATTTAAGAATTATTTATGCGTGGATAGAAAATGTCAATATTCGGTTCAAAATATAAGTTAACATAATTGTTAACAAATAATGCGCAAATACTGCTAAAACATTATTTATGGACTACTGAAAATTACTAATGACATGAAGATCTGGTCTTAAAAATGAACATAATCTCTATGAACGATACCACCCTCAGTATTGGTCTGGCAAAGTTTATATATAGGTGCCGCCATGGTCTGCAGCCCGTTTGTGCAGATATGCATTGAAGACGCGATGTGTCTCACCGTCTTCTTGTAGCCATTGCTAACCGTGCGGCTATCTTCCTGGTTATGCTCCAGTGGCTACAGGGAAGCAGAATTATTGTCTACAAAGAGAGGACAGAAATACGGACACACAAAAAACACATTACCACACCTGATGCGGTGTAGGAAAACAGCTGGCATTCCGAGATAGATTCCTGTCATCCCTGGTTGGTAAAAATACAGGTACTGCGTGGATTTGAAGGGAATCGCGTACAGTTCTTCCTGCAAAATAGTGTCAATTCCAGGTAATGGTAATGTGCGTGGACCGCGATCACGCACTCTACTCTGCATAGGGGGCTCGTTCAAAAACAGACGTCGTAAGCCTACCAAGGAAGCTTCACAACTTTAAGCATGTTTTCAACACAAACGGAAACGACGAGAGTCAATTCCGACGAAACTTCGGGCAGATAGTACAAGCTCAGGAGTAATGGTAATATACTGGGTGATGAAAAAGTCAGTATATATTTGAAAACTTAATAGACCACGGAATAATGTAGATAGAGAGGTAGAAATTGACCCACATGCTTGGAATGACATGGGGTTTTATTAGAACCACTCCATAGTGCTAGACGCGTGTGTGATCTCTTGCGCGCGTCGTTTGGTGATGATGGTGTGCTCAGCCGCCACTTTCGTCATGCTTGGCCTCCCAGGACCCCAGACCTCAGTCCGTGCGATTATTGGCTTTGGGGTCACCTGAAGTCGCAAGTGTCGACAGACATCTCTAGGGATGCTGAAAGACAACATCCGACGCCAGTGCCTCACCATAGCTCCGGACATGCTTTACAGTGCTGTTCATAACATTCTTCCTCGACCACAGGAGGAATGATGGTGGACATGTTGAGCATTTCCTGTAAATAACATCATCTTTGCTTTGTCTTACTTTGTTGAGCTAATTATTGCTGTTCTGATCAGATGAAGCGTTATCTGTCGGACATTCTTTGAACTTTTGTATTTTTTGGTTCTAATAAAACCCCATTTCATTCCAAGCATGTATGTCAATTTGTACCTCTGTGTCTACGTTATTCGGTGATTTATTCAGTTTTCAAATTTATACTGACTTTTAGATCACCCGGTATGTGGACAGCGATCACGCACGCTTGTATGCGCAGTAGATCACAAATACTCAGTAATATTGAGATCTGGTGCTGTGGGGGCCAGAGCGATGCGACGAATCCTACTCGTGCTCACTAAAACAGTCCTCGGATATACGACTTGTGTGAAAAAGCGACTGTCTTCCCGGAACACAGCTGCGTCACTTTGGAACACCCGTTGTACGATGAGGTGATCCTGAGCAGGAAAAATGGTCACTTCAACGTTGACAGTAACCCCAGCTTGCAGAGTAACCATGGTTTTACCGGAATACCACGATACTTCTGTCCAAAGCATTACCGAACCCGTGCTATGTTTCGCTCTTGGGACGTGAACTCGGCCGTCTAAATGTTTTTCTTCCGCTAGCTACACCAGAGTCCATATTTTATGACTTCAGCACCACATTATCCTGTTATAGGCACCTGCATAGTGATTTTTGGTTTTGGAATTCCAGCTCACCGAGTAAAATCCCGCTTATAAAGGTCATATAGTTTTCTTTTCGTGCTTACAGGGTTCGTCAATGCGACATTCAGTTCTGCAATGGCTTCTGCCGCTGACGTCTTCTTATATAGCGTTGCAGTGCTTGGCAATCACTGTTCGCCACGGTCACTCAAAACAGTCTTCTGTCCACGCTGGTACTTAGCGGATAATATCCTCAGCTTTCCCCGTGGGCGGTATCAATCTTCGATCAGAGCCACTTGAATCAATAATCATTTGGGTTACACTTGTTACGAAAGCACCCACAATACGAGCTGTAAATGTTCCCACGTTCGAACGCACTGGGCTTCTACTTAATGCACTCACAATTACACAGAACACTATTCTGACCGCGAGTGAGATTTGCAACGCGTTGACGATATTGCAAACGTGCCGTTAGTGGTCAAATACAGCAGTGCAAAATGCAGGTTTGCCTGTCCGTGTTTGTGTTGAAGCATGCATTTCTGGCTTCTTTCAATTTTTGTGCCGCCCAGCCCGCTTGAACGTTCTCAGGGTTGGAGAGTTGAAAATTAAATGATGCAGATTTTCTGAGGCAAGAAACAGGTCTATTTTTACACGAACCAGTCATTTTATGAGAGCGAAACCGTTGCTCAAACCTGAGTCTGGTGTGCCCTTAAACAGGATTTGCCATCCATTGCTGACGAACTTCACATTCGTGATGAGGAGAGGATCATTTGCTGTGAAGCGTATGATGTGAGCAATTGTAGCTGCCATGTCTTCAAGGGTATGAGAGGCTATCCTGTTGGTTTGGGAACAGAGTGCCTCCTGGGACTCTAAAACCATTCAAAAGTTTTGGGGAGGCAGCGAGGAGTAGATGCTTCATCTATATCGGTGGACCTCTTAAAATAAATTTTGTAGTTACGTTTGTTTAAAAAAGAAGAAGTGTTCTTGGATAAGCGGACACTTTGTCTGAAAATGGTCAACACATACATCTGCAGAATAATCACAATAAGTGTTCTGTAGGTTTTCATTGTCCCTCCTTGACCAATTGTCAATACGTCTGTATTTAGTACACCGGAGCATAATATCATGATTACGCGGGGGAAGAAAATGACAACGCGGATAAATCAGTTCTGGAAAAGGAATTGAACGAACGCAAATCTCTATACAGACTTGGTCGGTGGTGTGGAACAAGTAATCCGCACTCCCTGGCGACAGTGCTGAAGAGACACTTTGGGAAATGTACCTCACGCTCACTAGAGCCAAACACCAAGAAAGCGGGAAGAGAACTACGAACGATCCTGAAATTGTCATTCTAACTGCGGGCAAAGCAAATGCCACTGTACCACAACCGCTGTCAGAGTACATTCGAATAATGTAAGACTACTACAGGATTTTGCACACAGAAAACTAATGACAGACCAGACGAATAGAATGAAGAAGAAGACATGAGTCCCTGCCGAAGGAAATCGTCCAGGAGTTTCAACCACGAGCTGTTACACAGGACGTTCCTCTCCGTCCTGTTGTAAGCGAAATAGGCACACCATCGTACCAGCTGGCCAGACATCAAACGGATGTATTACGGTCCTACTTCGGTAAATGTCACCACCTCATCAGAAACTCTGTACATTTCATTCAACTTATGTAAAAACTGCGCCCCCGTGACCAGGACCTTACGTTGAGTGTTGATGTGGTACACTACTGGCCATTAACATTGCTACCCCAAGAAGGAATGCAGATGATAAACGGGTATTCATAGGACAAATATATTATACCAGAACTGACATTTCACTACATTTTCACGCAATTTGGGTGCACAGACCTTGAGAAATCAGTACGCAGATCAACCACCACTGGGAGTAATAAAGGCCCTCATACGCCTGGGCATTGAGGCAAACAGAGCTTGGATGGCGTGTACAGGTGCAGCTGCCAATGCAGCTTCAACTCGATGCCACAGTTCATCAAGAGTAGTCACTGGCGTACTGTGAGGAGCTAGTTGCTCGGCCACCATTGACCAGACGTTTTCAGTTGGTGAGAGATCTGTAGAATGTGCTGGCCAGGGCAGTAGTCGAACATTATCTGTATTCAGAAAGGCCCGTACAGGACCTGCAACACGCAGTCGTGCATTATCCTGCTGAAATGTAGGGTTTTGCAGGGAACGAATGAAGGGTAGAGTCACGGGTCGTAACACATCTGAAATGTAACGTCCATTGTTCAGAGTGCCGTCAATGCGAACAAGAGGTGACCTAGACGTGTAACCAATGGCACCCCATACCATCACGCCGAGTGATACGCCAGTATATCGATGACGAATACCCGCTTCCTATGTGCGTTCACCGCGATGTCGCCACACAGAGATGCGACCATCATGATGCTGCAAACGGAACCTGGATTCATCAGAGCAAATGACGTTTTGCTATTCGTGCACCCAGGTTCGTCGTTGAGTACACCATCGCAGGTGGTCCTGTCTATGATGCAGCGTCATGGGTAACCGCAGCCATTGTCACCGAGCCGATAGTCCATGCTGCTGCAAACGTCGTCGAACTGTTCATGCAGATGGTTGTTGTCTTGCAAACGTCCCCATCTGTTGACTCAGGGATCGAGACATGGCTGCACGATTCTTTACAGGCATGCGGATAAGATGCCTGTCATCTCGACTGCAAGTGATAAGAGGCCGTTGAGATCCAGCAAGGCGTTCCGTATTACCCTCCTGAACCCACCGATTCCATATTCTGCTAACAGTCATAGGATCTCGACCAACGCGAGCAGCAATGTCGCGATACGATAAACCGCAATCGCGATACGCTACAATACGACCTTTATCAAAGTCGGAAACGTGATGGTACGCATTTCTCCTCCTTACACGAGGCATCACAACAACGTTTCACCAGGGAACGCCGGTCAACTCCTATTTGTGTATGAGAAATCGGTTGGAAACTTTCCTCATGTCAGCACATTGTAGGTGTCGCCATCGGCGCTAACCTTGTGTTAAATATGGTTTCCAATGGCTCTGAGCAAAATGGGACTGAACTTCTGAGATCAACGGTCCCCTAGAACTTAGAACTATTTAAACCTAACTAACCTAAGGTGTTTCAGTCTGGAATTGCGCGACCACTACGGTCGCAGGTTCGAATCCTGCCTCGGGCATGGATGTGTGTGATGTCCATAGGTTAGTTAGGTTTAAGTAGTTCTAAGATCTAGGGGACTGACGACCTCAGATGGTAAGTCCCATAGTGCTCAGATCCATTTTCAACCATTCGAAAAATAAGCGAAAAATGTACCTATTTAAAAAAAAGTAGATAAAAATTCACTTGATCCCTTCCTGAGAGACAAGCTCCACTCATTCCAAATTAATAATGTAAGTGTAGACCAGATCTGGCTTTAATTCAAAGAAATGGTATCGGCAGCAATTGAGACATTTATATCAAATAAATTAACAAACGACGGAGCTGATCCTCCTTGGTACACAAAACGTGTCAGAACACCGTTGCAGAAACAACGAAACAAACTTGCCAAATTTTAACAGACTCAAAATCCCCAAGATTGGTCATGTTTTCAGAAGTTCAAAATTTATTGTGGACTTCAGTGGGAGATGCTGATAACAGTTTCCACAACGGAACTTTGTCTCGAAACCTGCCAGAAAATCCAAAGCGATTCTGGTCGTATGTGAAGAATGATAGCGGCAAGAAACAATCAATGCCTTCTTGCGCCATAGGAATGGAGATACTATCGAAGACAGTGCCGCCAAAGCAGGGTTACTAAAGACAGGCTTCCAAAATGCCTTCACAAAAGAAGACGAAGTGAATATTCAAGAATCGAGAACTGCTGCCAACATGAGTAACGTAGAAGTAAATATTCCAGGAATAGTAGATTACTGAGACAAAAAGCTAAATCAACACAACACATTTGGTTTAACAAACAGTGTTTGCAGTGCAAAATCACGCCAAAATACGTCTCCATAAAGTCAAGAGGAACATCCGCCGCAGCAAACAAAGCCGTTGACGTCGCAAGATACACGTGGATAAAGGAAGAAATGAAGAAATGGTATCGTGTTCGTGACAACGTGTGTACACATCTAAAAGTGGTACATATGGCAATCACATCTAAGTTACACCCGTGTGAGTTCGATGTTTTCGATCGAGAAGTTCGTCAAAGTGTAAGTGATCTTATTCACGACGTATTTTTGCGTCAGAACAAGAAATTATCTATGATTAGGAAGGTGAGTGAACCTCTAACCTCAAACTGTAAACAAAATTTTTCGCAACGTGTAATTAACTTATCGAACTTGGTTCTGTCCCCAAAGGAACAAAAAATGCTTGAAAAAGGTTTTAAATATGCTCCTCCCCACCCTCCATCAGAAAAACAACTGGATGTTATGAAAGTTGATATTGAATATGCCTTAACGAAAGACACCATTGCAAAATATATAGTTGCCAATGCACTAAAGAACGAAACCAAATTCGTGTGTAACATCCCACGGTCTATTGAATTTCACACCCTCAAGGCCTTAAAACAGAAATTACAACACCAAGGTATCGTTGCCACAAAATCTGATAAAGGCAACAGCATTGTGCTTTTGAACAAATGTGATTATGTGGATAAAGTTAATGATTTTCTGAATACCACAGGCTTCCAAGTCTGTCCTAAAGACCCTACTAAATTGTTCAAAGAGGATGTTAAATATGCAATCATTTCATGCAAAAGCATATTCTCTGAATTTGAAGTAAAACTGTTAACTAATATGAACCCAATGCCTCCTAGAATGTACGGCCTTCCTAAACTGCATAAACAAGATATTCCTATTCATCCAGTTGTATCATCATTCACTGCTCCATCTTACAAACTAGCCAGTAAACTTGATGTCCTAATTAAGAGCAAGACTAAATTTAAACCAAAGCATGGTATTTCAAACTCTGTGGACCTAGTAAACAAGTTAAAAGGTATATCTGTCTCACACAGTGATAAATTAGTATCCTTTGATGTCAGCAGTTTGTTTTCTAACATACCAGTAGCAGAATATATAGACATTCTGACAGAGCTGATGCACAAGTCTAATGTCAATCCTGTGGAATTGAATGACTTGAGACTTGCCACACAGACCTGCCTTGCACAGAACTATTTCCAGTTCCAAGGCACTCTTTATAAACAATTAGATGGCTTAGCTATGGGTTCCTCTCTTAGTCCACTGTTGGCTGAAATATTTATGGACCATTTTGAACAAAATTTTCTAAAAACAGAACCTTTGAGTGCAAACATCAAATACTGGTTTAGATATGTAGATGATGTCCTGTGTATGTGGACTGGTACTACAAGACAACTCAACACATTCTTCAAAAACCTAAACGGTCAACATAAAAATATCCAGTTCACTATGGAAATTGGCAACAAATCCATAAACTTCTTAGATCTCACCATTGACATCAGTACACACACACATTGTTTCAAAATTTACAGAAAAACAACAACTACAGACACAGTAATACCTTCTTGCTCACAACACCCCATAGCTCACAAACATGCAGCTTTCCACTCAATGGTACACTGTCTCATATCCATCCCCATGTCCAGAGATGATTTTAAAGCAGAGTTAGATACAATAAAATTTATTGCCTCAGCCAATGGCTACAATCCAGTTCTTATTGACCACATCTTGCACAGGAAACAAAAACGGAAACTTATACCTCTCCTCTATGCCCCACCTGCTTCCCCATCCACTGTCTGCAAGAAATAGTGTACTCTACCATTTCTAGGTAAAGTATCACAGACTATAGCCAAAGCACTGAAATCCTGCAAGTATAGGGTTTGCTACTATGTCAGGAACACTACAGCCCAGTGTGTTTTTAATAGCAAAGATAAGATCCAGGTATTAGCCAACAGTGGGGTATACAAAATCACCTGTTCTGATTGTGACAAATTTTACATTGGTCAGTCAGGCAGAGACATATCAACTAGGCTGGCTGAACATGAACGCAGCTGGAGGTTGCAGAATTCAGACTCTGCATTTGCTGAGCATGTACTGAGTGAGGATCACAACTACCAGCCAGTGTCCCATGTACTTCACTTAGCAAACAAAGGCCATAAACTCAACCTGCTGGAAGCCCTGGAAATTAACAAACATCTTGCTCACAGTCCAGATCTCATCCTAAATGACGAGACACAACTCAACACTTCCCCTCTCCTAAACTTCATATAATCATCTTTGTTGTTCATTACTTCCCACACCCTCTCTTCCCACATATTCCCATTTTCCTGTAGTCATTAAGTTGTTTTATTTGTTGCAGTTGTCTTTGTATTCCACATATGCTGTAGTTTCAATAGTTAAGGGTTTGCTTTTAACTTGTACTTGTATTACTGTCCATGTTTAACTCCCCTTGTAGTTGTCTCATCAAATACTGTTCATATTTTACTTTGCTCATTTATTTAATGTAAACTGGTATACAGCCACTGCTTTGATTATAAAGTTAATGTTAAAATGCAGTACCACCACACTCTCAAACTGTAGGTTCCCTCAAACACCTCAATTTTCCTGCCTTTATTAATTTCTGTTTATCGTATTGATATAGCTTAAGTTCTTCGTGTATTCTGTATTTACATTGACAACTGTCTCTTCTTTTTTAATTGGTTGTGTATCACTCTCCATGTTTCATACCTCTTGATGCAGCCTTGCCTAGTACTAAGTTTATCTTATTTCAATAGTTTTGTTTATCAATAGATACCGTTATGTAGGCATGTTATTCTTATACTGTGCTAAAGGTTTTCCTGTCAACTCCATTGTTGTTTATGTACTGTTCAGTTTTTACTATTACATTGCAAAGATGTTACTCACTGTATGTTTCTACTTCACTCTAGATGTGTTACTTCTCTTCCAGTGTTGTCTGCTAACATTTAACTTCTTTGGTGATAATACTCAGTAAATGCCTGAAGATGGCCTTGTAAGCCGAAAACCGGTTAGCAATAAAAATAATATTGTAGAACAAAGGCAAACTTGGGCTTTTCATTTATTAGTAGTGAAGCAACTTAAATCACTTAATAAAAGCAAGTCTTCTGGTCCAGGCTGTATGGCAATTAGGTTCATTTCGGAGCATGCTGATGCATTACTTAACAATCATCTCGACGTAAGATCTGTACCCAAATACTGGAAAGTTGCACAGGTCACACCAATATTCAAGAAAGATAGTAGTAGTTATCTACTAAATTACAGGCCCATACCGTTAACGTCGATATGCAGCAGGCTTTAGTGTTCGAACGTATTAAATTACCTCGAAGAAAACGGTGTATTGTCACACAGTCAACATGGGTTTAGAAAACATCGTTCCTGTGAAACACAACTAGCTCTTTATTCGCATGAAGTGCTGCGTGCTATTGACAAGGGATTTCAGATCGATTCCGTGTTTCTGTATTTCCGGCAGGTTTTTGACACTATACCACACAAGCGGCTTGTAGTGAAATTGCTTGCGTATGGAATTTCGTCTCAGTTATGTGACTGGATGTGTTATTTCCTGTCAGCGAGGTCACGGTTCGTTGAAATTCACGGAAAGTCATCGAGTAAAACAGAGGTGAATTCTGGCGTTCCCCAAGGTAGTGTTATAGGACTTTTGATGTTCCTTATCTATATAAATGATTCGGGAGAGAATTTGAGCAGCCGTCGTCTGTTGTCTGCGGATTCCGCTGTGGTTTATCGACTAATAACGTCATCGGGAGATCAATACAAACTGCAAAACGATTTAGAAGAAATATCGGAAAGGTGGGAAAAGTGGCAGTTGACCTTAAATAACGAAAAATGTGAGGTCATCCTGTAACGCCGGAAATGCATATCCTCCTATATCAATCTACTGTGTCATAAATTTGTTTCCTTATTTTGTTACCTGAAGATATGACGTTTGTGTGTCTTTGTATATTGTAATTGTTTTACTATTTGTATATACATGGATTTATGTCGATTTATAATTGGTTTGTTTTGTCAATACTATTTGTATTTTTACGCTGGGTCTTGCCTAGGGTAAACTATGCTATCGAACGAATACATCGATAGGTCGTGTGGAGAACCAAAGTGTTTAGGATCTTTGGTAGTGTGAACTCGGTCGCGTGGAGCGCGGGCAGAAGAGAGTTTGGCGCGGGTAGGGCGGTGGAGCAGGTGTGTCGTGTGACGCTCCCGCGAGTTGCCGCGCTTCCGGGGTTTGGCAGCATGTAATTGCGCTCGACTTGCGATGATAGTTTCTGACTCGGTGTCGCGGACGGAAAGCGTTAGCTGGCGCACATCAAGAGCCCTTTTCGGCTGGAGACCGTGCCGAGGAGAAGGCGCGCCAACATCCAGCTTCTGCAACAGCTACGGCCGACAATGAGTGACTGTCGCCACCTCCTCGACCCACGACTTCAAACCTTCAATCAACCAACTAGGAAGACTGGAAGCACGTAAAGTATTAGATCTGTATGGCAGACCTAAGCTTTTAAAATTGTTCCATTTGCCTCACAAAATTACAGCAACTTGGCATTAACCTTTGTTGCTCATTGTCCCAATTGCATTACCAAGCAAGGTCCCTTCCTTTTCCGGAATGAATCCGAGTGTCGTTGAAATTCAAACGCCAGCATTAAAGTAATATCATTCGATTTCACTGCTTTAATTTCAATGTTCAGTTAAGGTATTCATAGCGGGCTGCATTATTTAGATTACACAAGCACAAATTAAGAGTGCGAGTTTTGTTACCGTATTTTAGCTTACCTGTGACTGCAGCTCAGCTTGGTACGTGCTAAAATTTACTATTGTTAATTTTTCAGAATCATTTAATTCAGGTTTAAAGTTAAATCCCTTATTTCTAAATTGCGTAGCTTCAAGTAGCTTCTGAAATGATTGTTGAGGTAGCTCAAGGCTAACATTATTATACTGAATTTCGTAGTGCTTCAGAAACAAAGTTCACTATTTATTTCAGTCACTAAATTAACTTACAATTATCCGGTTTTATTAATTCTTTTGCTAAATTAAGTCAGAGTGTAGCGAAATTTATTACTTCTGACAAACATTGAGTTTTCACACAACACGTGTCAACCTTGAGTTGCCACGCTTTTAGTGCTAATTATATGTGCAATAACCTTTCTTTTTCAGTTATTATAGTAGTTGTCCATAGGACTGGCGACCGTATTTTTCCCCAAATCTCAAATATCTTATTAACGCCAGTTAATTGTTAACGTAGCGACCAAACATTTACTTTCTTTATTAACTTTACCCCTTTTCAAAATTAATTTCCACCAGTTTCATTTGCATTTTTCCTTTCATTTAGATGTAACCCTTTCCTCCCTCATTACCGACAGATAAACTTCGATGACGATTGCTTTTCCCAAATTTCCATTAGGTACACGCGGTTTAATTTTTACTGTCATTAAGTTCGATAAGTGAGGGGGAGGTTACAATCCACATGAGTGCTTAGAGGAACGCGTTAAACTTCGGTTACACGATAAATCAGTCCAATCTAAAAGCCGTAAATTCAACTAAATACCTAGGTATTACAATTACGAACGATTTAAATTGGTAGGAACACATAGAAAATGTAGTGGGGAAGGCTAACTAAAGGCTGCGTTTCATTGTCAAGACACTTAGAAAATGGATCAGACCTTTTGAGGAGACTACCTACACTACGCTAGACCGTTCTCTTTCAGAATACTGTTGCACGGTGTGGAATTATTACCAGATACGACTGACTGAGTACATCGAAAAAGTTCAAACAAAGGCCGCACGTTTTGTATTATCGCGAAATATGGGAGAGAGTGTGACAGAAATGATACAGGATTTGGGACGGACATCATTAAAAGAAAGGCGTTTTTCGTTGCGACGGGATCTTCTCTTGAAATTCCAAACACCAACTTTCTCCTCCGTATAAGAAAATATTTTGTTGACACGGGCTTACATAGGGAGGAACGATCACAAAGATGAAGTAGCGGAAATCAGAGCTCGTACGGAAAGATATAGGGTTTCATTCATACCGCCGCTATACGAGATTTATATAATAGAGAATTGTGAAGGTGGTTCGATGAACCCTCTGCCAGGTACTTAAATGTGATTTGCAGAGTATCCATGTAGATGTAGATGTAGAATGAGGAACTTGAAATTTCAGCTCAAGATAGGATCATGTAGTGGCAGGCCTACTATAGCTCTATTTTAAAAGAATAACTGACTATGCACTCGTTAGATATGACACGCTAGAGAAATTCGTGACAGGATGGACATTAATTGCTATACTGTCAATACACAGAAATATATAAAGAAACGGACACTACTCAATAACAAATGAAAACCACAGTATAGGACTGCACACAGACGACGAATAGAATGAGTTTGGCTGTCTAGAGCACTGGAGACCTTCAATGAGTACCTTAGAAGAATATTATCCAAAAATCCCTCAGAAGACCTGATTAAATTCCGGTCGTATGTAAAGGCTGTTAGTGGCACGAAAGTTATTGATAGGCTCTGAGGGACGAGGCAGCGACTAATAATAAGTTTAGCAGACTAAAAGCAGAAATGGTTAACACCTTTTCCAAACTGCCATGGCCCATTCTGATCCAGTATAATTCTTGTACGACCGCAAATATGAGTCAATGGATTTGAGAAAACGTTGAGAGCGTTAAAGTCAGACAAGACTCCAGCTCCTGACGGAAAAGCTATCTGATTCCATTCCGATGATCTGGCTGAATTATTTTAACACTTCTATTAACCTTAATATACCGAAGTTCTCTCAAAAAAAAAAAAAAAAAAAAAAAAAAAAAATCGGTACCACGTGATAGGATGAAAGCACAGGTCAGAATCCTCCAAATGAAGTGTAGCACAAGTGAACCACAAACCCACTGTCCTATATGATTCAACGCCTTCCATTGTTATGCAGTCTTAGAAGATATTCTGAGGTGAAATTTTAAAGGTTATGTGAACAGATTGTACTTCTGCACTTCAACCAGTACTGAATAGGTAAACAGCGATCACGTGAAACCTAAATCTCGTCCTTATACAAAGCACTGAATGTCATGGAAGTTGCATTCAACCATAAGAAGTATTTCGAAACTTACGAAAGACATTTGAATCGGTACAACACATGCGTATCGCTTCCGTAGGGATCGCAAAGACACAGTTAATTTAATCTCATCGCGCACAGAGGCCTTTAATCAATCTTCTTGCATCCCATACGAAAAGAAAACAGGAAAAAATACGAAAACTTGAAACGTTGAGAAGGCCCTCTTTCATGCAGCTCACAGTGGTTTGTAGAGTATAAATATACAGGGTGTCCCAGCTGTCTTGTCCACCCAAAATACGAGCTGGAACAATAACATCTATTGGAAAACGACTTTCACCGGTATCAATGTAGGGCTGTGGCCCATGAATGCACAAATTTGGAAACATTCTAAAACCAAAGCATATGTGTTTTTTAACACACACTTATGTTTTTTTTAAATGGACCTCCTATATTTTTTTCTTCAGCAATCCATAGCATGACAAAGCATATACACAATGGCGTTGATTGCATCGTAATATTTCCATTACATCCCGAGATATTAAGACGCGAAGTTGACGCTTGAAACATCCGACATGCGCTGCTAGCGCATGTCCTGAGGCACAGGCGTGAACCCCATGCTGCCCGTAATCGCGATGTGATTGACATGCGTAATCACACCTCCATACTTATCAAGAGGTCTGAAACGAATGATACGGTCTGCTGCCATCAACTCTCATAAGCACCTAATGGTTTCCCTCTTGCACGTTTTACGTATCGACGTACACAATATGAACTAGTACCATTCGGGGTACACCCGTCAAGTTGTCTTATTTATCCTGCACACCCTTAATAAGGTTCATCTAATGCATCATATGACCCATTGTGCCTTTCGCGCAGGGCCTGGCTCTGCCTAGTCAAGTGTCCATCGTAGTTTCCACTACTGCCACAGTTACCACTTCGCCTTGTTTATGATTTGCGACCCATGCAAACTCCTGTACTCCACCACCCTCCGAGCATCCCATTTGTTGTTGCTTTGGCATGCAGTACACCGCTTTGCAGTGTAGTCGTGCATCACAGTAATCTAGTGACGGCACGGAGGTAGTACACATTGTGAATAAAAGTTGTGTTGTGGGACTTATACTGTACAGTATAATGTGCACACATGAAGATATGGTAGAATGCTGCTGGTCTAGGGAGAATGTACGTTGACGGGAAATACGTTATTAGATTGCTTGTTTGTTGATAGTACTGTTAGCGAACATTATGATTATTAAGTTAATATGTCTGTTTTCTACCCTACTTTACACACCTGTACTGTACCCTGTTGTAGGTGGACGAAATGCTGTTCAGGCAGAACGACTGTACAGAAGACGATTCCCTGACAAGCCATCGCCTTCGTGCCGAATGTTTGGTCGTCTCATATCTCGTCTACGTGAAACGAGAAGCTTAAATCCAAGACCTCGACATCGTCCTAGGACACGCACAGAGGAACGTGCTGTGAATCCTCAAATCAGCACACGTCAAATTGATCGTGAAGTTGGTGTGTCGAAATCAAGTGCACAGCGTATTCTTAAACGTCGTAAATTTCATCCTTACCATGTTCATTTACACCAGGATCTTCACGGAAATGACTTCCGCAATAGGGTAACATTTTGTCGGTGGGTTCAGCAGAAATTTCTGACTAATCCAAATTTTTTTTGCAGATGTTCTCTTTACCGACGAGACATCATTCTCCAACAAAGGAATTGTCAATGTGAGGAATACGCATTATTGGTCCGCTGACAATCCTAAATGTCTCCGTCAGGTAGAGCACCAACGTCCGTGGAAAGTTAATGTTTTTTGTGGGATTATTGGAGATACCATTATCGGACCTTTCTTTATAAATGGCATCCAAAATGGCAGACAATACTCCAGATTTATACGACACAATCTTCCTGTTCTCTTGGACACCGTACCTCTGAACCGGAGAATGGTCATGTGGTATCAGCATGACGGATGCCCTGCACATAACGCCTTACGAGCACGACGACTTCTGAACCGCAAGTTCCCTGGTAGGTGGATTGGACGAGGTGGCCCAGTTAGGCGGCCTGCCCGATCTCTGGACCTTACACCGCTGGATTATTTTCTTTGGGGAGCAGTGAAGGATGCTGTTTACCAACATGAACCAACAACATCAGAGGACATGAAGCAACGCATTATTGATGCTTGTACAGCCATCAAAAAGGAAACAGTAGCACGAAGTAGGGCATCTTTCATCCGCAGAGTGACCCTATGTATGCAAGCCAATGGGCATCACTTTGAGCATGAGATGTGAACGCTATGTTTAGTATGTCGTGCTGGTATCACAGTGGAAGTTTCTACAAAGGGCCATTTTACCCAGTGATGTTAAGAAACATTTGTTTGCAACAATTTGTCATTTAACGCATTAGATAAACATAACATTGATAATTACGTGATAATATAACTAATTGGTTAAACATGTTTACATTCATCTTCTATGTCCTACCGGAACTTCCCAAATCGAAACATTTTTACCTAAAGAACGGTAAAACTTTTAGTCCTCTTGCTCGTTTCACTAAAACCATCAACATGAATTTTACTATTACGAGTGAATGATTAACTGTCACTTGCGCTAGATCTACAGTAAAGTAAAGTTTTAACGTTGAACGGCATTATCTTTTTAGTAACGGATTAACGATAAGCGAAGTTAACTTTGTGACTAACGTTGCGGTACACAGATATGTTACAGAACCGCATCACCCCTAGCCCTCCCGCGGTCACAGACTGCCGCTTGATGACGTGCGCTAGCAGCGCATGTCGGGTGTTTCATGCGTCAACTTCGCGTCTGAATATCTCAGGATGTAATGGGAATATTACGATGCAATCAACGCCATTGTGTATGTCCTTTGTCATGCTATGGATTGCTGAAGAAAACATATAGGAAGTCCTTTTAAAAAAACATAAGTTTGTGTTAAAAATACATATGCTTTAGTTTTAGATTGTTCCCAAATATGTACATTCATAGGCCCCAGCCCTACATTGATACCGGTGAAAGTCGTTTTCCAGTAGCTATTATTGTTCCAGAGATATTTTGGGTGGACAAGATAGCTGGGACACACTGTATATGTAAAATGAGATGTAGAGCTTACGTGTATAATTCAAAAAATTCACTCTAGTTTCGATCTGTTTCTTGTGTTGGTATGTGTTACTTGTATTCCTTTTTCGTTCAATAAACTCGTAGCAAGGATATATTTGTAGATCGCCTTGAAAGGGGCACCACCAACAGGGCTCCTGGCTCAGGCAGGAAGACAGTGAGCTCACAGCAGGAAGACAGGGACCTAGTGTCTAGGAGCAAAAGGAAACAAGAAGACTTCACTTTTGAAATAAGGACAGACATGGTTGGATTCAATCATTATTCAACAAATCCAAAATGACTTACTCCTGTTACGAACTAGTCGATTATACGCAGCTGTAGCGAGACATTTTGAACCCCTGGCATCCCCTCCCTTCAGATAGAGTGCCAGTAGTTCCCTCACAGACTACGGTGGTTGGGTTGTCTGTGGAAGAGACCAAACAACGAGGTCATCGGTCTCATCGGATTAGGGTAGAACGGGAAAGGAATTCGTCCATATCCTTTCAATGGAACTATCCCAGCATTTTCTTGGAGCGATTTTGGGAAATCACGGAAAACCTAAACCAGGATGGCCGAACGCTGGCTTGAACAGTCGTCCTCCCGAATGCGAGTCCAGTGTTCTAACCACTGCGCCACCTCCCGCGGTCACAGACTGCCTCTTGATCATCATCGCCTTCTTCTTTTCACTATACACAGAATCCGACTGTTAGCGAATGCAACAGATTGTGTCTTCATGACGTCACTTTCAACAATGAGTTTCGGCACCAAACCTACCGAACCGTTGCGTAGCATCAGTCTCATTGACAAACCTTCCGAAGAAAGAGTCGATTTCGAAGTGCGCTTTCTAGGAAGTCTGTTTCGCATCCTTCGGGCTGTGAGAAGAAGTTGAGAAGTAGTGAGGAGGTAGGTGAACACTGACTTTTAAATTACTCGGCAGTCGCAGGCACGGGATCAGGGTGTGGAAGACAAATAGATTATCTTTACTTATCAGTATGTCAGATTATTCTTCAATTCCCATACTAAAGTATACTATACTTTACATTGTTGATGAACTTCTGTATTTCCTGAGGCGCTACATTGCGTTCTCATAGTCCAGAAATTTAATCTGGAACGAGGACCACAACTCACTGAACATGTGGAAAACGACTTGTTCTCACAGCGTCAGCAGGTCTCGTAATTAGTTTGTTGATGCAAAATGAATTAACTTTGCTCAAGAATTTCAGCTAACCGGAATGTTGATCACCACTATTACTATACTTATCAATTCTCCAACATCCTTTAAAACGTTTGATGGTTAATTTGATTTGGCACGGTAGAGAGCCTTTACGACAAATAATTAAATGTACAATGCCTACTGTATATCATTTAGTGTATTATTAATGTATTTACTAACTCCAGACTCCCAATAATTGTTGTCTTGATACAAGTATTTGTTTTCTTTTAACGATCTATTAGGTTTTTGTTCAGTTTACTTGGTGTTTCATCTAAAATACAGCATCACTTGATATTAATTTTTTGTGACTGTGATAAGAGCTGGTGTTTGTCGCATACGGTGCCATGTACGGTATGAGACTGAATTGTTTATTTCAACCAAACCCTCTTGTCAATAAGGCAGATTTCATTTGACTATTGTCGTCTCAGGAAACAATGTAACTACTAAAGACTGCTTTTTTTTACATTTCCAGATGTTTTCGCGAGTGAAGTCGCTGTTCGGCTCGCCAGCTGCCAGCCAGGGGTGTCCCAGGCTGGTCAACGAGCCGCCAACACCTGCGCCTGTACGCCGCCTTCGCCCACCTCGACCAAAGCCGAATGAGAAGAAGGTCGAGTCCACCACCACCGACTGCAAAGAGGCCGCTGCTGATAAACCGCAGCTTCAGGCAATTCATGTAAGCAGCAAATCATCCTTTGCAAAACATTGACCAATAATAACTGTCAGAGTGTTCCAAGAAAAATGATAGAAATGGATTTCAATAATGTTCTGCAGGTACGTTCACTGACATAACTTTTTCTTTCCACAGTTTGGTCCGAGACCGAGAATTGTGCATTTTGACTTGTCTGATGAAGAGGAGGAAGTCTCTGGCTCCTACTATCCTCCTGGAGTTCCAGTTCCACCCAGTCGGCTGCAGATCTTTGCCAACAGACCACGCCGAAGGAACATTATCCGAGAGCCACCGTCGCAGGAAGTGCAGACTGCGATGGCACATCTAAGAGCTGAGATACAAGCAATGGTATGTTAAACATTTACCTGTTAAAAACCCTGTATTACTTTAGAAACACAAACGTAGATTTCTTATTAACGCTTGAAATAAATGTAAATGTAGGACTGATGTTAATCTACACATACATCTACTTACAATTGATGATGAGACTTGTCAAGGCACCTTGAAGCCATACGCGACATAATGTTTGAGAATATGTGGAAACGACAAAAAGATCGTCATGAGATTGGTCCAAAAACACACTGCGATATTTTACAAAACTTACATTACTTCATTTCGAAGGAATGTTTATGGAGTGGTGATATTATCAGTACTAAGATTCAGTTAACTCGCTTTACACATTATACCTCTATATTTTTCGTTACTTGCAAAAGTCTTATTTATGTTACCGTTACCGATTTTCTGCAGCCTGTAATATTTCAAGTGCTAGATATAGGTTTGCTCAAGGAAGCAGCTTAATAAAAATAATTCTTTTTGTCATTTCCAGGAGAACCCGCCACCTACAACATGCATTGGGCTTCTAGTGGAGACTCTAGTGGACCTGTATCGAAACAAGAGAGTTTACCGCCGGAACCATGGATTGGCAGAAAGACTAGGGTTCGTCATCCGAATGAAGGGAAGATTCGCTCCTGTTCGTGATGCAGTGAGAAGAGTTCTGCATCTGAAGAAGAATGTGGACAGCAGACAGCTGCCGACGGGCATAGATTCCACTCTGAGTGATTACTTTCTTCATTGTGAACACCCTGACCCTAACTACCCGCCGATTATTCCTTTGGCACCACGGCTACTTGAAACCGCGCTGTGATGTGTTTGTAAAAGCCAGTGTGGTTTGGCTTGAAATAAAACACTTTAAAATCTGTTTATTTGTGTTTTTATTGCACACTTACTTTTTAAAAACTTTCTACACATAATGTACTATTGTGAAAGCGAAAAATGTTAGTTCTGTGAAGTAACCTGCTTGGATGGTTAAAAATCAAATTTAACTGGCAGCAGCATAAGCTGAATTAGAGAAGTTGGCGCTTAAGATGACGTCACTACGGTTGTGAATGGGGCACATCAGTTTACTGTGCTCAAATTTTCAATCCGGTAACAGCTCATAGAGAAGTTCCAGACTAATTAGTAGACCACCTCCACACAACAACCCACAACATTCAGAAACACTGAGACAAGGAAGGAAAAGTACAAATCACGGTTAATAATAGCAGACTGAAAGAAATACTGAGAGGGTACTTCCGATAGGCAGTTTTCATGATATTAAATGGCTGACATAATGCCTGACTTAGTGGCTATTCAACTTCTCAGTACAGAAACCTTTTAAGTGGAGCCGGCCGAAGTGGCCGTGCGGTTAAAGGCGCTGCAGTCTGGAACCGCAAGACCGCTACGGTCACAGGTTCGAATCCAGCCTCGGGCATGGATGTTTGTGATGTCCTTAGGTTAGTTAGGTTTAACTAGTTCTAAGTTCTAGGGGACTAATGACCTCAGAAGTTGGGTCCCATAGTGCTCAGAGCCATTTTAAGTGGAACGTAGGACTCAGTATTACAACTTGCGTTATGAAGTGTGTGGCGAATCATATTCACAAGAAGAAAACGTACTGACCATCTACGTACAGGAAATGTTTTAGATGATAACCCTAACAGTACAATTGAGGGTGATACCGGGAACGTCGCTGAGAATGCTTCTTTCACTAAGGTGAAGATTGTGCCATTCCTTGAGTAGTGCAACAGGCACTGGATCCTCTCGATTCGTTCAACCAGCTGTGCCTGTCATGTATGTCCGTGACTGATGCATCGTACGTCGCACAACATGCAACATGGCCTACATCTCGATGTTTAATTCTAGAGATTATTTGCATTACTAATTTCCAGATACAGTCTGCGAGGCAGAACTCTGTCAGCTAATCCAGATATTCTCCAATACTTTTAGTAAATGGTAAATATTTCTGAGCAACAGAGCTACCATCCGTCTATACACGCATCTGCAGCAGTTAAGTGTAAAGCTAAAATAAGTTCACTGGATACCACAAATAATAATGCATCAGGGTATTTTATGCTACATACAAAGAGTCTATTTAAGATGAAAAACTCGTATCACGAAATGGAACGACAAAATCAAAAGATATATCTTTTGGCGTACTTGACTAGTACAATACAACACCTCTGCATAGTAACGGAAATCAAGGAGATCTATGTCGATACAAGTTAATATCAAATTGACTACACACAACAAGAGCAAGTGTCGATGGAATAAGGTGCCAAGCCAGACGTAAAGGAGTACAATATTAAACAGCACTTCGAGAGCTGTACTTCAGTGACAGAACTGGAAACGTCGAACGTAATGGTTCTGTCAGTGTAGAGTCTCCAAAATGGAAATTCTTTACACTTCATTTAACTATTACTACGATCAAAATACGGACTGAGGTAATAGCTGGGAAGTCGGTGAAGTATGTGAGGATTTCGGGATTTATATGACGTAGGACAGTAGCGATGGAGGTCACCTAGAATTACTGATGGCCAGTTTCGGTACGTTCTCAACCAAAACACTCCTAGGAGTACCAGAAGTACACAGTCCCTGTCAACTAGTTTCTAAATACCCCGGTTTTTCAACGAAAAAACTCGAGCCCTACGATAACTGATTGATCTGAACATCAATGGCAAATTACAGCAAAAAATATTTCACTTCAGTAACATTTGTTTAAGAAAGACAACTTCCAATACAGTTTTGTTTTACTAGAGCTACACATTGCCCCAAATAACACACACGGCTAGCACAACAAAGACGGAACTATACTACAAATAATCCTTCACGTTGCTCAACATATTTCGAAAGGTAAAAATCACACGCTGCACACAAGAAGTACAAAATTTCAGAAAGAAAGCAAAGGCCATTACGACAATTTTTAGGAACCGAACAAATAAACTTGTTAAGGCAGATGACATTCAGCTCTAAAAAGACAGCAATGCTGAGTAAAGTTATTTTAAATTAAAATTATTTACCATTATTCCTAATACTTCCTAACAGTCCCTAGAGCCAGTAGTAGAGAAAACCATTTGCGGAAGCAGATCCATTATTTTACTTAGACAAAAAATACAGTCTACACTAACAAATAAAAATCTTTTGTTTCTCCCCTAGAATGTCTTGCGATTATAATCGTATTTCTAATAAAGATCCAAATGGTTCAAATGGCTCTGAGCACTATGAGACTTAACATCTGTGGTCATCAGTCCCCTAGAACTTAGAACTACTTAAACCTAACTAACCTAAGGACATCACACACATTTATGCCCGAGGCGGGATTCGAGCATGCGACCGTAGCGGTCACGCGGTCAAATAAAGGGCTAAAATTATGTACTCACTTCAACATGCCACCCTCTGTCTAAGACGCCGTTACAGTCTGATTCTTCCTTGTTTACGCTGTGTACTGAGTGTTTAAGGTGCCTCCGATAATCGTGAGTCCCACCGACTGTGAAGTACGGGCTGTTATAAGATTTCTTAGTGCTAAAGTCCTAAAAGCGATCGATATTCACCGAGAGATCTGTACAGTTTACGGAGGAAGTATGAATGATGGAATGGTAAGAAAGTGGGTGAGCGCATTTAAAGATGGCCCCACAAATGTGCTTGATGAACAGCGGAGTGGGCGTCCTTCGATCGTTAATGAAAGTGAGAGAAAACAGACACTATACGGTTTCGTTCTTGCGGGATGACTTTCCCAATGTTTCTCGTAGTGTCTTGTATGTCAATATGAGCGAGCAGTTGAATTACCGAAAATTGTGCGCATGTTGGCTACCGAAAATGTTGACGGATGTGCACAAAACAAAACTTTTAGACCGAGCATTGACTTTCCTTAAGCAGTACCACAACGACGTTGATGATTTCTTACGCCAAATTGTTACGGGCGATGGAACTTGGGGGGCAAACGTCACACAGTATCAAATCAACAGTCTATGGAATGGCGGCATTGACATTCACCCAGAAATGTGAAGTTTAAGCAAACAATTTCTCCACGGAAAACCATTTGCACAGTGTTTTAGTACAGAAATGGAGTATTGCTTGTGGAATTTCTTCCTCATAATGAGACAATCAATGCAGCACCTTACTGTAAGACATTGCACAAACAGCGCCGCTCAATTCAGAACAAAAAACGTGCAAGGGCATCGTTTTGCTGCAAGACAATGCCCGTCCTCATGTGGCGAATCAGACCAAAGATCTCATCACAACTTTTCGAACGGAAGCTTTAGATCATCGTCCGTACAACCCCGATCTTGCGCCTAGTGACTACCATCTGTACCTGATCTTGAAGAAACACCTGGGCGGTCAGCGTCTTCAAGACGATGACGAAGTCAAATGGGTTAAATGGCTCTGAGCACTATGGGACTTAACTTCTGAGGTCATCAGCCCCTTAGAACTGAGAACTACTTAAACCTAACTAACCTAAGGACATCACACACTTCCATGCCCGAGACAAGATTCGAACCTGCGACTGTAGCGGTCGCAAGGTTCCAGACTCTACCGCCTAGAACCGTTCGGCCACTCCCGCCGGCTAACGAAGTTAAAATGGTGGTGATGCAGTGGTTATGAAGTCAGGCGACAGACTTCTATGAGGAGGGTCTTGAAAAACGGGAAGAAGTGCCTCAATATTGACGGAAAACATGTAGAAAAGTAGGTTGAGGTACAGGGTTTCATATAAAAATAATATTATTGATATATCTTAGCACGTCTTTTTTTTTAATTTCAGAATGGTACATGCTTAATAAACATGCCTCGTATATATATATATATATATATATATATATATATATATATATATATATGGTAGATGTGACACTCATTTGAAGAAGTGGATAAAACCAAGTGATTTCTTTTTAGAAACCTTTACACCCATTCTGAAAGTAATCTGTTAACAACAGTTGAGATGGGCTTCTAAACAACAGAAGCATATTTCTTATTAAAAATGCTGTCTTAGTACTGTCAAACTCAAAGAAAATTGCCATTTTTACACTTTCTGTAATCTTTCTAAAGCCTTTGACTGCGAAGATCAAGGCATGCTACTAGGATTATTATGATCGTGTAATTCTACTTGTAAAGACGGTATCACATGTTAATTACATTGAGATAA
Organism: Schistocerca americana; assembly: GCF_021461395.2. Taxonomy (NCBI): domain Eukaryota; kingdom Metazoa; phylum Arthropoda; class Insecta; order Orthoptera; family Acrididae; genus Schistocerca; species Schistocerca americana. The sequence goes on along the minus strand of NC_060119.1, from coordinate 1,245,414,553 downwards.
TTTCAGAATGTCAAATGATATGACTGCTACAAAGCGAAATTCAGAGTCTGGAAATATTGAATTTGGGTACCACGCAATATATATAGCTTAACTTATCCTGTTCTTGAGCATAAATGAATTTTCAAGGGAAATGAATGACTTTTCAAAAAAATTGATACATTCTGATGACATAAGTCTACCAAGAAGTGCCCAAAGCCCAGGCTTACAATCAGTGGACAGCAAAACATTAACCCAACATCTTTCAAAGACATACATTTCGTGAATCCATTATTGCCTATACATACAAGAAGCAGTGACACATACTACATGAAACTTCAAGTGTAAAGAAAGTTGTTGTAAGCAGGCTACGGGTACAGAAACTACGAGGTGTGATTGGAAACTGTTAAGAATGGATGCGCGACTGATTACTGGTTTGGAGGGTAGGTACACGGAGGTGGGAAGTGAGTTATTGCCTTGTCCTTGAACGCCCTCTGACAGGAAAATGCGTTTCCTATATTCATTACGTTGTGGCAGCTGGTTGAGTGCGGGTCAGTTAAGGCTTGTTGCCGGATTCCGTCTGCGTGAAAATGGACGTAAATACGGAGCAACGAGTTTGCGTTAAATTCTGTTCTAAAACTGGGAAATCAGCTTTTGAGACTTACGAACTATTAAAAACAGCTTTTGGAGATACTTGTGTGAGCCAGTCAAATGTTTTTACTCTGTTTCAACAGATTTAAAAATGACTGCGGAACATTTGAAGATGAACCACGGTCCAGTCATCCTTCCACCTCAAAAACAAATGTTGAGTGGTACTTAAGGTAGGTAAATAAATTAGTGAAATCAATGTGAAGTGAAATAGAAATTAGAAAATAAATGAAAAATTTAGTTTAGTTTAGAAGAAGTACACAGTTGGAAACAGCGGGCAGAGCAGCAGTGACAGAGGTGCCAATGACCATGAAGTCAGCACGTCAGGAGAAACGTCGCCCTCCCCACATAAGCGGAAGCTGTCGATTCAGCCGTCAGGGCATCGCCCGACCGGCTCACGTGTTTCTCAGTTGTCACATGTGATCAAAGGCCCTCGCCTACATTCCAAGAGCCAATGACCGACGTTAATAAGATTCTTCGAGAAGCTTTTAAACGTGACAGAAGAGGTAATGACCGCGAAGGTATTCACCTCCAGTGAACTGAAGTGAATAAATACGCGAGACGCAGTGGGCCCGACAGTAGTAGTTTTCAGTTCCAGTACAGTTCAGTCGGTGCTGAAGACCGTCATGCAGGAGGAGACTACATCGTACACAGAAGCACCAAGTCCGCCACTGTAATGGAAGAGCAAGGAGCAGCCTCGCACCCAGAAGACGTAAGTTAGAAGGTATTTGAAGACTGATTTTTACGTACCCGGGTGACTCGTGAGGACGGGAAGGAGATGGCCTCACATCAGCAGTCACCTGTGAGCTGGTGATGAAGATCTGACAGCCGAAGACTGGCAAGCTGGAGTCCGTTGTTCGAGTCCAGGACACTGGCCTTCCCCCGCCCCACCGCTCCGCTGGTCGACGCACAACACTGAAACACGCTGTCGCTTAGAGAAGAGAAACGCTGGGACGCCACATCCAAGGTATCACCATCCGATTCACGACTTCGTTCTCAATAATTAAACGGGCCACGTCGCGATGCGCGTCTCCAGTCAACTGGGCGAAACAGCGACACGAGATACATACCGCCAGGCGTAGTCAGACGCCGCAGCAGCAGAAGGCTTCGCAAACGACACAGCTGCCGCTCTCCCAACCAGAATAATCCAGTAAGAGAACCGTTGTACAAATCTTCAATAAAAGTTATCTTATGTAAAAATGCTGTTTCATTCTATCTCAGACCCGCGCCAAGGAAGAACCCACCCTGCCCACATGTTGTTAAGAGAGAAAAAGTAATTTATTTAGTGTTTTTCACCCTGTCATAATGCTTTAGAATCAAATGCCTTTTGCAGTAATGCTCATCGTGACAATTGACTAGCATCAAAAGTGAAAACTCAGTTACATTAGGTGTAGGAGAAAAAACCCTTGGCTCAATATAAGGTGTGAATGACAGTCACTAAAGGTCCACTTGTTTAATGTGTTAAAGGATAGAGGTTTGCATAGCACTCGTAATATTTTCTTTATTTAGAAGTGTATTGCCGGCCGAAGTGGCCGTGCGGTTAAAGGCGCTGCAGTCTGGAACCGCAGGACCGCTACGGTCGCAGGTTCGAATCCTGCCTCGGGCATGGATGTTTGTGATGTCTTTAGGTTAGTTAGGTTTAACTAGTTCTAAGTTCTAGGGGACTAATGACCTCAGCAGTTGAGTCCCATAGTGCTCCGAGCCATTTGAACCATTTTTTTAGAAGTGTATTTTCTCTCATAATTTTAAGAGTTTGTCAAAAATATTTAAACATCTTTTTGATTCAGCGTAGTAAGATTGTGTAACTAATAGTTTGTAAAATCGTACAAATTCAGAGTCAGTACCACAAGCGGTTTCTAATGAGGAAACTATTCAGAGCTTAGTTTATCAAATAGCATAGCTTAAAAATGACAATACTGCAATATTTATCAGTTGTGTGAGGTTAGGCAAACCGGTTCAATCGCTTCCACCCTAGATTCCTCAGCAGCAGCCTTGGTAACTCCTTTTTCAGGTAAACCTGGCGAGGACATAACAGCTTTTTTTGATGATTTAGTAGCAGCTGCAGGGCTAGGATCATGGTCAGATGAACAGCCCTTACAAATGACAAAGTTAAGATTGATAGGAGAGGCTAAAGCACACGTCTTATACCATGAATAATTACGGAATGCTGCAACATTTGAGGAATTGAAGAAACGATTACTTAACCGTTTTCAAAACCAGAACAGCTGTAGATTTTATAGGGAAAAATTAAGCACTATCGTTTTGAGGCAAAACGAGTCGTTAGAAAGCTTTGTAGATAGGATTAGCAAATTTAATATTAACACCTATCAGTTGACAACTAGTGATGAAGCAAATAAAGTTATTTTACGAGAGGCAGAACATAGAGCTCTGGATACATTTTTACGTGGGTTACCTCCTGAAACGTCCTGTCGTGTCAGGGCAGAGTTTCCTAAAAATTTTGCGGAAACTGTATCTGTGGCGACGGCTTTCGAGGAAACAGACATTGCCACCACATACAAAGAGAAGAGAAATGTATTTTCAGCAGGAGTACGATGTTTTAGGTGCGATCGACAGGGACATATAGCAAAAAACTGCAGACAACCTCAATGCACTAATTGTCAAAGAATAGGTCACACATTCAAGGAATGCAGGACTAAGAGAGTTTTTGGAAATAGAAATCAGTTAAACTCAAACGGCAATGTTGGCGCTGCCGCCAGGCGTACCCAATAAATTTTCATGACATTAAGGCGAATGTGAAGGCGGAATGCTAGTTATCTGCTACCATACAGGATAAAGAGGCAAGGATACTGGTGGATACAGGCGCAAACGTATCAATAGTGAGTAATGAATGCATCGGAGAAATGAAATATAACCCTCCAAGTTATAGATTGAGTGGGGTAGGAGGAGGTATAGTGAAGTCATTGGGATGTACATCATTGATTTTCTACATTCACGGTGTACAATTTCAAGAAGATGTACAAGTGGTAACAAAGGTAACTGACGAGTACGGCGCGATCCTAGGGCTGGATTTCCTGAATAAACATCACACTGAAATCGACCTCAGACAGCAAACTGTAGAACTTAGCGGAATAGTGTTTCAGCTAGGTGAAACTGCTGCAAAGGGCCTGCTGCCGCAAGATTTCCCCAACCGGAAGGATAAATCAACTACACTGCGTGCAACGTCCTTGTAGGTTGATTCGCGGAATAAGATACCATTTGGATCAGGAAAACTTTTCTGGATGACCGTTGACCCCCAGATACCTACAGATACAGTGTGTCTAATAGAGCCATTAGAGGAAAATGAGGAATTAGATGTATCTCATTGTCTTGTACGTAAAAGTGTTGTACGTGTTCAAGACGTTGAGGGAGAAAGAAAAGTACGGAACATTTTCGGAGTGGAGGACAAAGAGTTGCATATGGGAATGTTAGTAGCTACAGTCAGTACTTCCGAAGAAGAAGATTTCATTCGGTCAGATATTACTGATGGTCACAAACCAGACGCCTTTAAACTATAGAAGACAGTGCTGCGGAAGCAGACTTACTAAAGACATCCTTCCGAAATGCCTTCACAAAAAAAGACGAAGTAAATATTCGAGAATTCGAGTGGATAACAGATGCCAACACGAGTAACATAGAAGTAAATATCCTCGGAATGGCGAAGCAACTTAAAGCACCTAAGAAAAGCAATTCTTCTGGTCCAGACTGTATACCAAGTAGTTCCCTTTCGGAGTATGCTGATGTATTAGCTCCATGGTTAACAATCATATACAACCGTTCGCTCGACGAAAGATCCGTACAGAAAGACTGGAAAGTTGCACACGTCACACCAGTATTCAAGATAGGTAGAAGGAGTAATCCACCAAACAACAGGCCCATATCTTTAACGTCGATATGCTGCAGGATTTTACAACTTGTATTCTATTAGAACGTAATGAATTACCTCGAAAAAAACGGTCTATTGACACACAGTCAACATGGGTTTAGAAAAAATCGTTCCTGTGAAACACAACTAGCTCTTTATTCACATGAAGTTCTGAGTGCTGTTGACAAGAGATTTAACATCGATTCCGTATTTCTGGATTTCCGGAAGGCTTCAGACACCGTACCACATAATCGGCTCGTAGTGAAATTGCGTGCTTATGGAATATCGTCTCAGTTATGTGACGGGATCTGTGATTTCCTGTCAGAGAGGTCACAGTTTGTTGTAATTGACGGAAAGTCATCGAGTAAAACAGAAGTGATTTCAGGCATTCCCCAAGGTAGTGTTATAGGCCCTTTGCTGTTCTTTATCTATAACAACGATTTGGGAGACAATTTGAGGAGCCGTCTTCGGTTGTTTGCAGATGATTCTGTCGTTTATCAACTAATAAAGTCATCAGAAGATCAAAACAGAGTGCAAAACGATTTAGAAGAAATATCGGAATGGTGCGAAAAGTGGCAGTTGACCTGAAATAACGAAAAGTGTGAGGTCATCCACATGAGTGCTAAAAGGGACGCGTTAAACTTCGGTTACGCGACAGATAAGTCTAATCTGAAAGCCGTTAATTCAACTAATACCTAGGTATTCAAATATGAACAATTTAAATTGGAAGCAACACACAGAAAATCTTGTGGAGAAAGCTAACCAAAGACTGGGTTTCATTGTCAGGACACTTAGAAAATGTAACAGACCTACTAAGGAGACTGCCTGCGCTACGCTTGTCCGACCTATTTTAGAATACTGTTGCGCGGTATGGGATCCTTACTAGATAGGACTGACTGAGTACATCGAAAAAGTTCAAACAAAGGCATCACGTTTTGTATTATCGCGAAATATGCGAGAGAGTATCACAGAATTAATACAGGATTTGGGATGGTCATCATTAAAAGAAAGGCGTTTTTCGTTGCGACGGAATCTTCTCACGAAATTCCAGTCACCAACTTTCTCCTCGGAATGTGAAAATTTTTGTTGATACCGACTTACATAGGGAGGAACGATCACAAGGATAAAGTAAGGGAAATCAGAGCTCGTACGGAAAGACATAGGTGTTCATTCTTTCTGCGCGCTATACGAGATTGGAATAATAGAGAATTGTGAAGGTGGTTTGATGAACACTCTGCCAGGCACTTAAATGTGAATTTCAGAGTGTCCATGTAGGTGTAGATGTAGGATGAGGAACTTGAAATTTCAGCTCAAGATAGGATCATGTAGTGTCAGGCCTACTATGGCTCTATTTTAATATAATAACTGAACATGCACTCATTAGGTATGACACGGTAGAGAAATTCGTGACAGGATGGACATTACATGGTATATGGTCAATACACAGAAATATCTAAAGAAAAGGACACTACTCAATAACAAATGAAAACCACAGTACATTACTACAGACAGACGACGAATATAACGAGTTTGGCTGTCTAGAGCACAGGAGACCTTCAATGAGTACGTTAGAAGAAAATTATCGAAAACTCACTCAAAAGACCTGATAAAATTCAGGTCGTATGCAAAGGCTGTTAATGAAAGTTATTGATAGGCTCCGAAGGACGAGGCAGCTACTAATAATAACTTTACGACACTAAAAGCAGAAATGCTTAACACCTTATCCAAACTGCCCTGGGTCATTCCGATCCAGTTTAAATCTTGTACGACTGCAAAGACGAGTCACTGTCGTTAAGAGACCGTTGAGATTGTTAAAGTCAGACAAAACTCAAGCTCTTGACAGAAAAGCTATCTGATTCTATTCCGATGATCTGCCTTAGTTAATACTTCTATTAACCGTAATACACCGAGGATTTATCAAAACAAAAAAACAAAAGAAAGAGAAAGGGAATAGCGGTGCCACATGATAGGATAGAAGCACAGGTCAGATTCCTCCAGAAGAGGTATAGCACAAGTGAACCACAAACCCACTGTCAAATGTAATTCGACACCTTCCATTGTTATGCAGTCTTAGAAGATATTCTGAGGTGAAATTTTAAAGGGTATCTCGAACAGAATGTCCTTCTTCATACCAACCAGGACTGATGAGGTAAACAGCGATCACGTGAAACCTAAATCTCGTCCTTATACAAAGCACTGAAAGTCATGGAAGCATGCATTCGACTCTATGAAGTATTTCGTAACTTCTGAAAGGCGTTTGAATCGGTACAACACATACGTCTCACTCCCGTAGGGATCGCGAATAATCAGTTAATTTAACCTCATCGCCACAGAGGCTATCAATCAATCTTCTTGCGTCCCACACGCAAATAGAACAGCAAAAAGCCCCAAACCTTGATACTTTGAGAAGACCCTCTTCCATGCAGTTCATAGTGCTTTGTAGAGTATAGATACATATGTCGACGGAGATCATTGTTCAAAAATTTCACTCCAGTGGCGATCTGTCTCTTTCTCCTGGTATTTGTTAGTTACATTCGTTTGTCGTTCAATAAACTCGTAGCAAGGATATATTTGTAGATGAGTCACTTATCTGGAAAAGGAAACAAGGAGAACTTACTTTTGAAATCAGGACAGCCGTGGTTGGATTCAATCGTTATTCCACAAATCCAAAATCACTTACTGCTTTAGGTCGGGAACCAGTCAAATATACGAGAATGTAGCGAGACATTCTGAACCCATGGCATTCCCTCCCTTCAGATCGCGTCCGAGTGTTTCCCTCACAAACTATGGGGGTTTGATTCTTTGGCGGAGGAGAGGTCATCTGTCTCATCGCATTAGGGTGGCCTTGAAAGGGGCACCACCAACAGGGCTCCTGGCTCAGGCAGGAAGACAGTGAGCTCACAGCAGGAAGACAGGGACCTAGTGTCTAGGAGCAAAGGAAACAAGGAGACTTCACTTTTGAAATAAGGACAGACATGGTTGGATTCAATCATTATTCAACAAATCCAAAATGACTTACTCCCGTAGGTCACGAACTAGTCGATTATACGCAACTGTTGCGAGACATTTTGAACCCCTGGCATCCCCTCCTTTCAGATAGCGTGCCAGTATTTCCCTCACAGACTACGGTGGTTGGGTTGTCTGGGGGAAGTGACCAAACAACGAGGTCATCGGTCTCATCGGATTAGGGTAGAACGGGAAAGGAATTCGACCATGTCCTTTCAATGGAACTATCCAAGCATTTTCTTGGAGCGATTTTGGGAAATCACGGAAAACCTAAACCAGGATGGCCGAACGCGGGAATGAACCGTCGTCCTGCCGAATGCGAGTCCAGTGTGCTAACCACTGCGCCACCTCCCGCGGTCACAGACTGCCTCTTGATCATCATCGTCTTCTTCTTTTCATTATACACAGACTCCGACAGTTAGCGAAAGTAACAGATTGTGTCTTCATAACGTCACTGTCAACAATGAGTTTCGGCACGAAACCTACCGAACCGTTGCGTAGCATCAGTCTCATTGACAAACCTTCCGAAGAAAGAGTCGATTTCGAAGTGCACTTTCTAGGAAGTCTGTTTCGCATCCTTCGGGCTGTGAGAAGAAGTTGAGAAGAAGTGAGGAGGTAGGTGAACACTGACTTTTAAATTATTCTGCAGTCGCAGGTAAGGGATCAGGGTCTGCAAGACAAATATTTTCTCTTTTTTCTACGTTCCCGAACTATTTTAACGGTGCAAGCCGAGAGGAGCAGGATTTCATTTGCTTTTCCCGAAGCGCTTGCTAGTTTCAATTTGTCGTTTATGCTTCACGGCAGCATTTGTGTGATTCGAACTTTGGTGCTATTTACAAACGTCTTCTTTCGTTGCATCTGATGACCATGAGGAAAATTAATTTTAATAATTTTTTTCGAAGATCTAACTAGAAATGTGTAATTGTACTACTGAATTTCCCTTCAATAAGTACATTCTGTAGCAAATGAAAAGCAGTTGTCTCAACATTTGCTAACTCAGCCTGTGATTTCCAAAAATATAGTCATAGAAAAAACTGATTTTGAATTTGACGTAGAATACAAATCCATAGCGTTAGCTTTCTTACTAAAAATATCGGAAACGCCAGACTCTTAATAATTGTGGGCTTGTACAAATATTCGTTTTCTTTTAACGATCAATCAGTTTTCTGTTCAGTTTAATTGGTGTTTCAATCCAGAATTCAGCATCACTTAACATTAATTTTGTATGATTGTGATAAGAGCTGGTGTGTGTCAAATACGGTGCCATGTACGGTATCACACTGAATTGTTTATTTAGACCAAATCTTCTTGGCAATAAGCCAGATTTCATTTGACTATTTTCATCTCAGAAAACAATGTAAGTACTAAAGACTGCTTGTTTCACGTTTCCAGATGTTTTCTCGAGTGAAGTCGCTGTTCGGCTCGCCAGCTGCCAGCCAGGGGTGTCCCAGGCTGGTCGACGAGCCGCCAACACCTGCGCCTCTACGCCGCCTTCGGCCACCTCGACCAAAGCCGAATGAGAAGAAGGTGGAGTCCACCACCACTGACTGCGAAGAGGCCGCTGCTGATAAACCACAGCTTCAGGCAATTCATGTAAGCAGCGGAGCCTCCTTTGTACAACATTCGACAATAATGACTGTCAGAGGGTTCCAAGAAAAAAGATAGAAATGGATTCCAATAATGTTCTGCAGACACGTTTACTGATATAACTTTTTCTTTCCACAGTTTGGTCCGAGACCGTGAATTGTGCATTTTGACTTGTCTGACGTTGAAGATGAAGAGGTGGAAGTCTCTTGCTCTTACTACCCTCCTGGAGTTCCAGTTCCACCAAGTCGACTGCAAATCTTTGCCAACAGACCGCACAGACGGAAGATTATACGAGAGCCACCGTCGCAGGAAGTGCAGACTGCGATCGCACATCTAAAAGCTGAGATACAAACAATGGTATGTTAAGCATTTCGCTGTTAAAAACACTGTATTACGTTAGAAACAAAATCATAGATTTCTTATTAACGCTTGAAATAATGTAAATGTAGGACTCATTTTAACCTACACGTGCAACCAACGGTGTAGACTACTTTCAATTCGTGATGAGGGTTGATAAGGTATCTTGAAGCCAAACGAGATGTATTGTTTGAGAATATGTGGGAACAAAAAAAGATTACCATGAGATTGGTCCAGAAAAACATTACGATATTGTACAGAACTTACATTAATTGATTTCGTAGGAATGTTTATGGAGTGGTGATATTATAAATACGAAGATTCAGTTAACGCGCTTTACACATTATACCTCTATATTTTTCGTTACTTGCAAAAGTCGTAGTGATGTCACAGTTACTGACTTTTTTGCAGCCTGTAATATTTCAAGTGCTAGATATAGGTTTGCTCAAGGAAGTAGCTTAATAAAAATAATTCTTTTTGTCATTTCCAGGAGAACCCTCCACCTACAACATGGATTGGGCTTCTAGTGGAGACTCTAGTGGACCTGTATCGAAACAAGAGAGATTACCGCCGGAACCATGGGTTGGCAGAGAGACCAGGGTTCGTCATCCGAATGAAGGGAAGATTCGCAACTGCTCGTGAGGCAGTGAGAAGATTTCTGCATCTAAAGAAGAATGTGGACAAGAGACAGCTGCCGACTGGCATAGATTCCACTCTGAGTGATTACTTTCTTCATTGTGAACACCCTGACCCTAATTATCCACCGACTATTCCATTAACAACACCACAGCTACTTGAAACCGCGCTGTGATGTGATTGTAGAAGCCAGTCTGGTTTGGCTTGAAATAAAACACCTCAAAACCTGTTTAGTTTTGCTTTTATTGCGCAGTTAATTTTTAAAAACCTTCTACACTCAATGTACTAGTGTGAAAGCGGAAAAGGTCAACACTGCGTAGACTGAAGTAACCTGTTTTGATGGAAATAAATCAGATTTAACTGCCAGTGGCATAAGCTGCATTAGGGAAGTTGGCGCTGAAGATGACGTCACTAAATTTGTGAATGGGGCAGATCAGTTTACTGTGATAAAAATTTCAATCCGGTTTAAGAGGTGCCTCCAGACAACACAAAGGAATCAGATACATTGAGACAAGGAAGGAAAATTACAAGTCATGGTTAATTATAGTAGACTGAAGGAAATTCTGAGAGGGTACTTGTGTTAGACAGTTTTCATGATATGAAGTGTCTGAATTAACGCAGAACATAATGAGTATTCAACGCCTCAGTACGTAATGCTTTTAACTGAAACTTAGGACTCACATCTGTACCACGTGATATGAGGGGTGTTGCCGAAGGATATTCATAAAGAAGAATACGTACCGATCATTTAGGTACAGGAAACTTTTTATATGATAACAATGCAGTTGATGGTGATACCAGGAACATCGCTGCGAATGTTTCTTTCACTAAGGTGAAGATTGTGCCATTCCTTGAGTAGAACAACGGGACTTGGTTCCTCGGGATTTGTTCAACCAGCTGTGCCCGTCATGTATGTCCATGACTGATGCATCGAACGTCGCATAGTCGCACAGCATTCGACATGGGCTACAACTGGACGTTTTCTTTAAGAGATTATTTGCATTACTTATTTCCAGAGGCAGTCTGCGAGACAGACCTCTGTCAGCTAATGTCGATGATCTCCAATAATTTGAGTAAATGGCAATTATTTCAGAGCATCAGAGCTACCATCTGATTATATACGGTGCTGCAGCAGTTGAGTAAAAAGCTATAAGAGGTTAATTGGATACCACAAATTATAAAAAAAAGGATATTATCGGGTACATGAAATTTTTTGTTAATGATTAAAAACCCGTATTACCGAAGAAAACTGTAAATTCAAAAAAATATTTCTACAGGTGTGCTTGGCTAGAATAATAAATCTAATTTTCACAGAACTCGAGGAGATAAACCTAGGTTGATACAGGTTAGTATCCAATTTCTGCAGACATCACAAGACGAAAGACAGGCGGAATAAGGTGCCAAGCCAGACGTAAAGGAGTACAATATTAAACACCTCTTCCAGTGCTCTACTTCAGGGACAGAATTGGAAACACAGAACCTAATGGTTTTGTCAGTGTTGAGCCTCCAAAAGGGAAATGTTTTACTTTCTAAATTGCACAGTATTGCATGAAAGAATGGTAGTTTATCTCCCCTTTAATGGCAAATTACAGCCAAAAAGATTTCATATCAGACGAGTTTGTTTAAGTAAGATCACATTCAAACAGTTTTGTTTTACTAGAAGTCAGATAAAAATACACTGCAGTTCATGAGAGTTTTGTGCTACAACGTGCTACAAATGAAACACGTGGGTAGCGCAACCAACACTGGAACTGCTAAGTAAATAATCCTTCACTACGTTCATCAACATCTTCGGAAAAGCAAAAGCCATGCGCTACGCACAAGAGGTACAAAATTCCAGAAAGAAAGCAAAGCTCATTACGAGAATTAATGGGCACCGAATGAATAAACTTTTTGAGGCAGATGACATTCAGTTCTAAAAAGGCAGTATAAGTGAGTCAGGTTATATTAAATTCAGATTATTTACGTTAAAAATTAAGATTTATTAGTCCGTAAAAAACATGGTAGATCAAACGATATATGAAAGTAGATTGATTACCTTTCATAGTCACAAACTACAGACAATAATAACGAATAAAAATCTTTTGGTTACTCATCCAGTAATTCATGCTGTTATAATTGTATTTCAAGTAAAAGTCTGAAATTACGTACTCGCTTCAATATTACACCTTTGATTAACTTATCTAATTATACAATGACGAATACTTATAGAAATATATATATATATATATATATATATATATATATATATATAGTGGTAACACACATCAGAAATAGTGGGGAAAAGGAAATGACAATGACTTCTTGTTCGAAACCTTGTCAATCATTCTGAAAATAATCTGTTAACAACCGATCAGTTGGCCTACTGAACAAAAGAATCAGTTTTTGTTATGAAAAATGCTGTCCTAATACAGTCAAACAAAAAAAAGTTATCCTTGTAGCATTTTGTGTGACCTTGCTAAAGCCATTGCTTCTGTAGGTCAAGGCATTGTGCTAGGAAAACGATAATGGCCTAATTCTACTTCAATGTACGGTGTCATATCTTAATTACATTAAAAATAATATAGAATACCAAATGATACGATAGCTATAAAGCGAAATTCAGAGTGTGGAAGCATTCAGTTTCGTACCAGGCTAGATGCATTTCTTAGTTTCTCCTGGGTCTTGACCATAAATCATTTTTGAACGAAAATGAATATTTTTCATAAATCGTAACATATTTTGATGACACAAGTTTATCGATAAGTGCCCAAGGACCTTTACATTCGGCTTACAATTAGTAGGTAGTGAAACATAAACTCTATATCTTTCCAAGACCTACACTTCATGATTCCAAATTCACTTATCGACAGAAGGAGTGGTAAACAATGGATACACATAACATGAAATATCATGCGTAAAGTTAAATGGTGTTGTAGTAGGGCACGTTTAGGGAAACTATATTTTCTTTTATAATTGACATATAGTAGTACGCCTTTTCTAGAGGATACAGACTTTCATGCTGAGATTAATGGCTTATGTACCTATGAAAACCGATACCAGAATAACCGTAACATAATCCGTGTGACAGTAAAAATGCCATTTATTTTAATATACGTATCAAGTTTAAGCAAATAATGTGAATCGTGAGAACTGTTTCGGTGTAACAACTGTGAACCACACACCACAGCAAAATGCGAGCGAGTCGGTTTACTAGTGGCATTCTCATCGACAGCAAATACGTTTCTACTCTATCTGTGGCACCCCAAGATAAAATAAAAAATTTGAAGCACAAGATACTAATGAGATAAAATACCAAGAGGGAGACTGTCAGAGCCGAAAATCATTTTATGAACATTTACTTCTAAACACAGAAATTAGTCTACATCAACCAAGAGTACAGTTTGTTAATACTTTCATAGGAGAGTACGAATAGTGATCATGGAGAAAGGAAACCTCAGCTGTACTCTAAGCTGACAAAAGCCATCCGATAGCTCCTAATATCGTGTGGTACCTCCTTATGCCCGACATAATTCATCAACTCGTTGTGCAATTTACTTAACAATGTGCTGGAACTTCCCTGCAAAATTATTGAGCCATGTTGCCTCTGTAGGCGTCCAGTACTGCAGAACCCTTTTCAGTACTGGATTATCCATGCCCGAGGCAGGATTCGAACCTGCGACCGTAGCGGTCGCGCGGTGCCAGACTGAGCGCCTAGAACCGCTCGGCCACACTGGCCAGGAAGGCTCTATCGCTTACCAAAGGTTCAGAAATAGGATGTCGTTCTACGTCCTAATGTACGCAAAAATGCACACCAGCGTACAAGCTGCCCAAACATCTAAGGGCAGTATTAACGATCCTACATCGCTAATTGTCAGCTCGGCATCAGTAAATCTGCACGTTTCATTCAACAGGAGCAAAAGCTGCGTCTCCGTGACCAGGATGAGCTTTGACGTGGTATCTCTCTTCCCCAGGGTGCCGCTTGGTGATTCCGTCGAGTTGGTCATGGAGAAATTCAATGCAACAGTGACTAATCTCTTCGAATTTGTCCTCGCATAAACATTCTCTCTCGTCAGTGGTGACTACTACGAAAAATATCGATGGCGTTGCCATGGGTTTCCATCTGTCATCAGTTGTGACAAACCTGTTTATGGAGGACACAGCTGCACTGAAGTCTATATGTCTTTTCAGATATGTTGATGACACGTTTGTCGTGTTGCCACTTGGGAACCAAAGGCTTGAGGATTTTCGCAAACATTTGAACATCCTGCGCCCCTGTATCAAATTCATCAAATTCACTATGGAGGGGAAACGGAATGGCGATCTCCCCTCTTTGGACGTCTTAGCCAAGAACAGAGCAAACGCCAAAGTACTACACATTGTATACAATAAAGCCACCTAACCTGATTTGGATTTCCCGCTGCTATCATCCTTCATTGCGTGAGGGAGTTCTACGTACACTAGTACACAGGGCTCGTTAAATATCGGACGAAGTCAGCCTACCAAGGGAACTTCACAACATGAAGCACGTTTTCAACACAAACGGAAACGACGAGAGTGAAATCCGACGTAACTTCAGGCAGGAAGTACAAGCTCAGCAAAGAGGAAACGATAAGGACGAAGAGATAATGTCGTACCTGAGGTTTGACGGCAAAGTATCGAACAAAATCCCGAGAAGTGGAAGTGGACCAAGGCCCATAGTGCCTCTGTACTGAACGGAGTGAGACAAGTACAAGTTGATCTTTGACGACATATTTCGCCCTGCATTAATGTGTGCGGATATAGAGACATAGTCATCTACCATAGGCGTCCCTGAACTTCCGCTGGATGCTGTGGAACGGGTCACGTGAGAGCCTAATGCGTACAGAAGCGGGTGACCCAGCATCCGGCCGGGGAAGCAGGAAGACCCGACTACGATCACTATACAGCTAACTCACGCTGCGGCTGCTACAGGACAGAAGCCACACAACCCAATTATGACAACGATCCCGAATGACAATATTAGTGAAAGAGTCTTTCTGAATGAGGCCATAGATACCGATAGTATCCCTGTGTTCTCGGCATCCAACAGAATCTGTGGCAAATGTTCCAATAGGTACTGTATCACAAAACACTACTGTAGCAGCTGCCACTGAACAGGTTGCACCCACCCCGACTTCGACTACTCTCACGAGTGATAATGGTCATGCAAGTGACATTCCAATGGCGACCACCCAAACACTGGGGGCGTCCTTTAGCAAAACACAATTCACATAAGCAGATGCTGATGATAACATTTCTGATCAGGGCCAGGAAACATACTGAGAATCGTTACTAAATACCTCTCTTGGAAGTAGCTAGAAAAAATAGTTCAAAAGCCCAATCACGATCGGACTGAACTGGATTTAATGGCAAGTTATTGATCTGGCTTCTTTGAGAGTGTCCACATTTAAATTGGTACCAGTGACTATGAAGAAGTAGTAGTTACAATTATCACCAATGCATGAAGCTCAGCGAGATCAAAAAGTAGTTATTATACGTTTAGTAAACTAAATAAAGAGTCAGTAGCATTGTATACAGATGAGGAACTCGAAATTTCAGCTCACGACAGGAGCATGTAGTGGTAGGCCTACTACGGCACTATTTTAATAGAGTAACTGACCACGCAAGCGTTAGATATGTACCTACTAGAGGAGTTCGTTACACAATGGACATTACATGGTATACGGTCACTACGCAGAAACATCTAAAGAAACGGATTCCACTCAATAACAAATGTAAATCACACTATAGGGCTACAGATAGATGTCGAAAGACTGGTTTTTTTCTGTCTAGAGCACAGGCGAACTTCAATCAGTACCTTAGAAGAATATTATCGAATAATCACTCAGAAGACCTGATAACATTCCGGTCGTATGCAAAGGCTGTTAGTGGCACGAAAGTTATTGATAGGCTCTGAGGGTCGAGGCAGCGACTAATAATAAGTTTAGCAGACTAAGAGCAGAAATGCTTAACAACTTTTTCAAACTGCATCCAACCATGCTAATCTAGTTTTATTCTTGAACGACTGCAAAGATGAGTCAATGGCGTTGAGAAACAGTTGGGATCGTTAAAGTCAGACAAAGCTCCTCCTCTTGACGGATCAGATTCTTTTGCGATGATCCGTCTGAGTTAACACTTCTATTAGCCGTAATACACCGACGACAGCTCCAAAAAAAAAAAAAAAAAAAAAAAAAAACCGTTGCCACATGACAGGATGAAAGCAAATGTCAGAGTCCTCCACAAGAAGGGTAGCACAAGTGAACCACAAAACCACTGTCCAACATCTTGCAACGCCTCCCATAGCTTTGCAGTCTTACAAAATTTTCTGAGGTGAAATTTTAAAGGGAATCTCGAACAGATTGTCCTTCTTCATGCCAACCAGCAATGATTAGGTAACCAGCGATCACGTGAAACCTAAATCTCGTCCTTATACGAAGCAGTGAAAGTCATGGAAGCATGGATTCGACCATATGAAGTATTTCGTAACTTTCGAAAGTCATTTGATTCAGTACAACACATACGTCTCGCTCCCATAGGGATCGCGAAGACACAGTTCATTTAAGCTCATCGCCCACAGAGGCGTTCAATCAATCTTCTTGCGTCCCATACGCAAATAGAACTGGAAAAAGCCTCAAAACGTGATACTTTGAGAAGACCCTCTTCCATGCAGTTCCCAGTGCTTTGTAGAGTATAAATACATATGTCGATGGAGATCAATGTTCAAAAATTTCACTCCAGTGGCGATCTGTGTCTTTCTGCTGGTATTTGTTACATTCCATTGTCGTTGAATAAACTCGTAGCATGGATATATTTGTAGATGACACACCTATCTGCAAAGGAAACAAGGAGGATTCACTTTCGAAATAAGGACAGACATGGTTGGATTCAAACGTTATTCCACAAATCCAAAATCACTTACTGCATTAGGTCCCGAACCAGTCGAGTATACGAGACCGTAGGGAGACATTCTGCACCCCTAGCATTCCCTCCCTTCTGATCGCGTCCCAGTGTTTCCCTCATTGACTACGTTGGTTGGGTTGTCTGGGGGAAGAGACCAAACAGCGAAGTCAATGGTCTCATTGGATTAGGGTTGGACGGGAAAAGAAGTCAGCCGTGTCCTTTCAACGGAACCACCCCAGCATTTGCTTGGAACGATTTTGGGCTATTCACGGAAAACATAATCAGGATGGCCGATATGCGGGATTGAATGTGTGTCCAGTGTGCTAACCACTGAGCCATCTCCCGTGGTCAAAGACTGCCTCTTGATCATCACCGCCTTCTTCTTTTCATTATACACAGAGTCCGTTTGTCAACGAATGTAACAGATCGTGTCTTCATGACGTCACTTTCAACAATGAGTCCCGGCACCAAACCAACCGAACCGTTGCGTAGCATCAGTCTCATTGACAAACCTTCCGAAGAAAGAGTCGATTTCGAAGTGCGCTTTCTAGGAAGTCTGCTTCGCATCCTTCGGGCTGTGAGAAGAAGTTGAGAAGTAGTGAGGAGGTAGGTGAAAACTGACTTTTAAATTATTCTACGGTTGCAGACACGGGATCAGTGTCTGGTAAACAAATATTTTGTCTTTTGTCTACGTATCAGTAGGTCGGATTATTACTCAATTCCCATCTTGTACACTATACTCCGTAATTTTTATTAACTTCAGGATTAGCTTATCCGATGAATTGCATTGCTCATAAAACAGAAAATTAATCTGGAACGAGCAGCACAACTCACTGAACATGTGGGATACGACTTGTTCTCGCAACGCCAGTAGGTTTTGTAATTAGTTTGATGATACAAATAAATTAACGTCGCTCAAGAATTTCAGTTAGCCGGAATGGTGATCGACACTATTACTACACTTATCACTAATCCAACTTCCTTTAAGATATTTGCTGATTAATTTGATTTGCCTCTGTAGAAAGTGTTAAAGACCAATAATTAAATTACAATGCCTACTGTATATCATGTAGTGTATTAGTAACATATTTAGTAACTCCAGACTCTTGTGTGCTTGATATAAGGATTTGATTTCTTTTAACGATCCATCAGGTTTTTGTTCCGTTTACTTGGTGTTTCAATCTAAAATACAGCATCACATAATATGATTTGTTTATGATTATGATAAGAGCAAGTGTGTGTCACATACGGTGCCATGAACGATATGAGACGGAATTGTTTGTTTAGACCAAACCTTCTTGTCAAATAGCCAGATTTCATTTGACTATTATCTCCTCAGGAAACAATGTAACTACTAAAGACTGCCTGTTTTACGTTTCCAGATGTTTTCGCGAGTGAAGTCGCTGTTCGGCTCGCCAGCTGCCAGCCAGGGGTGTCCCAGGCTGGTAGACGAGCCGCCAACACCTGTGCCTCTACGCCGCCTTCGGCCGCCTCGACCAAAGCCGAATGAGAGGAAGGTGGAGTCTACCATCGCTGAGTGGGAAGAGGCCGCTGCTGATAAACCGCAGCTTCAGGCAATTCATGTAAGCAGCAGAGCCTCCTTTGTACAACATCCGACAATAATAATTGAGAGTGTTGCAAGAAAAAAGATAGAAATGAATTCCAATAATGTTCAGCAGACACGTTTACTGACGTAACTTTTTCATTCCACAGTTTGGTCCGAGACCGAGAATTGTGCATTTTGATTTGTCTGACGTTGGAGATGAAGAGGAGGAAGTCTCGGGCTCTTACTACCCTCCTGGGGTTCCAGTTCCACCCAGTCGGCTGCAGATGTTTGCCAACAGACCGCGCAGACGGAAGATTATCCGAGAGCCACCATCGCAGGAAGTGCAGACTGCGATGGCACATCTAAGAGCCGAGATACAGGCAATGGCATGTTAAGCATTTAACTTTTAAAAACACTGCACTACGTTAGAAACACAAACGTAGATTTCTTATTAACGTTTGAAATAAATGTAAACCGAGGACTCATTTTAATCTACACATACATCCAATTTCTGTAGACTACTTTGAAGTGATGATGAGGGGTGACAAGAAAGCAAACGCATTATACTGTTTGAGAATAAGTGGATTCGAAAAAAGATCTTCATGAGATAGGTCAAAGAGAGCATTACGAAATTTTTCAAAACCTATAATAATTCATTTCGAAGGAATGTTTATGGAGAGGTGATATTATCAGTAGGAAGATTCAGTTAATTTGCTTTACAATTTATACCTCTATAGTTTTCATTACTTGCTAAAATCATAGTCATGTCCCCGTTACAGATTGTTTGTAGCTGGTAATACCTCAGGTGCTAGTTGTAGTGTAGGTCAAGGAAGCAGCTTAATAAAAATTATTCTTTTTGTCATTTTCAGGAGAACCCGCCACCTACAACATGGATTGGGCTTCTGGTGGAGACTCTAGTGGACCTGTATCGAAACAAGAGAGATTACTGCCGGAACCATGGGTTGGCAGAGAGACCAGGGTTCGTCATCCGAATGAAGGGAAGATTCGCATCTGTTCGTGAGGCTGTAAGAAGAGTTCAGCATCTGAAGAAGAATGCGGACAAGAGACAGCTGCCGACGGGCATAGATTCCATTCTCCGTAATTACTTACTTCAGTGTGAACACCCTGACCCTAATTCCCCGCCGATTATTCCATTAACAGTACAGCTACTTGAAACCGTGCTGTGATGTGATTGTTGGAAGCCAGTCTGGTTTGGCTTGAAATAAAACACCTTAAAACCTTTTTAGTTGTTTTTTTATTGTACAGTTAATTTTTAAAAAGTTTTTACACACGATGTCCTAGTGTGAAAGCGAAAAAGTTCAGTAATGGGACGACTGTACTAACCTGCTTGAATGGAAATACATCAAATTTAACTGACAGCAGCATAAGCTGAATTAGAGAAGTTGGCGCTGAAGATGACATCACTAAGGTTGTGAATGGGGAAGATCAGTTTACTGTGTTCAATCTTTCAATCCGGTAACAGCTTTAAGAGATGGTACAGACTCATTTGTAGACCACCTCCAGACAACCCAAAGAATTCAGATACAATGAGACGAGCAAGGAAAAGTGCAAGTCATGGTGAACAGTAGTAGACCGAAATAAATACTGAGAGAGTACTTCTGACAGGCAGTTGTCATGATACGAAAGGTCTGAATTTACGCAGAACGTCCTGAGTCTTCAACGTCTCAGTACGAAGAGCTTTTAACAGAAACTTAGGGCTCAGCATTATAACTTTCGATATGAGGTGTGTGGCGAAGGATACACGTAAAGAAGAATACGTACTGATTATTTAGGTACAGGAATTTTTTTAAAATGATAAACTTAACAGTGCAATTGAGGGTGATACCAGGAACATCGCCGAGAGTGCTTCTTTCACTAAGGTGAGGATTGTGCCATTCCTTGAGTAGTACAACAGGCTTTGGATCCTCGGGATTCGTTCAACCAGCTGTGTCTGTCATGTATGTCCGTGTCTGTAGCATCGCACGTCGTATAGTACCACTACATGCGACATGGCCTACATCTGGATGTTTTCTTTAAGAGATCATTTGCATTACTTATTTCCAGAGACAGTCTGCGAGACATACTTCTGTCAGCTAATATCATTGATCTCCAATCATTTCAGTAAATGGCAAATATGTCAGAGCTACAGAGCTACCATCTGACTATACACGAAGCTCCAGCAGTTAAGTGTAAAGCTAAAATAATTGGTCTGGATAATACAAATAATAACAAATCAGGGTCTTTTGTACTACATTCAAAAGGTCTATTTAAGATGGACAACTCGTATCACGAAGGGAAACTATAAAATCAAAAGATATATCTTGTGGTGTTCTTGTCTAGGACAATACAACACTTCTTCAAGTTAGAGGAATCGAAGAGATCTGTGTGGATACAAGTTAATATAAAACTGACTACACATGACAAGAGGAAGTATAGATGTAATACGGTGCTAAGCCAGACGTAAACCAGTACAATATTAAACGGCTTTTCGACTGCTGTGCTTCAGTGATAGAACTGGGAACACAGAAAGTAATGGTTTTGTCAGTGTAGAGGCTCCGACAGGGAAATGCTTTACACTTCGTTTAACTATTACAAAGGACAAAAGACAGACTCTGATATTAAGTGCGAAGTTGGTAAAATATGTGAGGACCTCGCTATGTATTTGACGTGGGACTGTAAAAGATTGAGGGCACCTGCAGACACTGACGACCAGTTTCAGTATGTTCCCAACTGAGACACTACTAGGAATACCAGGAGGACATAGTCGCTGATAAGATTTCCCATCAGTCAGATTTATTTAAGTAACACAACTTCCAATACAGTTTTTTTTACTAGAACTCAGAGGTAACTATACTGGGATTCAAGAGCATCTTGTGCTACAATGTGCCCCAAATAAACACGCGTCTAGCACAACCGAGACTTAAACTATACGACCAATTATCCTTCACAACGTTCGTCAACATATTCCGGAAGGTAAAAATCACGCACTTAACAAACGAAGTACAAAATTTCAGACAGGAAGCAAAGGCCATTACGAGAATTATTAGGTACCGAATGAATAAACTTGTTAAGGCAGATGACATTCAGCTCTAAAAAGACAGCAAGACTGAGTCAGGTTATATTAAATTCAAATTATTCGTAAGACTTTTTAACAGTCCGTAGAAACCGTAGTAGATGAAACCACTTACGGAAGCAGATCCATTATTTTACTTAGACGGAAACTACATACTATATTAACAAACCAAAATATTTTGTTATTCATGCAGTAAGTCTTCTGATTATAATCGTATTTCGAATAAAGGACTAAAATTATTTACTCACTTCAACATGCCACCATCTGTAATGAGGCAATGACGTTTACGTCCTGTAAGACTGATATATATACAGCGGAACACTCATTTCTAGAAGTGGATGAAACAGAGTGACTTATTTTTAGAAGTTGGCCTTCTCAACAATGGAAGCAGATTTTGTTATCAAAAATGCTATCTTAGAACTGTCAAACGAACATAATTTTACCATTTTACCACTGTCTGTAATCACACTAAAGCCTGTGATTGTGTAGATCAAGGCATGCTACCGGAATTATTATGATGGTGTAATTCTGCTTGTATAGACTGTGTCTTATGTTGATAACATTAAGATAATTTAAGAATATAAAATGATACGACAATTATAAATCGAAAAACAGAATGGAGAAATATTAAATTTGGTACCACACAATATATAGTGCACAGCTTCTCCTGATCTTGACCATAAATCATTTTTCAAGGAAAATGAATAATTTTTCAAAAAAATGTGACACATTCTGATGACGCAAGTTTACCGATAAGCTTCCAAAGAGAGCCATACCAGGCTTACAATTAGTAGACAGTGAAATGTTAACGCTATGTCTTCCAAAGACGTACATTTCGTGAATCTAAAATTGCTTCAACACAGAAGAAGTAGTGATCAATGGACACACACTATATGAAACTTCAAGTCTAAAGTTAAAAGTTGTTGTAACCAGGCCACGGGTAAGGAAACTATATTCTCTTTCGATAGTTGACATATAGTAGCACGGGTTTTCTAAAGGATGGTGACACAGACGCTAAGATATGCGGTTCATGAGCCTTTTAAAACCGATACAACATCAACCGTAACATAATTCTTTGTGACGGAAAAAACGGAATTAATTTTAATATATATGTATAAAGTTAAAGCAAATCGTGCGAATAGTGCTAACTGTTTCAGTTTAACAAGGGCGCGCCGCGGAACACGACAAAATGCGAGACAGTCATTTAACTAGTGGCATTCTCATCGACAGCAAATACGTTTCTACCGTAAGTGCAGCACCCAAGTCAAAATGAAAAATTTGTTGCATAAGATGCGAAAGACGAGAGAAAATCCTAAGCGGAAAGTTGTCAAAATGAGATGTAAGATGTCCCCCCACCCAAAAAAAAGTCGAAAAGCATGTTATGAAAAGTTACTTCCAAGAACAAAAATTAGTTTTTGAGCACCACAGTTATTATTCTACATCAACAAAGGGTGCAGTATATTAATACTGTCACAGAAGAGTATGAATAGCCCGCCGGAGTGGCCTTGCGGTTCCAGGCGCTTCAGTCTGGAACCGCGCAACCGCTACGATCGCAAGTTCGAATTCTGCCTCGGGCATGGATGTGTATGATGTACGTAGGTTAGATAGGTTTAAGTAGATCTATGTTCTGGGTGTCTGACGACTTCAGATATTAAGCCCCGTAGTGCTTAGAGCCATTTGAACCATTTTTTTGAGATGTACAGTGAAGGTAGAAAAAGGAAACCTCAGCTGTACACAAAGCTGACCAACACCATCCGATACCGTGTCGGACCTCCTTTTTCCTGACTTAATGCAGCAACTCGATGTGTAATTGACTCAACAGTTCGCTGGAAGCCCCTGCAAAAATATTTAGCCAAGTGACTTCTATAGCTGTCCTTACCTGCCAAACTGTTTCCGGTGCTGGATTATGTTCGTGAATTGACCTCTCGATTACGGCCCATAAATACTCAGTGGGACTGATGCCAGCCGGTCTGGGTGGGCAAATCGTTCACTCGATTTGTCCAGAACGTTCATCAAAACAATCGTGAACAACTGTGGCCCGGTGAAATGGCGCGTTGACATCTATAAATATTCCATCGTTGTTTCGGTACGTTGAAGTTCGTGAATGGCAGCGAATGGTCCCCAAGTAGCCGAACGTAAATATTTCATACATGAATACATGAAGATGGTATCTATTCTTTCGGAAATTCTTAAATATTTCAAGCCAATATTCTCTTTAATTGGAACAGAAGTCCCAGTGCATTCGATGTAATGCAGCACTCACGATTCTGAAGCCAACACCAGCTGGAACAGTTACTTGCTGACAATCTAGGACTATGGCTTCGTCGGGTCAGCACCAAACTCGAGCCTACTATCAGCACTTGTCAACTGGAATGAGTACTCCTGACTAGGCCGTAGGTTTATAGTTGTCTAGGATCCAACCACAGTCGCAACGAGCCTAGGAGAGGTAGCGCAGGAGCTGCTAGCCAAGGCAGTCGCGTCCGTCTCTGCTGCCGTAGCCCATTAGCGCCACATTTCACTGCGCTGTCCGAACGTATACGTGCGTGATACTTCCGGCCCACAACGATTTCTGCGGTGAACTGAATTTTGTGACAGTGCATATAATATCACACTTTGATATCTCAAGAACACATCGTCTGTCACTTGAAGGTACAAGGACGATCTTATCTGTACGAAATACATAATGTATTCATGACAGACACGAAAGTCGTAGCATTTCAGAAATTCTGTTGGATCCACAAAAAAAAAACGTACAGAACTATAAACCGCTGTAAAATTGCATAACTACTTCATATGTTCACAGCGAACTTGCGGCGGCGCGGTTCTTTCCGTCCCTTTACGACGGACCGGCACCTACCTGTGAACATTGTCTCAGCATTTCATCAGTAGGAAAGCCGAGCGAAACCTACTGTATTTCGACGTGAACCGGGCTGCAATTAAAGTCACTAATCTACGTTTCGAGAGATAGTTTTCACAAGAAATGAAAGGTTGGAAATTTTGTCCTCAATTAATATATTCTGAAACTTAGGTGAACAAGTATCACTTCTAAGCCCGTGCTAGGCATAACACAGTCACTCACAATCCGTTTCACTCACGTTAGCAAGTTTATGGTGTTGCATTTCCCTAAAACGTAG
The DNA here is from genome assembly GCF_021461395.2 of Schistocerca americana. Classification (NCBI taxonomy): domain Eukaryota; kingdom Metazoa; phylum Arthropoda; class Insecta; order Orthoptera; family Acrididae; genus Schistocerca; species Schistocerca americana. The sequence continues at coordinate 1,245,389,828 of NC_060119.1, read as the reverse complement.
TACCTACAAAAATACTGATTGTTTTTGATTGAGAATGCTCGCCAAATATTAAGCCTGTCGGTACGAAATGCAGTCACAGTTTTTAGCCACCGACCTGCTCAATACGCCACGCGGAATATCTGCCTTTTCACGTCACAAAATTCACTTAATATTCCGAAATTTCTACACACACATCGTAATAATTACGCCGTCACTATCTAACACTTTTGATGTATGAAACGCTGCTACATCCGGCAACTTATCATTTCTATCGGAACTACTACTACACACGTCCGATCTGTTTCTTGGCTGCGCTTCGACTCATCCCTAGAATACTCTAAGTCTTCTCTACCAACAGAGAAAGGCGCGCGAATAATATTGCTTTACCATTGGTCAGTTTCTTCAACAGCCAATAGCAAAACAACACTCCCGAGTCAATCCGCGGTTTTCATCAATAACCAATGGCAAAATAGTAAACCTAACGCCTGCACTTTTTGCCGACGTAATTATCTAATATTTTGAAGTTTTGCTTATGCATAAAGTTGTTTACTATTTTTATTTATACCTGAATTAACTTTCCCTTTACCATTAACTTACTTTACAAATCTATTCTACGCAAATCCTCTTTGCCCACATCATACTTCTTCGAAATGTTCCCACACCAAACCCTACTACATAACTCGTTAAACAATTATCTTCATATTAACCTTAAACCACACTCACGCCACATTCATACTGCTAAAACACATTTATAACTATTTACATACCAAAAAACATAATAACACTTTATGAAAATATTAGAATAGTTTATGAAAAACATTCTATTGCATTAGTGCACTCTAGTGGGCACAATAGAAACTAAATCAGTCCCCTATCCAATGCTGTCTTCCATCGGCTGATACCTACACTACGTGCGCGTCCAGTCTCGCGTCACCATCTGTCACTATACAGCTCTGAGAGACATCTCCCACTTAACCACCTCCAAGGCAGTACCTTTATACGGCGCTATGCCTCAAACTGTATCTCAGTAGCACAGGATTATAGCCTTTACACATCGAGCCGAAAATTTAGTTTTTGGACAGCTGATCAGAACACTCTATCAGGTTGTTAATGAACTGCTAAAATCTTCTCCTCCTTTTGCTGTTTCCCGTTTCTCTAAGGACTCGGTGTTATGGTATGAGTTTTGGCAATGTTAGTGACAGTCGGTGCCCGGATGGCGCACGTGACGCTACCACTACCTTACGGAATCTGTTTACCGACCCCGTTTGTTGGCGTCTACAGTAAATGTCATTTTAAAGCTTGGGAAAGTTTTCTGTATGTTTGCGTGCGTGTATCTGAGACTATACTCGGGTAAGCGCCCGGTGCTTATCTGGCTATATGTGGGGAAACAGCTTAAAAATCACGTGCAGACTGGCCGGCTCACCATCCCTCGTCTTTAAACCACGAGTCGTCTTCGGTCTGAAGTAGGCTTGTCTTCCCGAATCCAGAATGGGTCAGTAAACAGCTACGATACCAATCGATCGACACTACTTAAGTGGTATATACAAATCTGTAATAACACTATACGACATATGGAAACATAAACGACACATAAACATCGATAAGCAGCGCATACAGTGGAAGGAGATCTCAGAGCTATCTAACAAGCGCAATCATTAAGTGTATGAAATATCCGCGAGAATAAATTTTCAAAATAGTTTCAGACCGCCAGGCACAACGATCCCAGAGACATATGTAAGGTAGCAGAAGAGCAGATCGAGAGAAGCGCAGATGGTGTTGGAATTAGGAATACGTAATTGCAATTCATTTTACCACTTCAACACTAATGAACTCTGAATGACATGCTAGTATTTCATAAGAATTTATGCCGGCAGCGGTGGTCTAGTGGTTCTAGGCGCGCATGCCGGAGCCGCGGGACTGCTACGGTCGCAGGTTCGAATCCTGCCTCGGGCATGGATGTGTGTTATGTCCTTAGGTTAGTTAGGTTTAAGTAGTTCTAAGTTCTAGGGGACTGATGACCACAGAAGTTAAGTCCCATAGTGCTCAGAGCCATTTGAACCATAAGAATTTATGATGTTATATTTGGTAAGAGGAAGCCTACTGGGGGACTTTGATTTGACCAAGGAAGTGGGCGAGGCAAATCAGCTGGTGACAAGTTGCAGCCTCAGCCAGGTCAGTAGCACGTGGCTGTCAGGAATCTGCCTCCAGCTTGTGTCAGTCGCTGAACCCACCTGCAACAGAAGTGACGTCATGCCGTGACGCTGGCAGTGCTATGGTTCCTTGGAGTCTGTTGCCTGTACACCCACTCCTCTCTCTCCCCCCTACTCAAAGACAGAAGAACTGGCAGTGTTCCTTGGTGATGACAATGACTGCACACAGATAGGTTCCAGCTTCAGGTCTTGATAATAAATAACACAAAAATGAGGGCAGTGCAGATGTCTCTGCCCAGGTAGTTGCTGAAATGCATAAAATAAATCGCACGATAAATAACAGAAAAATAACAGTGAACCACAACTGTAATATCACTGTGGTTACCGATAAAGTATATTTAAAAGAGTAAATAATGCCCATCACAAAATTAATCAAATTACGACATGCAGATGTACCCTTCAAAGGAACGTGGCATCTTCTCGCTGATGGTGTATGTTAATATTCTACTTATTGAGTTTAATAACAATATTAAGTTTTTTTTTAAATGCGTTGTGGTATGTAGCTTAATGTTCGTCTCACGTTCATATAGTCGGGAATTTATCAGCCACACAGACAGTAGCGTTTCAAGGTCTGAAGAGGAGTTGGAGAATATGACCAGAAAATTTGAGCTAAACATAAACATAAAAGACCCAAGACAGGGTACCTCATTATGACACGTGGCCAAAGTCAGACTTCTGGTCATCTACAATCAATGCAGGTGGGAGTCCAGTCCTACAAGACAGTGCACGATTTTAAATATCTAGAGGAACTTTTCACCGACACCTTGCTACGAGTTGCAGAGATCAATGACAGAATACAAGCAGGAAACCAATCTTATCGCAGCCTAGCACAGCTGCTTCGGTCCACATATTTCTTCAAACAGTTACAGATACAAATATACAAAACCCTGACCCAGCCTGTTGTCTATATGGCAGTGAGACATGGAGTATTGGAAACAGGACATCCATAAGCTCCGAGTTTTTTAGAGAAAAGTGCTTCAAAGATCTTCCGTCCGGTTCTGGATACAGACATAGGTGAATGGGGGATCAGACAAAACTAAGAGCTTGATGAAGTATACCAGCAGCCCATCATAGCGGGATCACTGAAAGCCAAACGAATGCAGTCGGCCGACCATGTGGCCTGGATGGAGGATCACAGATGGCCTCGGAAGCTCCTGGATTTCACACGTACAGGAAAGAGACCCCCAGGGAGACCAGAGAAGCGTTGTTGGGGTGGCCTCCATGAATATTTAAACCAAACATTAATAGATATAGGCGGGTGGCGGTTTGCAGCAATGGACAGAATACTTGTAGCAGCGTGTGGTCCACTGAGCCCGATCATGTAGAAGAAGAAGAAGAAGAGGACAGACAGTATATCACTACGTATATAATTCCCCACAGCTTTGACCAGCACTCACAATAAATCTACCGATTACTTGCAGAACTCAAAACACTTTCTTTTGAACTGGTGGTGTTTTTCATTGTGTAGCAATGTAGTACTCTTCGTAGTGTCTTCATTGACTACTCATTTATTTAGGTATAATTTTGTCAAGAGTTATTAGGATCTCTACGCATTTAAATCGCAACAGTAGGCTTTCAGAATTTTCCGAATGGTCCGTCTAAGGTTGGAAAATGTTGCAAACATCACTGAATCAGCTGCTAAGTGAGTTGATCCACGTGTCTTAATTACAGCGTGAAGTGTATTAGAATACGGACTATCTCACTTCTCTTTAAGATTATTAACCAACATTCCGTGGATATCTGCACCTGCAGACTTACTATTGGATGAGATAATACGGTAAGACGTAATTGTAAACAGTTCATATCCTATCGCCTTTGAAATACATTTATCGAATCTGATAGCTGTGATACTATATAAGAATAACAATTTCCTCAATTCTTCTTCACACCAGTCTGGAGTTCAGTTACTATTTCAGTGTTAATTCGTCGCCTCTTATTCTCCCCTGGTCTTCTCAGGAAAGCGTTTACAGTTAATCTTCCTATCTGTGCCCCTTATCTCCATGTTCATACGACTTACTCAGAAATCCAAGAGACAATAAATCTAACATCTATCATTTCTACAAAAAAAGTTTTTGGTTTTCAATAACGGGATTAATTTTCGAGGCTTCCCCACGAATTTTATTGTGAACTTTTCCGAGGGTACTTTAACGATCCATCACGGCGTCTGGGTTCTTCATATCTTTAATTCTTTTTTATTTTTTATTTTTTTCGTCAGGCAGTTTAGTTGTTGCCATGTAGCAGGACGGACACCGGTCCAAAATGTACATATATTTTAGTAAAACATGCATCTGAAGTCTTGAAACTACAGTTTTTGGTAACTAAATTAAATATATTCACACACATCTTCGGGAGAACTGTTTCAGGGAATCAACTGCTGAATATAGTATTAATTTTGCTCGTTACTAGGGGACAGTAGTGAACAAGAGAATAATTTCCTCACGCTAACTCAGAAGAAAGTAATTTAGATGGTTCTGAATAAATCGTTATGTCAGTGTATTACGGAACTTAACCACCAGGCCCGCTATCTTTATGTAGATACTCGGCAAGCTCGTGTACTTATGGATCAATACACTGTTGTCGGCCGTAAAACAATGCGATACCAAACATAATTTTAACATTTACCTATAATTTGTTGAACAGTACAGGCAGATTCTAGTTATTTTTAAGTTAATGAAGTTGTGCAAAAATTTAATAGAAAACATTTTTGGCTTTGTTCAACCTGCAATTTAATGTTCAAGAAATTCAACCATCTTCACTACCCTCTGCCAGTCTTTAAGGAACATAATTTAGGGCCTTTCATTGTGGATATAACATTAAGGTACATTTCATGATTCGGACGAGAATGCTATGAGTCCAACATGATTTGCATTAATGACAGTCTGAACCTATATGCATGTTAAACTGTGTCAAAATGTCATGATAACACCGAGTAAATACTGGTACATGCATATTTAAAAACATAGAGAAATAAAATTTTGCCTCCGAGGGCTGGTGCGGATGAGTGTGATGACTTTGGTGGGTGCTAATGAACCACAGTGTCAGCATTTATATGCCATACACATTGCTCTTCTTCCAGTACCAATTGCTGCGGGGAGTAATTTTAGCACTCTGTATCTTTAAATGTGAAGACAACATCAATTCAGCACTGTAATCCATAGGAACTGGAACTTAGGAACTTAGGAAGTTAGCTTCGCATCCACACCGGTAAATGTACCGTTCAAGCCTCTTAAACGAATGGTGATTTGTTGTGGTTTTAGCGCTGTTTTCGCACCCACATCCTTTCGTTTATGCGCTCTTGACACCCTAACACAAAGGGAACCACTTGATTTTCCCCTATTCTCTTGCTACAGTTCTATCGACCACATAAGTGGACAGTAAACTACAAAGTATCTATGCCCTGATAGGAAACGTCAATATTCGGTTCAAAATATAACTTAAAATAATTATTAACAAATAATGCTCAATTACCGTTAAAGCAATGTTTATGAACAACTGAAAATTACTAACGTCTTGAAGATCTGGTGTTAAAACTATACATCGACTCTATGAACGACACAACCTTAAGGTTTGATCTTGCAAAGCTGGTACGTAAGTGCCGCGGTGGTTAGCAGCCTGTTTGTTCAGATTTGCGTTGAAGACGCAATGTGCTTCAGCGTATTTTTGTAGCCATTGCTAAACGTGCGACTTTCTTCCTGGTTGTGATCCAGTGGCTACGGGGAAGCAGAATTATTGTCTACAAAGAGAGGACAGAAATACGGACACAGAAAAAACACATTAACACACCTGATACGGTCTAGAAAAACGGCTGGCATTTCGAGAGAGCTTCCTGTCATCCCTGGATGGTAAAAATACAGGTTCTGCGTGGATTTGAAGGGAATCGCTTACAGTTCTTCGTGCAAAATAGTGTCTATTTCAAGTAATGGAAATGGATGTGGACAGCGATTATGCACCCTTCTGTGCATAGTAGATCACAAATACTCAATAATATTGAGATCTGGTTATGTGACGATGTGACGAATCATACTTGTGCTCACTAAACCAGTCCTCGAATATACGAGGACTGTCTTCCTGGAACACAACAGCACCATTTTGGAACACCCGTTGTACTATGAGGTGTTCCCGATCAGAAAAAAATGGTCACTCAAATGTTGACAGTAACCACAGCTTGCAGAGTAGCCACGGGTCTACCGGAATACCACGATATTTCTCTCCCAAGCATTCCCGAACCCCTGCCACGTTTTGCTCTTTGGACGTGAACTCGGCCGCCTAAATGCCTTTATTCCATTAGCTACACCAGAGCCCATATTTTTGACTTCAACACCACATTTTCCGTTTATAGGCAATTGATGATCGGTTTTGGAATTCCAGATCACCTTGTAATAACCTGCTTATAGAGGTCACATAGTGTTCTTTTTGTGCTTACATGGTTCTCCAGTGCGACATTCAGTTCAGCAGTGGCTTCTGCCGCTGTCGTCTTCTTATATAGCGTCGCAGTTCTTGCCAATCACCGTTCGTCACGATCACTCACAACAGTCTTTTGTCCGCGCTGGTACTTTCCGGATGATATCCTCAGCTTTCCCCGTGTGCGGTATCAATCTTCGATCGCAGCCTCTTGAGTCAATAAACATTTCGGTTACACTGCTTACGAAAGCAGTCACAATACGAGATTTCCCACGGTCGAAAGCACTGGGCTTCTACTTAAGGTACGCACAATTACACAGAACACTATTCTGACCGCGAGTGAGATTTGGAATGCAATGACGATATAGCAGAGGTGCCGTTCGTGGTCAAATACAACAGTGCAAAATACAGGTTTGGCTACCTCTATTCATGTTGAAGCATTCGTTTAGGGCTTTGTTTAAATTTTTCTGACACCCAGCCCGCTTCGACATTCTTACGGTTGGAGAGATAGCACTTAGATGATGCGAATGTTCTGAGGCAAGAAACTGGACTGTTTTCACACGAACCAGCCATTGTCAGAGAGCGAAACCGTTGCTCAAAACCGGATCAGGTGTGGCCATAAACACGATTTGCCATCCAGTGCAGACGAACTTCACATACTTCATCAGGAGAGGGTCGTTAGCTATGACACGTGTTATGCGAGCAATTCTAAACGCGATGTCCTCAAGAGTATAGGAGCCTAACGTGTTGGTTTGCAAAGAGACTGCCTCCTGGGAATTTAAGACGACATCAGAGGTTTTGGGGAGGCAGCGAGAAGCTGATGCCTCCATATACTGAGAGACCAGTTTAGATAAATTTTGTAATTACGTTTGATTAACAAATAAAACGGTACAACGTAACTTCGTAGAAATATTATGGGTAAGCGCGCACATTGAAAATGTTCAACATATGCATCTGCGGATTAATCACAATGTGTTTTCTATAGTTTGTCATTTCCCCTCCTTTCCCCATTGTCAATACGTTTATCGATAGTGCACTAAAGTAGAGTATCATGATTGCGCAGGGAAAAAAATGACAACGGAGAAAATTCAGTTCTGGGGAACGGATTCAACTTCGAACAAACGTCGATCGTATTGCAGACTTCATCAGTGGTGTAGAACATGTAATTTCCGCTTTCCCTGGCGACAGTGCGGAAGAGACAATGTGGGAAATGTGCCACACGGTCACTAGAGCAAAACACCAAGAAAGCGTGAAGAGAACTACGGAACGATCCCGAAATAGTCATTCTATATGCGGGGAAAGGAAACGCCACTGTACCACAACAGCTGACGGAGTACACTCGAATAATGTATTACCTACTCGAGGATTTGACAGACAGAAAATTGAAGTCAGACGAGACCAATGGAATGAAGCAGACTTCAGCTTCTCTGATAGAGCCTGCCATAGGAAATCGTCCAGGAGTTTCGACCACGAGCTCCTCTATGGCTTCCAAAGGTTCAGAAACATAACGTCTTTCTATGTCCTGTGGTAAGCAAAATAGGCACACCAACGTACCAGCTGCCCAAACATAAACGGCAGTATTAACTATTCTACATTGCCAATTGTCAGCACGGCATCAGTAGCTCTGCCCGTTTCATTCAACAGGAGCGAAAGCTGCGACTCCGTGACCAGGACCTTATACTGAGCTTCGATGTGGTATCTCTCTTCACCAGGATGCCGCTTAATGGTTATGACAAGTTGGTCAGGGAGAAAGTCAACGCGACAATGACTAATCCCTTCGAATTTGTCCTCGCATAAACATTCTCTCTCTTCATTCGTGACTATTACGACAAAATGGATGACATCGCCTTGGTGTTTGCCCTGTCATCAGTTGTGACGAACTTCTTTATGGAGAACACAGCTGCACTGAAGTCTACCTGTCTCTTCAGATATGCTGATGACATATTTGTCGTGTTGTCACTTGGGAGCGAATGACTTTTGGATTTTCTCAAACATCTGAACTCTCTGGATCAAACTCACCATGGAAGTGGAAGAGAACGGCGATCTCCCCTTTTTGGACGTCTTAGCCAAACACAGACCAAACGCCACTGCAGTACACAGTGCATACAATAAAGCCACCAACACTGATTTGGATTTCCAGCTACTGTCGTCCTTCATTGCCTGAGGGAGTTCTACTTACACTGGTACACAGGGCTCGTTCAATATCGGCCGAAGTAAGCCAACCACAGTATTAATCACGTTTTCAACACAAACGGAAACAACGAGAGTCAAATGCGACGTAACTTCAGACAGAAACTACAGCCTCAGTAGACAGGAAACGGAGAGGAGGAAAAGATAATGTCGTACTGTAGTTTTCCGGCAAAGTATCGACCAAAATCCGCAGAAGTGGAAGTGGTCCAACGCCCATAGGTTTTCTGTATTGAACGGCGTAAGAGAACTATATATTATCTTTCATGACATATTTCGCCCTGCATTAATGTGAACGGATATAGAGATGTAGTGATCTACGATGGGCAACCCAGAACGTCCGCTGGATGCTGTGGAACGGCTCACGTGCGGATCTAATGTGTACAGAAGCGCGTATCCTAGCATCCGGCCGGGAAAGCAGGATGAGACGACTAATACCACTAAACCGATAGCTTCCGCGGCGGCGGCTACAGGACAGAAGCCACCTACCATAACAGCGACCATGATCCAGAATGACAATGACAGTGAAAGAGTATCTCTGAATGAGACCATAGATACCAAATGCATATCTGTCTTCACCGCAACCTACAGAATCTGTGGCGGAAGCTCTATTAGTTAATGTATCAAAAAACACTACTGTAGCAGCTGTAACTGGACAGGATGCACCCACCCATATTTCGACGACTCTCAGGAATGACAATGTTCGTGCAAGTGACATGCCAATGGCGACCACCCAAACTGTTGGGGCGTCCTTCACAAAAATATAACTCTCAGAACTGATGTCGAAAGCCGCAGTCACCAACATTCCAAGTTACTCGAAAGATTCTAAAGCAGAACATGCTCATGATAATATTTGTGATCAGTGTCAGGAAACATCCTGAGAATCGTTACTGAATACCTTTCTGGGAAGTACCTAGAAAAAATAGTTCGAAACCCCATTCAGGATCAGACTGAACTGGAATTAATGGCAAGGAATTGACGTCGCATCTTTGAGGATGTCCACATTTAAATTGGTACAATTGACTATGAAGCACTTGTAGTTAATATGGACACCAATGCACGAAGCTCAACTAGAAGATACAGATGTTGTTATACGTTTAGCAAAGTAGATAAAAAGTCAGTAGCAATTTATACCAATGAGGAACTTGAAATTTCAGCTCAGAACACGAGCATGTAGAGGTATGCCTACTATGGCACTATTTTAAAAGAATAACTGACCATGCACTCGTAAGATATGTACCTACTAGAGGTGTTCGTTACAGGATGGACATTACACGGTATACGTTCACTACACAGAAACATCTAAAGAAATGAGTACTAATCAATAACAAATTTAAACCACAGTATAGGGCTACAGACAGGCGACGAATAGAACGAGTTTGGCTGCCTAAAGCACAGGAGACCTACTTTAGAAGAATATTATCGAAAAATAACCCACATGACCTGATAAAATTCCGGTCGTATGTAAAGGCTGATAGTGGCACGAAAGTAATTAATAGGCTCTGAGGGACTAAGCAGAAACTAATAATAAGTTTAGCAGACTAAAATCTGAAATGCTTAACACCTTCTCCAAACTGCCGTTGGCTATTGTGATCCAGTTTCATTCTTGTACGGCTACAAAGATGAGTCAATGGCGTTGAGAGAGCGTTGACATTGCTATAGTCAGACAAAGCTCCAGCTCTTGACGGGAAAGCTATCTGATTGTATTCCGATGATCCGGCTGAATTAACTTAACACTTCTATTAACCATAATACACCGAGTACCTCTAAAAAAAAAAAAAAAAAAAAAAAAAAAACCATGCCGCATTATAGGGTGAAAGCACAGGTCAGAGTCCTCCACAAGAAGTGTTGCACAAGTAATCCACAAACCCACTGTCCACTACAATTCAACGCCTTCCATTGTTATGCAGTCTTCTCAGGCGTAATTTTAAACGGTATCTCGATCCCGTAGAGACAGCGACAACACAGTTAATATAAACTATTCCCCCACAGAGGCGTTCAATCAATCTTCTTGCGTCCCATACGCAAATAGAACAGGAAAAAGCCCCAAAACCTAATACTTTGAGAAGACCCTCTTCCATGCAGTTCACAATGCTTTATAGATACATATGTCGATGGAGATCATGGTTCAAAAATTTCAGTCCAGTGGTGATCTGTCTCTTTATGCTGGTATTTGTTAGTTACACTCCTTTGTCGTTACATAAACTCGTAGATGACACACCTATCTGCAAAGAAAACAAGGAGGATTCACTTTTGAAAAAAAGGACAGAGATGGTTGGATTCAATCGTTATTTCACAAATCCAAAATGACTTACTGCTTTAGGTAGCGAACCCGGCGAGTATACGAGACTGTAGCGAGATTTTCTGAACGCCTGGGATTCCTTCCCTTCAGATCGTGCCCGAGTGTTTCCCTCACAGACTATGTAGGTTGGGTAGTTTGGGGGAGGAGAGGTCATCTGTCTCGTCGGATTACTGTTGGACGGGAAAGGAAGTCAGCCGTGTCCTTTCGACGCAACCATCCCAGCATTTTCTTGGAGCGATTTTGGGAAATCACGGAAAACCTGAACCACGATGGCCGAACACGGTATTGAACAGTCGTCATCCCGAACGCGAGTCCAGTGTGCTAACCAATGCGCCACCTCCCGCGGTCACAGACTGTCTCTTGATCATCACCGCCTTCTTCTTTTCATTATACACAGAGTCCGTTTGTGAACGAATGTAACAGATCGTGTCTTCATGACGTCACTGTCAACAATGAGTTCCGGCACAAAACCAACCGAACCGTTGCGTAGCATCAGTCTCATTGACAAACCTTCCGAAGAAAGAGTCGATTTTGAAGTGCGCTTTCTAGGAAGTCTGTTTCGAATCCTTCGGGCTGTGAGAAGAAGTTGAGAAGTAGTGAGGAGGTAGGTGAACACTGACTTTTAATTTATCCTGCAGTCGCAGGTACGATTTTTGATTAACTTCTGTATTTCCTGAGCCTCTGCATTGCGATGCTCGTAGTTCAGAAAATTAGCCTGGAAAAGGAGCACAACTCAGTGAACATGTGGAAAACGACTTGTTCACACAACGCCAGCATGTTTCGTAATTAGTTTGCTGATGCAAAGGAAATAACATCACTCAAGAATTTCACTTAACCGAAATAGTGATCACCACTATTACTACACTTATCAATTCTTCAACATCCTTTAAAACGTTTACTGATTAATGTGCTTTGGCAACTAATAATTGAATGTACAATGCCTACTGTATATCATGTAGTGTATTATTAATATATTTAGTAAATCCAGACTCTCAACAATTGTTGGCCTAATACAAGTATGTGTTTTCTTTTAACGATCCATCAGGTTTTTGTTCTGTTTACTTGGAGTTTTAATCTGAAATACAGTGTCACTTAATATTAATTTTTTGTGATTGTGATAAGTGCTAGCGTGTGTCACATACGGTGCCATGTAGTGTATGATACTGAATTTATTTATGCCACACCTTCTTGTCAATAAGCCAGATTTCATTCGACTACTTTCGTCTCAGGAAACGATGTAACTACTAAAAACTGCTTGTTTTACGTTTACAGATGTTTTCACGAGTGAAGTCGCTGTTCGGCTCGCCAGCTGCCAGCCAGGGGTGTCCCAGGCTGGTCGACGATCCGCCAACACCTGTGCCTCTACGCCGCCTTCGGCCGCCTCGACCAAAGCCGAATGAGAGGAAGGTGGAGTCCACCACCGCTGAGTGGGAAGAGGCCGCTGCTGATAAACCGCAGCTTCAGGCAATTCATGTAAGCAGCAGAGCCTCCTTTGTACAACATCCGACAATAATAACTGAGAGTGTTGCAAGAAAAAAGATAGAAATAAATTCCAATAATGTTCAGCAGACACGTTTACTCACGTAACTTTTTCTTTCCACAGTTTGGTCCGAGACCGAGAATTGTGCATTTTGACTTGTCTGACGTTGGAGATGAAGAGGAGGAAGTCTCTGGCTCTTACTATCCTCCTGGAGTTCCAGTTCCACCCAGTCGGCTGCAGATGTTCGCCAACAGACCGCGCAGACGGAAGATTATCCGAGAGCCACCGTCGCAGGAAGTCCAGACTGCGATGGCACATCTAAGAGCAGACATCCAAGCAATGGTATGTTAAGGGGATACGGAATCGGATTTTGGGTTAAAAAATCGAATTTTTTTTATTGGCGTATTATATTCTGCCATGTTTCCTCTTTAAAATGACGTATCATACATAGCTCTACTACAACTATAACTATTTTATTTTTATATATTTGTGAGATCGGGTATTGCGCTTTAGTTATACACGTCTCTCGTGGCTGACCATGAACTTTTTGGCAGTACCTTTAAAGTGACATGAATTCAAATATCCCGGTTTCCAGCGACTATTTATACACTAGTTGCCCGAAAATGTTTCTCTCTGGTTTCCTCAAGTTACTCTTTGACTTTGTGGTGGGACTGTTTTGTAAACAGTGTGATATAAGAAAGTAGTTGTTGTTGAGTTATTTCGTATTTAGTGCTTCATTTTTCGCAGTGAAAATGCCTAGAGCTAAAGCAAAAGTATTTAAAAAGCGTGTGAACTGGCAAAAGAAAAGAAATAATGATTCATTAGCAAAGCAAAGCAGTTCATCATCATCACTGTTGGAAAATGTGAATCCACTTATTACTGATTTGCCGAACGAACTTACACCAAATGAAAACAGTGCTTCTCATAAAAAACTAAGAGATTTGGAAGAGAAATATAATTTACTTGATAGAGGGAATGAAGTTTTTGAACTCATTGATACGAATATATTGTGTGAAGCTCTTGAAAACAGTTTGTGCTGCAAAAAATGTCATGGAAACATTTCTCTGAAAGTAGAATCCCATGTTGGCCTGGCTGCCCAGTTTAATTTAATATGCAGTGTTTGTAAATACAGCTGTAAGTTTCCAAGTTCGGTTTCAGTAACTGTAAATAATGGATACAAGAAAACTGAACTTTATAGTGTAAATATTAGGTTAGTTTATGGATTGCGAGCAATTGGTAAGGGCAAAGCAGCTGGTGATATGCTATGTGGTGTTCTAAATCTTCCAAGTGCACCTTCAAAGTTTGAAGCTTACAATTATGTACTAGGATCTGCAGTTGAAGATGTAGCACAGAAGTCAATGCAGGTTGCTGTGGAAGAAGCAGTGGAAGAAAATGACGGCAGTCGTGACCTCACAGTGGCGTTTGATGGCACGTGGCAGAAAAGGGGCCACACCTCCAACAATGGTGTTGTAACAGCAACTAGTGTTGATACTGGCAAGGTTATTGATGTTGCAATAATGTCTAAATACTGTAGGTGCACAGGCAGGCTGAAAAATGAACACAGTGATGACTGTATTGCTAATTATTATGGTAGTAGTGGTGGCATGGAGGTTGCTGGGGTGAAGAAAATTTTTCATCGCTCTTCACAGTGGTATAATGTTCGCTATGTCAAATATCTGGGAGATGGTGACTCTAAAGCATTCAAAGAAGTTTTGGAAAGCAAACCATATGGGAACAGTGTAAATATAAGCAAACTTGAATGTATAGGACATGTGCAGAAGAGAATGGGTGCCAGGCTGAGAAGGTTAAAATCAGTTATGAAAGGGAAAAAACTAGATGATGGGAAAACCTTGGTTGGCAGAGGAAGATTGACTGATTCCATAATAGACCACATTCAGAACTGCTATGGCCTTGCAATCAGGCAAAATACAGGCAATCTTGAAGAAATGAGGAGAGCTATATGGGCTTTATATTTCCACACCGCATCCACGGATGAGCATCCACAACATGGTTTGTGCCCCAAAGGTGAAAACAGCTGGTGTAAATACAATAGGGGACTAACAACAGGAGAGAAATACATTCACCACCACAGTCTACCATCAGCCATCATGGCAGAAATAAAGCCCATTTTCAGAGATCTGGCTGACAGAAGTCTTCTGATGAAATGTCTTCACGGAAAAACGCAGAACCCCGAGTGCTTGAATAGTGTGATATGGCATCGTCTCCCAAAAACAGTGTTTGTCGGAATTAATACACTACATTTTGGTGTGTATGATGCTGTGGCAACCTTCAATCTTGGAAATATAACTAAATGCCAGGTCATTCAAAAGTTGGGTATGTGTGTTGGTTCCCGTACGGTACGTGCTATGATCTTTTTAGATCAGCACAGACTAAGGCATGCTGATAATATAATCAAGACATTAGTGAAAAAAGCAAGACAGGTGCAGAGGGGTGCCAAAAGAAGACTTGAAGATGATTATGAAGACTGTGAAGGGGGTATTAGCTACGGATCAGGAATGTTTTAATCTTCTTTCTCCGTTTCCCATAAGTTTACTTTTTACTTCATCTAGGAACATTATCTCAGGTACTGGTCAACCTAGAAGTCTGAAATTTTTATGACGTAGTGACATAGGTCCCTATTACATACTGAAACAACGATTTTTTAATTACTTGATTTACAAAAGACTTAGGGGTGATAGTCTAGTAAAAAGCGATGGAAAAAATTTACTTAAAAATAAATCTACAATATCTCTGTAAGAAAATACTTTGACAATAAACTGTTGTTTCAGTATTGTTGTAACATATGAATGCACATACAGTAAAATTTTTACCTCTCTGTCTCCAGTAGTTTGTGAGAAAATGTTCCCTATAGTAGGCATATATTAACATTGCGGGGATAGGTGATTCCGTATCCCCTTAAGCATTTAACTTTTAAAAACACTGCATTACGTTAGAAACACAAACGTAGATTTGTTATTAGCGTTTGAAATAAATGTAAACCGAGGACTCATTTTAATCTACACATACATCCAATTTCTGTAGACTAGTTTGAAGTGATAATGAGGGGTGACAAGAAACCAAAGGCAATATACTGTTTGAGAATATGTGGAAACGAAAAAAGATCTTCATGAGATAGGTCATAGAAAGCATTACGATATATTTCAAAACTATAATAATTCATTTCGAAGGAATGCTTATGGTGAGGTGATACTATAAGTAAGAACATTCAGTTAATTTGCTTTACAATTTATACCTCTATAGTTTTCATTACTTGAAAAAGTCATAGTTATGTCACTGTTACAGTTTTTTGTAGCCTGTAACATTTCACGTGCTAGATATAGGTTTGCTCAAGGAAGCTGCTTAATAAAAATATATATTTTTTTTAATTTTCAGGAGGACCCGGCACTTTCAACATGGATTGGGCTTCTAGTGGAGGCTCTAGTGGACCTGTATCGAAACAAGAGAGATTACCGCCGGAACCATGGGTTGACAGAGAGACCAGGGTTCGTCATCAGAATGAAGGGAAGATTCGCGCCTGTTCGTGAGGCAGTGAGAAGAGTTCTGCATCTGAAGAAGAATGCGGACAAGAGACAGCTGCCGACGGGCATAGATTCCACTCTGCGTGATTACTTTCTTCATTGTGAACACCCTGACACTAATTATCCACCGATTATTCCATTAACACCACATTTACTTGAAACCGCGCTGTGATGTGTTTGTTGGAAGCCAGTCTGGTTTGGCTTGAAATAAAACACCTTAAAACCCGTTTAGTTGTGTTTTTATTGCACAGTTAATATTTAAATACATTCTACACTGTACTAGTGCTAAAGCGGAAAAGGTCAGCACCGTAAATACTGAAGTAACCTGTTTTAATGGAAATAAATGAAATTTAACTGGCAGTAGCATAAACTGAAATAGAGAATTTGGCACTGAAGATGGCGTCACTGAGGTTGTAAATGGGGCAGATCAGTTTACTGTGTTCAAACATTCAATCCGGTAACCGATTTAAGAGGTGGTACAGTCTCCTATGTAGACCGCCTCCAGACAACCCAAAGGATTCAGATACAATGAGACAAGTAAGAAAAAGTACAAGTCATGGATAATGATAGTAGACTGAAAGAAATCCTGGGAGGGTACTTCTGACTCGCAGTTTTCATGAGATAAAATGTCTAACTTAACGTAGAACGTCCTGGGTATTCAACATCTCAGTACGGAATGCTTTTAACTGAAACTTAAGACTCACCATTATACCACACGATATGAGGTGTGTGGCGAAGGATATTCAAAAAGAATACGTACTGATCATTTAGGTAAAGGAAATTATTTAAATGATAACATTAACAGTGCAATTGAGTGTGATACCAGGAACATCGCTGAGAATTCTTCTTTCACTAAGGTGAAGATTGTGCCATTCCTTGAGTAGTACAACAGGACTTGGTTCCTAGGGATTCGTTCAACCAGCTGTGCCCGTCATGTATGTCCGTGACTGATGCATCGTACGTCGCATAGTCGCACAACATTCGACATGGCCTACATCTGGATGTTTTCATTAAGAGATTATTCGCATTACTATTTTCCAGAGGAAGTCTGCGAGACAAACCTCTGTCAGCTAATATCGATGATCTCCAATAATTTCAGTAAATGACAAATATTTCCGAGCAACAGAGCTACCATCTGATTACATACAGAGCTGCAGCAGTTAAGTAAAAAGCTAAAATAGGTTAATTGGATACCATAAATTATAAAAAATTAAGGTATTGTCGGGTACATAAAATTTTTTATTAATGATGAACAACTCGTATCACGGAAGATAACTTTGAAAACAAAAAAAAAAAAAAAAATTCTACAGGTGTGCTTGGCTAGGATAATAAATCAACTTTTTACATAACTCGAAGTGATAAACCTAGGTCGATACAGGTTAGTATCCAATTTCTGCAGACATCACAAGGCGAAAGACAGACGGAATAAGGAGCTAAGGCAGACGTGAAGGAATACAATATTAAACAACTCTTAGAGTGCTGTACTTCAGTTCAGAATTGGAAACACAGATCGTCATGGTTTTGTCAGTGTAGAGGCTGCAAAAGGGTAATCTTTTACACTTCATTTAACTATTACAAACGATAGAAGTCAGATTGCGGTAATAGCCGCGAATCTGCTAAACTATGTGAGGATTTCGATACTTATTGACGTAGGACAGTAAAGCTGGAGGTCACCTGGAATTACAGATGGCAATTTCTGTGCGTTCCGAGCAAAAACACTGCTAGTAATAATAGAAGCTCACAGTGGCTGATGATTAGTTTCTAAATCCCACAGTCTTTCATGAAAAAAGAGTCGTTGAAATCCCCTTTAATGGCAAATGACAGCCAAAAAGATTTCACATCAGTCAGGTTTGTTTGAGTAAGACCACTTTCATACAGTTTTGTTTTACCAGGAGTCAGATATAAATACACCGCAGTTAAAGAGAATTTTGAGCTACAAAGTGGTACAAATAAATCACGTGGCTAACACAACCAACACCGGAACAACAATGGAAATATCCTTCACAACGTTCATCAAAATCTTCCGAAAAGCAAAAATCAGGAGCTACACACAGGAAATACAAAATTCCAGAAAAAAAGCAAAGCCCATTACGATAATTATTGGGCACCGAATGAACAAACTTGTTAAGGCAGATGTCATTCAGCTCTAAAAAGGCAGGTTCTATTAAATTCAAATTATTTATCTTAAATCTTAAGATGTCTTAACAATACCTAAAAACCTTGTTAGAGTAAACGATTTGCGAAAGCAGATTCATTACGTTACATAGACACAAATTAGAGACTATAATAACAAATAATAATCTACTCGTTACTCAACAAGTAATTCATCTCATTATAATCGTACTTCAAATAAAATACTGAAATTAGGTAGTCACTTCAATATTCTATCCTTGATTAACTTGTCTAATAAGTCAAATACGAGTACTTACTGGAAGACTGATATATATAGCGGTAACACTCACTAGAAATAGTGGAGAAAACCAAGTAGCTTCTTGTTAGAAACCTTGACACTCATTCTGAAAATAATCTGTTAACAGCAGATCAATTGGCATTCTCAACAAAGGAATCATTTTTTGTTATCAAAAATGCTGTTCTGGTACTGTCAAACAGAAAAAAAGATATCCCCTCAGCAATTTGTGTGATTTCGCCAAAGCCTTTGCGTGTGTATGTCAAGGCATTATACTAGTAAAACTATAATAGTGTAATTCTACATGAATTGTCGGTGTCATATCTTAATTGCATAAAGAAGAATGCCACAATACCAAATGATACGACAGCTATAAAGCGAACCCACTGCAGAATTATTGAGCCATGTTGCCTCTACAGGCGTCTATTACTCCAGAACTCTCTCGAGTACTGGATTTCGATCGTGAACTGACCTGTCGATTATGGCCCATGAATGATCGATGGGACTGATTCGGGGAGATTTGGGTTGTCAAATCTGTCGTGCGATTTGTCAAGAACGCTCACCAATACAATCGTGAAACACTGTGTCCCACTGGTATGACGCATTGACGTCTATAAATATCCCATCGTTGTTTAGGAACATCAACTTCACGAGTTTCTGCAAATGGTCTCCAAGTAGACAAACGTAACTATTTCCAGTCAATAATCGGCTGAAATGGACCAGAGGACTCAGTCCATTCGATGTAAACGCAGTCCACATTATTATGAAGCCAACACCAACTGGGGCAGTGCCTTGATGACGAGATGGGTCCATGGCATCATCGAGGCTGCCCCCACACTTGACCCATATCATCTGAACTCACTGAAATCAGGACTCATCTGACCAGACCACAGGTTTTTAGTTATCTAGGGTTCAGCCAACGTCTTCACGAGCCTAGGAGAGTTGGTACAGATAGTGTTAGGAAAGACACTCGGGTCCGTCTCCGCTGCAGTAGCCCATTAATGCCACATTTCGCCGCACTGTTCTAACGGATACGTCCGTAATATGTGTCACAATGATTTCAGCTGTAAATTGATATTTCTTACCTCAGTGCGTATGGTATATATATATATATATATATATATATATATATATATATATATATATATGTGTGTGTGTGTGTGTGTGTGTTAGTTACAAGATTATTTTTTGTTGTTTAGTGTATCTTACTGCGTTCCTTGGTTTTTCTTCAGGCTGTGAAGAACAGTCATTCGTTCCAGGGGACAACGAAGTGCTGTCTACATTAGGTAGGCTGTGAAGAGTTGTCTTTCGTTCCAGGGGTACAAAAAATGTTCAAATGTGTGTGAAATCTTATGGGACTTAACTGCTAAGGTCATCAATCCTTAGGCTTACTCACTACTTAACCTAAATTATCCTAAGGACAAACACACATACCCATGCCCGAGGGGGGGACTCGAACCTCCGGGGGGCCAGCTTCACCGTCCATGACTACAGCGCCTATGACCGCTCGGCTAATTCCGCACGGCCCAAGGGGTACAAGAAGTGCTGCCTACGTTAGGTATTTTGAATCTGAGACTCGTTCTTTGATTGAAAGCAGTAACAACTTTGTCTCACATGTTGGACTGTTAAGCCTAAGGCATCTGAGGACTTTCTTTCAGGTTTTACTCTCTCAGCCTTTTAAGATCCCTCTTCACCACAAGACAGTGGTTCCACTCTTTATTTGCCCTTAGGAGGGAATGAGTGCTTCCTCCGCCAGCTGCGCCGTACCAAAGATGTTCTTCTCCGCCTTAGCTGCCGTTAAGGACTTCGCCATACCACTGGCAAGGGTTGATAATGGTAAGGAAAAAAGAGAGGTTTAGGATACGATAGGACAGGAGACAGGCTAATGATAGGCCGTTGGGGGACACACGTCTCTGGCCCCCCCACTTTGGCCTGTGCGGCAAGGGTAACCAGCTATTAGCTACGCTACCGCCGATGTAGTCCTCCGAATCCAGAGCATTCAAAACCTCCTCGCCCGCACGGATAGTGCTACGTTAAGGCGGTGTCCTCTAAGGAAGCATAGAATTGTGGCCTGTAGAAATGAAGCCGAAAAGTTCGTTTTTGGACAGCTGATCAGAACTTCCAATCAGGTTGTTAATAAACTGCTACAATCTTCTTCTCCTTTTGTCTTATCCAAATTGTCTAAGGGGTCGGTAATCTCAGTGACAGTCGGTGTCCGGATGCCCCTCATGAAGCTACCACCCCTCGTGGGATCTGTTAATGTGCCCCGTTTGTTTGCGTTTAGAATAAATCTCAGATTCAAGAGCCGGGACGTTTTCTGAAAGTTTGCGTAGTGTGTATCTAAGGCGGTACGTGGGAAACAGCCCTGCGCTTACCGGGCTGTATATGAGAAAACAGCCTAAAAACAACATCCAGACTGGCTGTCTCACCAGCCCTCATCTTTAAACCACGATATTTAATAACCTCGCCTGTCGAGTTGGGGCAGTAAACAGCTATGATACCAATCGATGGACACTACTTAAGTAGTCTATGTGAAGCTCTAACAGCAGTATGCGAAACGTGTAAACATTAACGATATGTAAACATTGGTAAACAATACAAAGAGCGGAAGAAGACCTCTCGAGCATTTAAGTAGCGCAAGCTTTCAAATGTGTGAATTATTTGAATGAACAGAATTTCAAAGCAGTTTCGGGTCGTCAGACACAACAGATTTAATCACTTCACTACTAACGAGCTGTTAATGATATACTAATATTCCATAAGTCATTATGATGTTATACTTTGTAAGAGAAAGCGTAGTGGAGGCTGTTGGTTTCACTAAGGAGGGGAGGAAGGGGGCGTAGCAATTCCACTGCTGACAATTTGCAGCCTCAGCTAGGTCAATACACCTTGGTTATCGGGAAACGCCCTCGAAATTTCCCCAGTTTCCGTACGCATTAGCAAGAGAAAGACGTCTTACTGTGACGTTGGCAGTGCTCTGGGTGTGCGTTGGGTTGCTTTGGGGAAGGAGACCAAACAGCGAGGTAATCGGTCTCATCGGATTAGGGAAGGACGCGTAAGGAAGTCGGCCGTGCCCTTTGAAAGGAACCATCCCGACATTTGCCTGGAACGATTTAGGGAAGTCACGAAAAACCTAAATCAGGATGGCCCGACGCGGGGTTGAACCGCCGTCCTCCCGAATGCGAGTCCAGTGTCTAACCACCGCGCTACCTCGCTCGGTCTGGGTGTGTGT
The DNA here is from genome assembly GCF_021461395.2 of Schistocerca americana. NCBI lineage: Eukaryota > Metazoa > Arthropoda > Insecta > Orthoptera > Acrididae > Schistocerca > Schistocerca americana. The sequence goes on along the minus strand of NC_060119.1, from coordinate 1,245,368,091 downwards.
AGTCTGTTGTTTGTATCTGAGGAATTTTCTTCTCACTTTCCTTTAGTCGCCAACGTATCATTCACATAGACGGTATCCCACTTCGTAGGTTATTCCAAATAACTTTGTCCAGTACTCGCAATAGATCTACCGACGACATTTACAAGTCGAAAGACATTTATTTTAACAGGTGGAATCTTGCATTTTGCAGCAGTGTAGTATTATTCGTACTATCTTCACTGACTACTAATTCACTTAGGCTTAATGTTTGTGAAGAGTTAATTAGTACTCTACGCACTTAAAACTCAACAGTAAGCGTTCAAATTTTTCCGAATGTCTGTCTAAGGAATGATAAAGTGTATTCAAAACTTGCTTTTTGCATTTGTTGGCTCATGCTTTGTTCAAGGCATTATTATTTATGTGTGCGGGTTCAATAATTCATAACATAAAGGTTTCTCAAGATATTCGTTCCATGTTAACAGCCCTGCATCATTTACTATGTGAACTGATCTACCTGTCTTGATCGCAGCGTGAAGTTAATTAGAATACGGACTAAGTGTCCTCTCTTCGATGTTGTTAGTTAACATTTGGTGCATATCCTCACCTGCAGCCTTACTCCTGGATGAAGTAACACGGTAAGATTTAATAGCAAAAGATTCATATTCTACTGGCTTTCAAAGACGTATACCAAATCTTGTAGCTTTGAGAATAGATGAGATTTACAATTTATATCTTCCCACAATTATTTTTTTTTTACAGCAGTCTTTTATTCCATTATATCTTCGGTGTTAATTCGATTCCTCTTATTCTCTGAGAAAAAACTCAGAGATAAGGCTCCTGTCTCATCCTAGAACTTCATTACCATTGTATTCGCACTGCTGTGTTAACAAAAGTCGTCTCAGCTAAGCATGTTTAAGGGCTCTTCCTATCTCTGCTCCTTACCTGCAGGTACATACAGCTTACTCACAGATCCAAGTCACTGACCATCTTTCTGACCGCGCTGGTCCAGATAACCAGCTCTACGCTTGTGATTTTTCAATCAAGAGAATTAAATTTCAAGTATTCTTCGGGAATTTCGGTGTGAACATTTACGGAGATACTTTGACGTCCAAATACGTTTTCTGGGTGTTTCACTTTTTTGTCAGGCAGTGTAGTCGTTGCCAGGTAACTTAATCAACTTAATTTTGCTTTTTAATAGTTGACAGTAGTGAACAAGACAATAATTTTCTCGTGCTAACGCTAAAGAAACTAATTAAGATGGTTCTGAATAGATCATCAACTTAATGTATTACGGAAAGTAACCAGTAGATCCCGTTTCTTTACGTAGATTTTACATTAGATCTTGTACTCATGGATAAATACATAAATGCATAAAACAATGCAATAACAAACAAAACTTAAACATTTATCTAAAATTTGTTCAATAGTACAGGCAGATTCAAGTCATTTTTAAATTAATGAATTTGTGAAAAATTAAATAGAACACATTTTTTGCTTTATACAATCTGAAATTTAAAGTTCAAGAAATTCAACCATCTTTACTACCCTCTGTCAGTGTTTGTATGTGTAAAATACAGGGCCTTTCTTTGTGGGTATGCATTAAGGTACATTTTAAGATTCGGATGAGAATGCTATCAGTCCGACATGATTTGTATTAATGGCAATCTGAACCCACACGTACGTTTAACTATGTGAATACATTCATAAAAACATCGAATATATACTGGTACATGCATCTTTAACAATATACTTTGCATCTGGGGGATGGTACGAATCAGTGTGATGAATTCGATGGGTGATAAACAGACAAAGTGTCAGCAATTATATGCCTTACGCATTGCTCTTCTTCCACTACGAACTGCCGTGGAGAGTAATTTCAGCATTCTATATCTTCAAACGTAAAAACATCAATTCAAGACTGGGATCCATATGAACGGGAGGTGCTTTAGCCTCGTATTCACACTGGTAAATGTACCATTTGAAGGCTATTGCACGATTAGTGCTATATTCTAGTTGGAGCGCTCTTTTTGCACCAACGATGTATCGTTTATACTCATTTGCCGCCCTAACACAAAAGGAAACCCTTCATTTTCACTAATTCTGTTGCCACTATTCTATCGACCGTATAAGTGAACAGTAAACTACAAAGTATTTTAGAATTATCTGTTTGTTGATAGAAAATGTCACCATTCGGTTCAAAATATAAGTCAACATAATTATTAACAAAGAATGCGCAGATAGTGGTAAACATTATCTATGAACAACTGAAAATTACTAATGACATGAAGATCTGGTCTTAAAACTGAACATCGACTCTATGAACGACACTACCATCAGCATTGGTCTGGCAAAGTTTATTTGCAATGCCGTCATGGTCAGCCAATGCTAATGGTGCGGTATTCTTCCTCGTTATGCTCCAGTAGCTACGGGGAAGCACAATTATTCTCTTCAAAGAGAGGACAGAAGTACAGACACAGAGAAAACACATCACCACACCTGATACGGTGTAGGAAAGCAGCTAGCATTCCGAGATAGCTTCCTGTCATCCCTGGATGCTAATAATACAGATACTGCTTGGATTTGAAAGGAATCGCGTACAGTTCTTCCTGCAAAACAGTGTCAATTTCAGATAATGGTAATGGATGTGGACAGCGATCACGCAGCCTCTCTGCATAGTAGATCATAAATATTAAATAATATTAATACCTGGTGATGTGGTGGCAAGGGCGATGCGACAAATCATACTTGTGTTCAATAAACCAATCCTCGAGACAGCATCGCCATTGTGGAACACTCATTGTTTAGTGAGGGGATCCTGATCACGCAAAATGGTCACTTAATTGTTGACATTAACACCAGCTTGCAGAGTAACTATGGGGCTACAACAATACCTCAATACTTCTGTCCCAAGCATTACCGAACCCCAGCCATGTTTCTCTCTTGTGAGGTGCACACGGCCGCCTAAATGCTTTTCTTCTATTGGCTACGCCAGAGCCCATATTTTATGACTTCAGCACCACATTTTCTTATTACAGGCAATTGCTTGTAATAACCTGCTTATAAAGGTCACATGGTGTTCTTTTTGTGCATCCAGGGTTCGCCAGTTCGACATTCAGTTCTGAGGTGGTATCTGCCGCTGTCGTCTTCTTATATAGCTTCGCAGTTCTTGCCGAACACCGTTCATCACGATCTCTCAAAACAGTCTTCTGTCCGCGCTGGTACTTAGCGGATGATATCCTCAGCTTTCCCCGTCTTGTGTATGAATCTTTGATCGGAGCCTCTTGAATCAACAAACATTTCGGCAACCCAGGTTACGAAAGCACTCCCAATACGAGATGAAAAATTTTTCCACGTTCGAACGCACTGGGCTTTTATCAAATGCACGCTCAATAACACAGAACACTATTCTGAACGCGAGTGGGATTTGTAACGCGTTGACGATATTGCAAAGGTGCCGTTCGTGGTCAAATAAAACAGTGCAACATGCTAGTTTGGCTATTTGCATTAGTGTTGAATCATGCATTTCTGACTTTGTTCCAATTTTTGTGCCGCCCAGCCCGCTTGAACGTTCTCAGGGTTGGAGAGATGACAACTGGATGATGAATATGTTCTGGGGCAGGAAAAAGGACTGTTTTTACACGAGCCAGCCATTGTCAGAGAGTGTAACCGTCGCTCAAACCTGGGACAGTTGTGCCCATAAACACAACTTGCCACCCACGGCAGACGAACTTTACCTTGTAACTGGGATGTCCTCAAGAGTATGGGAGGCTGACGAGTTGGTTTGGATCCTGGCGATCTAAATCCACATCAGAGGTTCTGGGGAGGCAGCAAGGAGTTGATGCTTTCATATACCGGGAGACCTATTTAAATAGGTTTAGTAATTAGGTTTGTTTAAAAAATAAAACTGTACAACGTAACTTCGTAGAAGTGTTCTTGAGTAAGTGCGCACTTGGTCTGAAAATGGTCAACACGTACATCTGCAGATTAATCACCTTGTGTTTCCTTCAGTTTGTCATTGCCACTTCTTGTCCCATTGATAATACTTTTGTAGTCAGCCCACCAGAGTCTATTATCATGATTGACAAAGCGGAAAAATCAGTTCTGAAACAGGATTTCAACTTCCAACAATCTCAAATCGCTATGCAGTCTTCATCAGTGGTGTCGAACAAGTAACTTCCGCGCTCCCTGGCCACGACGCGGAAGCGACACTTTGGGAAATGTGCCCCACGGTCACTGCAACCAAACATCACGAAAGCGGGAAGAGCTGACATTCGAGAACTACGGAACGATCCGGAAATAGCCGATCTGCCTGCAGGCAAAGTAAATGTCACTGTACCTCAACCGCTGCCAGAGCACATTCGAATGATGTATTACCTACTCGAGGATTTGGCACACAGAAAATTGAAGGCAGACCAGACCAATAGAATGAAGACGACTTGAGCTTCTCTGCCAGACTCTGTCGAAGGAAATCATACAGGATTTTCGACCACGAGCTGCTACACCACCAAGGCCTTATGGCTTACCTAATGTTCAGAAACAGCGAGTTCTCCTACGTCCTATTGTAAGCGAAACAGGCACAACATTGTAACAGCTGGCCAAACATCTAATGACTGTATTACGGTCCTACGTCGGTAAATGTCAGCACCGCATTAAGAAGTCTGTACATTTCACAACATATGTAAAAACTGCGCCTCCGTGACCAGGACCTCACGTTGAATTTCAGTACATAGTGTATACAATAAATCTACTAATACTGATTTCTATCTTCACGCTGCGAGCTGCTGTCATCCTTCATTGCCTGGGGTTGTTCAACGCACGCTGGAACGCAGGACTCTTTCAAAATCGGACGACGTAAGCCTACCAAGAAAGCTTCACAATATTAAGTATGTTTTCAATATTAACGGAAACGACGAGAGTCAAATTAGACGAAACTTCGGGCACAAAGCACAACCACAGCAGACAGGAAATGACGAGGAGGAAAACATAATTTCGTACCTGAGGTTTGCCGGAAAAGTATCGAACCGAATCGGGGAAAAAGTGGAGGTGGTCCAATGCCCATAAGCTCTCATTACTGAACCGTGTGTGACAATAAAATGTTGATCTTTGACGAAATATTTTACCCTGCATTATTGGGTGCGGATATATGGAGATATAGTTATCTACGATGAGCAACCCAGAACTTCCGCTGGATGCCGTGGAACGGGTGAAGTGCGCGCCGTATCTACACAGAAGCTGGTGTCCCAGCATACCGATAGTATTCATTCTGGAAACATCCCCCAGGCTGTGGCTAAGCCATGTCTTCGCAATATCCTTTCTTCCAGGAGCTCTAGTTCTGCAAGGTTCGCAGAAGAGCTTCTGTGAAGTTTGGAAGGTAGGAGAGGAGGAACGGGCAAAACTGAAGCTGTGCAGGCGGGTCATGTGTCGCGCTTGGGTAACTCAGTTGGTAGAGCACTTGCCCGCAGAAAGGTGAAGATCCCGAGTTAGAGTCTCGGTCGGGCACACAATTTTAACCTGCCTACAAGCTAACTCACGCGGCGGATGCTACAGGACAGAAGCCACCCACCCCAATTACGATAACGATCGCGAATGACAATGTTAGTGAAAGAGTATCTCCGAATGAGACCATACATACGAAATGTTTACCTGTCTTCACCGCAGCCTACAGAACCTCTGACGAAAGCTCCATTAGTTACTGTATCAGAAAACACTACTGTAGCGACTGTCACTGGTCAGGATGCACACACGCCGATTTCGACGACTCTCACGAATGACAATGTTCGCACAAGCGAAACTACAACGGCGGCCACCGAAACTTTGGTGGCGTCTTTCTCCAAAACACAATTCACAGAACCGATGACGAAAGCCGCACTCACCAACACTCCTAGTTACTCGAAAGTTTCTGAAACAGAATCTGCTCATGATAATATTTCTGATCAGGGCCAGGAAATATCCTGAGAATCGTTACTGAATACCTCTCTGGGAACTACCTATAATAATAGTTCGAAACCACTCCCACGATCGGACCGAACTGGATTTAATGGAATGGAATTGATCTCGCATCTTTGATGACGTCCACATTTAAATTGGTACAGTTGACTATGAAGCAGTTGTAGTTAAAATGGTCACCAATGCAGGAAGTTCAACTGGAAGAAACAAGTGTTGTTATACGTTTAGCAAACTAGATAAAGAGTCAGTAGTATTGTATACCAATGGTGTGTGCTGGAGGGCACTTTATGGGCCACTGTCATTACGTCCCTTCTCTGTTCCAGTCGCGTATGGTTCGCGGGAAGAACGACTGTCTGAAAGAGTCCGTGCGCGCTCGAATCTCTCTAATTTTACATTCGTGATCTCCTCGGGAGGTATAAGTAAGGGGAAGCAATGTATTCGATACCTCATCCAGAAACACACCCTCTCGAAACCTGGCGAGCAAGCTACACCGCGATGCAGAGCGCCTCTCTTGCAGAGTCTACCACTTGAGTTTGCTAAACATCTCCGTAAAGCTATCACGGTTACCAAATAACCCTGTGACGAAACACGCCGCTCTTCTTTCGATCTTCTCTATCTCCTCCGTCAACCCGATCTGGTACGGATCCCATACTGATGAGCAATACTCAAGTATAGGTCGAACGAGTGTTGTGTAAGCCACCTCCTTTGTTGATGGACTACATTTTCTAAGGACTCTCCCAATGAATCTCAACCTGGTACCCTCCATACCAACAACTAATTTTATGTGATCATTCCACGTCAAATCGTTCCGCACGCATACTCCCAGATATTTAACAGAAGTAACTGCTACCAGCGTTTGTTCCGCTATCATATAATCATACAATAAAGGAGCCTTCTTTCTACGTATTCGCAATACATTACATTTGTCTATGTTAAGGGTCAGTTGCCACTCCCTGTACCAAGTGCCTATCCGCTGCAGATCTTCCTGCATTTTGCTACAATTTTCTAATGCTGCAACTTCTCTGTATACTACAGCATCGTCCGCGAAAAGCCGCATGGAACTTCCGACACAATCTACTAGGTCATTTATATATATTGTGAAAAGCAATGGTCCCATAACACTCCCCTGTGGTACGCCAGGGGTTACTTCGAAGTCTGTAGACGTCTCTCCATTGATAACAACATGCTATGTTCTATTTGCTAAAAACTCTCCAATCCAGCCACACAGCTTGCCTGATATTCCGTAGGCTTTTACTTTGTTTATCAGGCGACAGTGCGGAACTCTATCGAAGGCCTCCCGGAAGTCAAGGAAAATAGCATCTACCTGGGAGCCTGTATCTAATATTTTCTGGGTCTCATTAACAAATAAAGCGAGTTGGGTCTCACACGATCGCTGTTTCCGGGATCCATGTTGATTCCTACAGAGTAGATTCTGGGTTTCCAAAAACGACATGACACTCGAGCAAAAACTTGTTCTAAAATTCTACAACAGATCGACGTCAGAGATATAGGTCTATAGTTTTGCGCATCTGCTAGACGACCCTTCTTGAAGACTGGGACTACCTGTGCACCCTGTGAGAAGGGGGGCAAGTTCTTTCGCGTACTCTGTGTAGAATCGAAATGGTATACCGTCAGGTCCAGTGGACTTTCCTCTGTTGAGTGATTCCAGTTGCTTTTCTATTCCTTGGACACTTATTTCAATGTCAGCCATTTTTTCGTTTGTGAGAGGATTTAGAGAAGGAACTGCAGTGCGGTCTTCCTCTGTGAAACAGCACTGGAAAAAGGTGTTTGGCATTTCAGCTTTACGCGTGTCATCCTCTGTTTCAATGCCGTCATCAGCCCGGAGTGTCTGGATATGCTGTTTCGAGCCAATTACTGATTTAACGTAAGACCGGAACTTCCTAGGATTTTCTGTCAAGACGGTACATAGAATTTTACTTTCGAATTCACTGAACGCTTCACGCATAGCCCTCCCTGCGCTAACTTTGATATGGCTTAGCTTCTGTTTGTTTGAGAGGTTTCGGCTGTGTTTAAACTTGCAGTGAAGCTCTCTTTGCTTTCGCAGTAGTTTCCTAACTTTGTTGTTGAACGACGGTGGGTTTTTCCCGTCCCTCACAGTTTTACTCGGCACGTACCTGTCTAAACCGCATTTTACAATTGCCTTGAACTTTTTCCATAAACACTCATCATTGTCAGTGTCGGAACAGTAATTTTCGTTATGATCTGTTAGGTAGTCTGAAATCTGCCTTCTATTACTCTTGCTAAGCAGATAAATCTTCCTCCCTTTTTTTATATTCCTGTTAACTTCCATATTCAGGGACGCTCCAACGGCCTTATGATCACTGATTCCCTATTCTGCACTTACAGAGTCGAAAAGTTCGGGTCTTTTTGTTATCAGTAGGTCCGAGATGTTATATCCACGAGTCGGTTCTCTGTTTAGTTGCTCGAGGTAATTTTCGGATAGTGCCCTCAGTATAATGTCACTCGATGCTCTGTCCCTACCACCCGTCCTAAACATCTGAGTGCCCCAGTCTATATCTGGTAAATTGAAATCTCCACCTAAGACTATAACATGCTGAGAAAATTTATGTGAAACGTATTCCAAATTTTCTCTCAGTTGTTCTGCCACTAATGCTGCTGAGTCGGGAGGTCGGTAATAGGAGCCAATTATTAACCTAGCGCGGTTGTTGAGTGTAACCTCAAGCCATAATAATTCCCAGGAACTATCCACTTCTACTTCACTACAGGAGAAACTACTACTAACAGCGACAAACATGCCACCACCGGTTGCATGCAATCTATCCATTCTAAACTCCATCTGTGCCTTTGTAAAAATTTCGGCAGAATTTATCTCTGGCTTAGAAGAAACTTATCGAAAAATCTCTCAGAAGACCTGATAAAATTCCGGTCGCATGTAAAGGCTGTTAGTGGCACATAAGTTATTGATAGGCTATGACGGTAGAGGCAGCAACTAATAATAGGTTTAGCAGACTAAAAGCAGAAAACCTTAACACCTTTCCCAAACTGCCCTGAGCCATTGTGATCTGAAAAGATGAGTCAATGGCGTTGAGAGACCACTGAGATTGATAAAGTCAAACAAAACTCCAGCTCTTGACGGAAAAGCTATCTGAATCTATTCCGATGATCCGGCTGAATTAACTTAACACTTATGTTAACCATAATATACCGATTACGTCCGAAAAAAAAAAAAATTATGGGGTGAAATTTTAAAGGGTATCTCGAACATATTGTCCTTCTTCATGTAAACAGCACTGATTAGGTAACCAGCGATCACGTGAAACCAAAATCGTCCTGATAAGAAGCACAGAAAGTCATGGAAACATGCATTCAATCATATGAAATATTTCGTAACTTTCGAAAGTGATTTGATTCAGTGCCACACAAACGTATCTCTCCTGTAGGGAGCGCGAAGACACATTTGATATAATCTCATCGCGCACAGAGGCGTTTAATCAATCTTCTTGCGTCCCACATGCAAATAGACCAGGAAAAATCCCCCCAAAAAATGATACTTTGAGAACACCCTCTTCCATGCAGTTCACAGTGCTTTGAAGAGTATAGATACATATGTCGATGGAGATGTATAGCTGGCGTGCGTTATTCAAAAATTTCACTCCAGTGGCGATCGGTTTCATTCTGTTGGTGTTTGTTAGTTATATTCCTTTTTCGTTCAATAAACTCGTAGCAAGGATGTATTTGTAGATGGCAGACATATTTGCAAAGGAAACAAGGAGAATTCACTTTGGAAATAAGGACAGACGTGGCTGGATTCAGTCGTTATTCCACCAATCCAAAATGACTTACTCCTTAAGGTCGCGAACCAGTCGAGTATACGGTACTGTAATGAGACATTCTGATCCCCTTGCATTCCCTCCCTTCAGATCGCGTCCATGTGTTTCCCTCACAGACCACGGGGGTTGAGTTGTTAGGGGGAGAGACCGAACAGCGAGGTCATCGGTCTCATCGGATTAGGGTAGGACGGGAAAGAAAGTCGGCCGTGTCCTTTCAATGCCAGCATCCCAGCATTTGCTTGGAGCGATTTTGGAAATTCACGCAAATCCTAAAACAGGATAGTAGAATAACGGGATTGAATCGTCGCCCTCCCGAATGCGAATCCAGTGTGCTAACCACTGCGCCACCTCCAGCGGTCACAGACTGCCTCTTGATCATCATCGCCTTCTTCTTTTCACTATCCACAGACTCCGATTGTCAACGAATCATGTCTTCATGACGTCACCTTCAACAATGAGTTCCGCCACGAAACCAATCGAATCGTTGCAAAACTCACTGAACATGTGGAAAACGACTTGTTCTCACAACGTCAGCAGGTTTCGTAATTAGTTCGCTGATACAAAGGAAATAACGTGGCTCAAGAATTTCAGTTAACCTGCTCTTAGAGATGGACTGACTGCTTTGTAGACCGCCTCCAGACAACCCAAAGAGTTCAGATACATTCGTACAACGAAGGAAAAGTACACGTAATGGTTAATAATTGTAGACTGAAAGCAATACTGAGAGGGTACTCCTGATAAGCAGTTTTCATGATAGAGTATTCAACATCTAAGTACGGAAAGCTTTTAACATCGCTGAGAATGTCTCTTTCACTAAGGCGAAGAATATGCTATTCCTTGAGTAATACAATAGGCCTTGGATCCTCGGGATTCGTTGAACCATCTGTGCCTGCCATGTATGTCAGTGACTGATTCAGCGTACGTCGCATAGTCTCACAACATGCGACATGGCCTACATCTGGATGTTTTCTTCAAGAGTTTATTTGCATTCCTCATTTCCAGATGCAGTCTGCGAGGCAGAACTCCGTCAGCTAATCCCGATATTCTCCAATACTTTTAGTAAATGGCAAATGTTTCTGGGCAACAGACATACCATCTGACTGTACACGCAACTACATCAGTTAAGTGTAAAGCTAAAATAAGTTTACTGGATAACACAAATAATAAAGTATCAGGGTATTGTATGCTGCATACAGAAACTCTATTTTAGATGAACAACTCTTATCACTAAAGGAACTGTAAGATCAGAAAATATATCTGGTGGTGTGCTTGGTTAGGGAAACTCCTTTTCACAGTTACAGAAATCGAAGAGATGTATGCCGATACAAGTTAATCTCAAATTGACTACACATCACAAGAGAAAGTATAGATGGAATAAGGTGCCAAGCCAGACGTAAAGGAGTACAATATTAAACGGATTTTCGATTGCTGTACTTTAGTGACAGAGCTGGGAGCTCAGAACGTAGTGGATTTGTCAGTTTAGAGGCTCCAACAGGGAGATTCTTTACACTTCATTTAACTATTACTAAGGACAAAATACAGACTGTGGTAATAGCTGTGATGTTGGTAAAATATGTGAGGACTTCGGTATTTCTTTAACGTAGGACAGTAAAGGTGGAGGGCACCTAGAATTTCTGATGGCCAGTTTTGGTACGTTTTCAACCAAAACACTCCTTGAAACTCACGAAATTACACAAACAGAACAAATCAATGCGGCTGTTGTAGCTCTTACCACTGCTGTCCAAGACGCAATGGCTGACGCCATGCCAATTCGACCACCACAACATCATTCAGCGGCGCTCCTTCAGCAGATACTGAACACTATCTCACTGAGAAACCGTGTCAGGAGATATTGGCAGAGGACCCAGCACCCGTTGTATGAACGGCACGTTAACAGGCTCCAGGGAATCATACGGGAAAAAAGACATACATTTAAGAACAAAGTGGGATCAAAAACTCGCCGGGATGGATACCACACGTCCTCGAGTGTGGCAGCTAGCCCGACACTTCACCAGGGATAAACACTACACCCCAACGCTACAGGGACCGGACGGCCCCGCCTACTCCGCGGAGGAGAAGGCGGAGCTCATGGCCACCACACTAGCAGCGTCTTTCGCACCGAACCTGGCTCTTTCCGACCCAGCGTTCACACTTGAAACTGCCCAGGTGGTTACACAGCTTGTAGCCCAGCCAGTGCGCACCGAAATCAGACGCACAACAACAAACGAAAAAACACATGGGCTATTATGCACTCCACATCTAGGAAAGCCCCGGGTCTTGATGGCATTCAGAACCGCGTTTTCCAGGAGCTCACTGTCAACGCCATAGAATATCGAACCTACATTACGAATGCCATACTCAAGCACCAACACTTCCCCGCCTTTTGGAAGACGGCCAAGGTCCTGATGCTCAGGAAGCCAGGGAAAGACCACTCCCTCCCACAAACTTACCGACCCATCAGCCTGCTGAACTCGCTCAGTAAGGTCGTTGAGAAGTTGATTCTAAAACGATTCACTCGGTTTTGCATTGATAATGACACCCTGCGCCCGGAGCAATTCGGATTCTGGAACCCCCACTCGACAACACAACAACTACTGAGAGTCGTAGAATACACAACACACGGCTACAACACGGACAAAGCAACTGGGTCAGTGTTCCTTGACATCGAGAAAGCCTTCGATCGTCTCTGGCACAATGGCCTCATCCGCAAACTCACGGACGCTGGGTTCCCCGACGGACTCTTATGTCTCGCACTGTGGGGCGGCGGATGAGTTTGTAACAATAATTTAATTAATTGCTGGATATATGCTTGCGTGTTGAATCAGTTTCTGGCTTTTAGAATGTTGTTAATGCTGTCTTTCGCCGTTCTCAACACTGGCTCTCTATTTACTTCTTGGCACCCAGAAAGTGATTTAATAAAACATGGAGCCCGTATTTAGAGATCCTAGTGCCCACTTCAATTGAGATACCATTATAGCTGCAGCTTATAGCTCTGAGGAATTAGGAGATTGACAGGGATTTCTAATCAAAAACGGTTTTCCAAAATAGTTGAGTATATTCTGAAATTCACTGATAAAAAACACAAGTATCCCTACAACCTAACTAACAGAGCAGTTCAGAGTCTAATGCGCTGATGCAATTATAAATGTCCGAATTAAATGTTAAAAAGAATGCTCGCCATAATTTGATGAAAATATTTCATCAAACGCCACGCTAAATATTTGGTAGACTGTCTGTCTCGCGACGGCACGTGAAAATACGACAATACGCAAACTGAAGCTAGATAATGAAAATCATTCCAGAATTAACACTTCACATATAATGTTTTCATGGTTCCGCGTATCTCTAGTAACTTAATACGGCACCCGAGGCTGTTTGTACAGATACACTGATGCGACGCGACTACCGACACAGATGGCGTGTCATTCAGCGTCTGGAGAGAACTGGGGCCTTGCTTCCTCGCGTAGCGTCCTTATATATAAAGCCGCGGTGCGGATGGCGAAGGGAACGCCTGATCTTTTGGGCTCTCTCGACTAGCCGCTGGGCTAGTAACGCACCACTTCAAGTTACATAATAATTTATAGCTTCTTTTGCTTATGGCCGATGAAGCTTTTAATTTAAACGTGCATTCAGCACGCAGGTAAGTATTGATAATAAAATTTTGACGTGGCTAAGTTAAATATTTTGGGCGAGAGAATTAATTAAATTACACTGCACGCAGTAGACGAGCTCTGAACTGGCCCTTTTGAGATCCGCTATCGCTATAATTTTATAGGTATTCAAAAGAAACTTTTCACGTCTTCGTAGTCATAGCGGACCTCCAACCTATTTAAATCTAAACATCCTAGCCTTATTTATTAGCCTACTTAATCTATCTTGCTTCCTTCAGTTTTGAGATGAAAACCAGAAAATCATGAATTTCCACTAAAATCTTATCTTGTCAAATCCAAAGTACTGTTTTTATTAAATCATTATGAAAGATGAATCTAAATATAAATTTTGAAGTCTCTAGCTCTTTTCTGTTGCGCCAATGATCTTTTCACAAAAACGTCCAAATTTCGAAAATGACTGAAGTTATCGAACTGATATTTAACACACATTAATTCAGTATTATTCCTGACATGCTAGAAAAGTTTTAGGTCCTTTGCTTGATTTTTAAGGTATTGCGCAACATTTATGACGTCAGAGCTAGTTACAGCAGACTGGCTGGCACACAATGGAAACTGATGTGAATTTACTACTGCGTAAGTAGGCTGCTTCCCTACAGCACACTTATACCTCACCAACAGAAGTTTCAACACTGACATTCAGGGTAAACAATCGACACAACATATTATCCAAGCAAGGTAGCATACTAGGGCCCCTTTTGTTTAATCTCTACATTAATGATATTCCAACGACACAAAACACGACGGTTGCCATCTACGTGGATGACACGGCCATCGTTGCGCAAGACTGGAAAGCGTCAAACATTAATAACAGACTACAGACAGCACTCAGAACTGTCGAGCCTTGGTTGGAGAAGTGGCGTATTAAAGTAAACGTCGACAAGTGCGAGGCAGTTCTGTTCACTCGCAGGCCGAAATTACTGCGCAAACGCCAAAATTGCAGACCAATAACACTACATGCAAGTCCAATACGCTTCACTGCGAAAGTCAGATACCTCGGTGTTTGGCTGGACCGGAAGCGCACATGGGGGGGACCACATACAATACATGACCGACAGGGCAAACGCGAGGCACAGACAACTCTATCCTGTGCTCAACAGGAATAGCACACTGAATAGGAGGGTGTCTAGGACATTATACATGACACTGATTAGACCGCTGATGACATACGCAGCTCCTGTCTGGGGATACGCAGCGTCCACACACCTGGACCGCCTCCAGAAAATACAGAACAAGGTATTACGTATCATAAGCAATGCTCCCCGATACACACGGACAGCGGACCTTCACCGAGAATACCGACTGGAGACTCTCCAGGAGGTATTCAAAAAAGTCGTCACAGGACTGTACAAGAAATCAAGTCACTCGAACAATCCTCACATCCTACACCTGAGCCACTACGACCACTACCATAGGTGGAAACACAAGCTCCCAAAGACACTCCTTAGGGACTAACCATCTATGGTAACTTCGTAACTACGCAAACGACACAATGATGCGAGTCCCTGCACTTCAGCCACTGACTAGCTTGCTAGCTGAGCCTCTGCCATGAGAACAGGCAATCGCAGGGAAGCCATACGCGACTCACAAACAAACCCCCAACACATATCACACTGCCAGTTCCTTCAGGACCATCGAACTGACAAACCTACAGGGATATGGCTATGTTGCAGGAGCAGCAGCTGGCCCGAGAGACATCGTCGGTACAACAGCAGCAGAGCTCACCTCCTCGACAGGACTGATCATTCCTTGAAAATCTGGCAACGCTTCTATGGTACTGATGCATGACACCCAACCGCTAACATAACCTTACCTTGCACGATCTGTCGCAGATAGCAAGAAACCGCTACTGCCCTTATTACCCAACCTGATACTGTCGCAGAGGTTTTCTCCCTCCTTACCTTGCACGATCTGTCGCAGATAGCAAGAAACCGCTACTGCCCTTATTACCCAACCTGACACTGTCGCAGAGGTTTTTTCCGTTGGCACTTTTTTCCCTCAGCCCTTAAGACCGCTCTTCTTTCAAGCTTGACTCTGTCTAGCTTTTTCGACCACTTCTATCACCCAGATGCACCCGTATTAATGGGTAACCCTACCCAGACGTACGGATAACATCGCAGTTCCTCGCTCCTGCGACCTCCTCGATTCTATATACTAACAATGCAGAGGTCTGAGTAGACCTTTTGAGTTGGTCACCATGCTTGTGCGAGCGTGGAGGGGCTCACACCGAAAGGCTTATCTGAAGCTCACAGCAGCTCATAATTAGTTTCTGAAACCCACAGTCTTTCATAAAAAAAAGAATGGTTGATCTACCCATTAATAGTAAATGCCAGCCAAAAAGTTATCACATCAGTCATATTTATTTAACAAAGACAACTTCCAAATCACTTTTGCTTTATTAGGCCCGGGGATAACGATACTGAAATTCAAGAGACCATTGTGCTTCAAAGTGCCACAAAAAAAAGACGCAGCTAACACAACCAGGACTAGAACTATACTACAAATAATCCTTAACAACGTTCCTCAACATATTCCGAAAGGTAAAATTCACACACTTCACAAAAGAAGTACAAAATTTCAAGTAGAAAGCAAAGCCCATTACGAGTGCTATTAGGCACCAAATGAATAAACTTGTTAAGGCAGTTGACATTCAGCTCTAAAAAGATAACAAGACTAAGGTTATTTTAAATTCAAATTATTTACCACTGTTCCTAAGACTTCCTAACAGTCCTTATATACCGTAGTAGAGAAAACCATTTACGGAAGCAGATCCATTATTTTACTTAGAAAAGAAGTCTATACTAACAAATAAAAATCTTTTGTTACTCACCCTGTAAGTCTTCTGATTATAATCGTATTTCAGATAAAGGATTAAAACTATGTACTCATTTCAACATGCCACCCTCTGTCTAAGACGTCAT
This sequence comes from Schistocerca americana, assembly GCF_021461395.2. Classification (NCBI taxonomy): domain Eukaryota; kingdom Metazoa; phylum Arthropoda; class Insecta; order Orthoptera; family Acrididae; genus Schistocerca; species Schistocerca americana. The sequence goes on along the minus strand of NC_060119.1, from coordinate 1,245,351,765 downwards.
TACAGTCTGATTCTTCTTTGTTTACGCTGTGTACTGAGTGTTTAAGATGCCTCCGATAATCATGAGTCCCGCCGACTGTGATGTACGAGCTGTTATAAGATTTCTTAGTGATAAGGCCAAAAAGCGATCGATATTCATCGTGGGATCTGTACAGGTTACGGAGGTAACATGAGTGATGGAATGATAAGAAAGTGGGTGACAGCATTTAAAGAAGGCCGCACAAATGTGCATGATGAACAACGGAGTGAGCGTCCTTCGATCGTTAATGAAAGTTTGGTGCAGGAAGTGGACAATAAGGTGAGAGAAAAGAGACGCGTTACGATTTCCTCCATGCGGGTTGACTTTCCTAATGTTTCTCGTAGTTTCGTATGGCATTGTGACTGAGCACTTGAATTACCGGAAATTGTGGGCATGATGGGTACTGAAAAGGTTGACCCATGTGCAAGAAACCAAACGTTTAGACAGTGCATTGACTTTCCTTGAACGGTACCACAACGACGGTGATGATTTCTCAAGTCAAATCGTTACGGGCGATGAAACATGGGTGACCTAGGTCACACCAGAATCAGTCCATGGAATAGTGTCATTCACATTCACCCAGAAAAGTGAAGTTTAAGCAAACAATTTCTGCCCGGACAGAAAAGGAGTATTGCTTGTGAAATTTCTGCCTCGAAATGAGACAATCAATGCAGCAGCTTACTGTAAGACATTGCGCAATCACCGCCATTCAATTCAGAACAAAAGAAGTGGCAAGTTGAGCAAGGGCATCGTTTTGCTGCAAGACAATGCCGTCCGCATGTGGCGAATCAGACCAAAGATCTCATCACAACTTTTCGATGGGTAACTCTAGATCATCCTCTGTACAGCCCCAATCTTGCGCCCAGTGACTACCATCTGTTCCTACTCTGAAGAAACACCTGGGGGGTCAGCGTCTTCAAGACGATGACGAAGTCAAAATTGTTTAAATAGGTCTGAGCACTAAGAGACTTGTCTTCTGACGTCACCAGTTCCCTAGATCTTAGAACTACTTAAACCTAACTAACCTAAGGACATCACACACATCCATGCCCGAGGCAGTATTCGAACCTGCGACCGTAGCGGTCAGGCGGTTAAAGTCTGTACCGCCTAGAACCGCTCGGCCACTCACGCCGGCTGACGAAGTCAAACCAGTGGTGATGCAGTGGTTAACAAGTCAGGCGACAGACTTGTATGAGGAGGGTATTCAAAAACTGGAACAACGTTATGGCAAGTTTCTCAATATTGACGGACATTATATAGAAAAATAGATTAGGGTACAGGCTTTCATGTGAAAACAAAATTATTGATATATCTTAGCAGGTCTTTTTTTTTCAATTTCAAAACTATACTTACTTAATAAACACTCCTCGTATACATACAGGATGGGCCATTGATCCTGACCGGGCCAAATATCTCACGAAATAAGCGTCAAACGATAAAACTAGAAAGAACGAAACTCGTCTAGCTTGAAGGGGGAAACCAGATGGCGCTATGGTTGGCCCGCTAGATGGCGCTGCCATAGGTCAAACAGATATCAACTGCGTTTTTTTTTAATAGGAACCCTTATTTCTTATTACACATTCTTGTAGTATGTAAAGAAATATGAATGTTTTAGTTGGACCACTTTTTTCGCTTTGTGATAGAAAGCACTGTAATAGTCACAAACATATGGCTCACAGTTTTAGACGAACAGTTGGTAACAGGTAGGTTTTTTAAATTAAAATACAGAACGTAAGTACGTTTGAACATTTTATTTTGGTTGTTTCAACGTGATAAATGTAAATTTGTGAACTTATCATTTCTGAGAATGCATGCTGTTACAGCTTGACTACCTGTAAATACTACTTTATTGCAATAACTGCTCTAAATGATGTCCGTCAACCTCAGTCCATTTGGCAATACGTGTAACGATATTCCTCTCAACAGCGAGTAGTTCGCCTTCCGTAATGATCGCACATGCGTTGACAATGCGCAGACGCATGTTGTCAGGCGTTGTCGGTGGATCACGATAGCAATTATCCTACAACTTTCGCCACAGAAAGAAATCCGTGGACGTCAGATTCGGTGAACGTGCGGGTCATGGTATGGTTCTTCGATGACCAATCCACCTGTCATGAAATATGCTATTCAATACCGCTTCAACCTCACGCGGGCTATGTGCCGGTCATCCATCATGTTGCAAGTACATCGCCATTCTGACATGCATTGAAACATCTTGTAGTAACGTCGGTAGAACATTACGTAGGAAATCTGCATACACTGCATCATTTACATTGCCATCGAAAAAATGGGGGCCAATTATCCTTTCTCCCATAGTGCCGCACCATACATTAACCCGCCAATGTCCCTGATGTCCCACTTGTCGAAGGGATCGTGGATTTACCGTTGCCCAATAGTGCATATTATGCCGGTTTACGTTACCGCTGTTGGTGAATGACTCTTCGTAGCTAAATAGAACGCGTGCAAGAAATCCGACACTGTCGCGTAATTTCTCTCGTGCCCAGTGGCAGAACTGTACACGATGTTCAAATTCGTCGCCATGCAATTCTTGGTGCATAGAAATATGGTATGGGTGCAATTGATGCTGATGTAGCATTCTCAACACCGACGTTTTTGAGATTCCCGATTCTCGCGCAATTTCTCTGCTACTGATGTGCGGATTAGCCGCGACAGCAGCTAAAACACCTGCTTGGGCATCATCATTTGTTGCAGGTCGTGGTTGACCTTTCACATGTGGCTGAACGCTTCCTGTTTCCTTAAATAACGTAACTATCCGGAGATCGGTCCGGACACTTGGATGATGTCGTCCAGGATATCGAGCAGCATACATAGCACACGCCTGTTGGGCATTTTGATCACAATAGCCATACATCAACACTATATCGACCTTTTCCGCAATTGGTAAACGGTCCATTTTAACACAGATAATGTAATACGAAGCAAATACCGTCCGCACTGGCAGAATGTTGCGTGATACCACGTACTTATACGTTTGTGAATATTACAGGGCCATCTATCACAAAGCGAAAAAGTGGTCCAACTAAGACATTTATATTTCTTTACGTACTACACGAATATTTAATAAAATATGGGGGTTCATATTAAAAAAAACGGATTTGATATGCGTTTGACCTATGGCAGCGCCGGCCGTGGTGGACGAGCGGTTCTAGGCGCTACAGTCTGGAAACGCGCTACCGCTACGGTCGCAGGTTCAAATCCTGTCTCGGGCATGGATGTGCGTGATGTCGTTTGTTTAGTTAGGTTTAAGTAATTCTAAGTTCTAGGAGACTGATGACCTTAGAAGTTATGTCCCATAGTGCTCAGAGCCATTTGAACCATTTGAACCTATGGCAGCGCCATCTAGCGGGCCAACCATGGTGCCATCTGATTTCCCCCTTCAAGCTAGACGTGTTTCGTTCTTTGTAGTTTTTTCGTTTGACGCTTATTTCGTGAGATATTTGTCCCGGTCACTATCATTGGACCACACTGTATATTACGGTGACACTCATTTGAAGAAGTGCATAAAACCAAGTGATTTGTTTTTAGAAATCTTTACACCCTTTCTGAAAGTAATCTGTTAACAAGAGTTGAGATGGGCTTCTCAACAATAGCAGCAGATTTTCTTATCAAAAATGCTGTCTTAGTACTGTCAAACTAACAGAAAGTTACCACTGTAACACTTTCTGTAATCTTGCTAAGGCCTATGATTGTGTAGATCAAGGCATGCTACTAGGATTATTATGATGGTGTAATTCTACTTGTATAGATGGCGTCACATGTTAATTACATTAAGATAATTTCAGAATATCAAATGCTATGGCAGGTATAAAGCGAAGCTCAGAGTCGAGAAATATTAAATTTGCTATCACTCAATCTATATTGCTTAATGTCTCCTGATCTTGACCATAAATCAATTTTCAAGGGAAATGATTGATTTTTCAAAAAATGTGACACATTCTGATGACTGAAGTTTACCAAGAAGTGCCCAAAGAGCAGGCTTACAATTAGTGGACAGCGGAACATTAACCCTACATCTTTCAAAGGCATACATTTCGTGAATCCAAAACTGCTTATAGATACAAGAAGCAGTGATCAGTGGACACTTACTACATGAAATTTCAAGTGTAAAGTTAGACGTTGTTGTAAGCAGGCCACGGGTACAGAAACTTCATGGTGTGACTGGAAAGTTTTAAGAATGGATCCGCTACTGATTACTGGTTTGACAGGAAAATGCGGTTCCTCTATTCAGTACGTTGTGGCAGCTGGTTGAGTGCGGGTCTGTTATGGCTTGTTGCCGGAATCTGTCCGCGTGAAAATGGACGTAAAGACGGAGCAACGAGTTTGCGTGAAATTTTGTTCTAAAACTGGAAAAAACAGCTTTTGAGACTTACGAACTATTAAAAATCAGCTTTTGGAGATAATTGTATGTTTTTGTCTGTTTCAACATATTTAAAAATGGCTGCGAAACATTTGAAGATGAACCACGGTCCAGACATCCTTCCACCTCAAAAACAAATGAAAATGTTGTGAAAGTTCGGGACTTAATGCGCTCTGATCGTAGACATACAATTAGGGAGATGCCTGATGAACTTAATTTAAATTTCTATGCAGTTCAGTCAATTTCAACTGAAGATCTGAACATGCGTCGAGTGTCTGCAAAATTCATTCCAAAAGTGTTGTCAAGTGACCAGAGACAATACCGACTAGAAGTGTGCCAAGAACTGACCAATCGGCCTAAAAATGACCCAGATTTCTTAAATAGGGTAATTACAGTTGACGATTCGTGGGTATACAGATACGACCCTGAAAACAAGGTGCAGTCGTCGCAGTGGAAGGCTCCAGGTTCACCAAGACCGAAAAAACACGGCAAAGGTGGGCGAAGGTGAAGACGGTGTTGGTGATTTACCTGGATTCTACCGATATTGTGAATCATGAATTTACCCCTGGAGGACAGACAATTAACAAAGAGTACTACAAATGTGTCCTTGAGCGTTTGCGTGAAAATGTGCAGCAGAAGAAAAGGCCTGCACTGGGGAAAGAGAGGAGTTGGGTGCTACACCATGACAATGCTTCGGCTCATTGTGACTTCTCCACTGTAGAATTTCTGACCAAATCCAAAATTCCTGTGGTTCCACAACTGACATATTCCCTGATTTGGCCGCTGCAGACCTCTGTCTGTTTCCTCAACTGGAATTTTCACTGAAAGGACAGCAGTTTGACTCTATTAAAGACATCCAGGCAAATACGGAATGTATTCAAAAGTGGAAACCCCATTGGAGTCGGTGTGTTCAGTAAGAAGGGGATTATTTTGAAGGAGATGGATCTCAGTAGCATGTACGTACCACCACCGTACAATTACAAGCCTATTTTTAAAGCTTTCCAATCACACCTCGTATATTCTCGTTTGGTAAATGCGAATCGTGTGTATAGTGGCAACTTTTGCAGTTTAACAAGTGTGCGCCACGGAACACGACAAAACGCGAGTCAGTAATTTAAGCACTGGCATTCTCAACGACAGCAAACACGTTTCTACCGTAAGTGTTGCATCCCAAATCTAATTTAAAGATCTGTAGCATAGGACCTGAAAGACGAGAGAAAATCCTAAGTGGGATATTCTCAAAATGAGATATAACGCGTCTCAAAAAAAAAAAAAAAAAAAAAAAAAGCCGAAAAGCATGTTATGAACAATTACTTGAAACAACAAAAATTAATTCTTGAGCACCACTCTTATTAGTGTATATCAGCAAAGGGCTCGGTATATTAATACTGACACAGCAGAGTACCAATAGTGATAATTGAAAACGGAAACCTCCCGTCTACACTTCAGTGACAAATGACATACGATACCTACCAATATGGTGTCGGACCTCATTTTGCCCGATGTAATGTAGCAGCTCGTTGTGGTATTGACTCAACAGTTCGCTGGAAGTCCCATGCAAAAATATTTAGCCATGTGGCTTCTATAGCGGTCCATAACTGACAAACTCTTTCCGGTGCTGGATTATGTTCGCGAATTGACCTCTCGATGGGACTGATGCCGGCAGATCTGGGTGGCCAAATCGTTCACTCGATTTGCCCAGAACGTTCAGCGGAACAATCGTGAAAAACTAAGGCCAGGTGAAATGGCACATTGACCTCTATAAATATTACATCGTTGTTTGATAACATTTAAGTTCGTGAATGGCACCAATTGCTCTCCAAGTAGCCGAACGTAAATATTTCATACATGAAGATATGAAGATGGTATCTGTTCTTTCGGACCTGTCTTCATATAGATAAAGCTTACCGGCCAATAATCTTCGTCACTGCGGATGCACTCAGATTGATGAAACACTTACGAGAAACGGTAGACTAACTGCCGCGAATAATGAGCATAGTGAGCACGGGGACTACAAACGTAGTGTGTGGACAGTAAGATGGAAATGTTGGTCTCATGGCGGGCGTCCCAGAGGTAAGTCCCTGCAGTCGCACTATCCTCTGTGTCCTCGATGGCTTTGTCTTATAGAACGTCTGCCATGTAAGCAACAGATTCCTGGTGCGAGTCCCGGTCGCGGCGCACATTTTCTACAGTCCCCGTTGATACTTATCAACGCCTGTAAGCTGCTAATGGTCGGGATTTCATTGTAATTTACTCCGCAAATATTTCAAGTCATTATCCGCTTTAATTGGATTAGAAGTCCCAGTGCATTAGATGTAGCGCAACCCACACCATTCTGAAGCCAGCACCAGCTGGAACAGTTACTTGCTGACAACCTAGGTCTATGGCTTCGTGAGGTCAGCGCCACTCTCGCCCCTACTATCAGCACTTACCAACTGGAATGAGTACTCCTCACCAGGCCACAGGTTTCTAGTTCTCTAGGATCCCACCAAAGTCGCAACGAGCCTAGGAGAGGTAGCGCAGGAGCTGCTAGCCAAGGCAGTCGCGTCCGTCTCTGCTGCCGTAGCCCATTAGCGCCACATTTCACTGCGCTGTCCGAACGCATACGTGCGTGATACTTCCGGCCCACAATGATTTCTGCGGTGAACTGAATTTTGTGACAGTGCGTATAATATCACACTTTGATATCTCAAGAACACATCGTCTGTCATTTAAAGGTACAAGGACGATCTTATCTGTACGAAATACATAATGTATTCATGACAGACACGAAAAACGTAGCATTTCAGATCTTCTGTTGAATGCAGAAAAAAACTTACCGAACTATAAACCGCTGTCAAATTGCATAACTACTTCATATGTTCACAGTGAACTCTATCTCTGTAGCACAGGGTTATAGCCTTTAGAAATCGAGCAGAAAAGATAGTTTTTGTACAGCTGATCAGAACAATCTATCAGGTTGTTAATAAACTGCAAAAATCTACTCCTCCTTTTGCTGTTTTACGTTTCTCTAAGGGGTGGGAGTAATACACTCCTGGAAACTGAAATAAGAACACCGTGAATTCATTGTCCCAGGAAGGGGAAACTTTATTGACACATTCCTGGGGTCACATACATCACATGATCACACTGACAGAACCACAGGCACATAGACACAGGCAACAGAGCATGCACAATGTCGGCACTAGTACAGTGTATATCCACCTTTCGCAGCAATGCAGGCTGCTATTCTCCTATGGAGACGATCGTAGAGATGCTGGATGTAGTCCTGTGGAACGGCTTGCCATGCCATTTTCACCTGGCGCCTCAGTTGGACCAGCGTTCGTGCTGGACGTGCAGACCGCGTGAGACGACGCTTCATCCAGTCCCTAACATCCTCAAAGGGGGACAGATCCGGAGATCTTGCTGGCCAGGATAGTTGACTTACACCTTCTAGAGCACGTTGGGTGGCACGGGATACATGCGGACGTGCATTGTCCTGTTGGAACAGCAAGTTCCCTGGCCGGTCTAGGAATGGTAGAACGATGGGTTCGATGACGGTTTGGATGTACCGTGCACTATTCAGTGTCCCCTCGACGATCACCAGTGGTGTACGGAGAGTGCAGGAGATCGCTCCCCACACCATGATGCCAGGTGTTGGCCCTGTGTGCCTCGGTCGTATGCAGTCCTGATTGTGGCGCTCACCTGCACGGCGCCAAACACGCATACGACCATCATTGGCACCAAGGCAGAAGCGACTCTCATCGCTAAAGACGACACGTCTCCATTCGTCCCTCCATTCACGCCTGTCGCGACACCACAGGAGGCGGGCTGCACGATGTTGGGGCGTGAGCGGAAGACGGCCTAACGGTGTGCGGGACCGTAGCCCAGCTTCATGGAGACGGTTGCGAATGGTCCTCGCCGATACCCCAGTGTTAAAGACTGCGATGGAGCTCCGTATGCCACGGCAAACTGGCTGACACTGACGGCGGCGGTGCACAAATGCTGCGCAGCTAGCGCCATTCGACGGCCAACACCGCGGTCCCTGGCGTGTCCGCTGTGCCATGCGTGTGATCATTGCTTGTACAGCCCTCTTGCAGTGTCCGGAGCAAGTATGGTGGGTCTGACACACCGGTGTCAATGTGTTCTTTTTTCCTTTTCCAGGAGTGTAGTATGAGTTTTGGCAATGTTAATGACAGTCGATGGTAGGATGGCGCAAGTGACGCTACCATTACCTTACGGAATCTGTTTACCGAATGGTTCAAATAGATCAAATGGCTCTGAGGACTACGGCACTTGACGTCTGAGGTCATCAGTCCGCTTGAACTTAGAACTACTTAAACTTAACTAACCTAAGGACGTCAGACACATTCATGCAGGAGGCAGGATTCGAACCTACGACCGTAGCGGTCGCGCGGTTCCACACTGTAGCAGCTACAATCGCTCGACCACCCCGGCTGGCTCTGTTTACCGCCCCCGTTTGATTGCGTCTAAAGTAAATATCATATTAAAGCTTGGGAACCTTTTTCTGAAAGTTTGGGTACCATGTATCTGGGGCTATACTGGGGTAAAGCCCGGTGCTTACCCGGCTATATTTGGGGAAACAGCCTAAATATCACGTGCAGGCTGGCCGCTCTCCATCCCCAGTCTTTAAACCACGAGGCGGCTTGTCTTCCGGATGGGTCAATAAACAGCTACGATACCAATCGATCGACACCACTTAAGTAGTCTACACAAAGCTGTAACAACAGTATACAAAATATGGAAACATAAACGACACGTAAACATGACAAGCAACGCATACAGCAGAAGGAGACCTCAGCGCTATCTAACAAGCACAATCTTTCAAGTGTATGAAATATTTGCGAGAGTAAATTTTCAGAATACTTTCTGGCCGCCAGGCACAACGATCCTAGAGACATATGTATGGTAGCAGAACAGCAGATCGAGATAAGCGCAGATGGCGTTGAAATTACGAATACATAATTGCTATTCATTTTATCACTTTAACACTAATGAACACTGAATGACATGCTAATATGTCATAAGTATTTAAGATGTTATATTTGGCTAGAGGAAGCCTACTGCAGGATATTGAGCTCTCCAAGGAAGTGGGCGGGGCGTATCAGCTGGTGACAAGTTGCGGCCTCAGCCAGGTCAATAGCCTGTGGCTGTCAGGAATCTGCCTCCAGCCTGTGTCAGTCGCTGTACCCACCCGCAACAGAAGTGACGTCATGCCGTGACGCTGGCAGTGCTTTGGTTGCTTGGAGTCTGTTGCCTGTACACCCACTCCTCTCTCTCCCCCCTACTCAAAGACAGAAGAACTGGTAGTGTTCCTTGGTGATGACAATGGCTGCACACAGATAGGTTCCAGCTTCAGTTCTTGATAGTAAATAACACAAAAATGACGGCAGTGCAGATGGCACTGCCCAGGTAGTTTCTGAAATGCATAAAATAAATCACAGGATAAATAACAGAAAAATAACATTGACCACAACTGTAATTTACTATGGTTAACGATACAGTGTATTTAAAAGCGTAAATAATGCCCATCATAAAATTAATCGTATTACGACATGCACGTGTGCCGTTCGGAGGAACGTGGCACATTCTCGCTGATGGTATATGTTAACATTTAACTTATTGAGTTTAATAAGAAAATTAAGTTTTTTTCTTAAATGCATTGTGGTATGAGGCATAATGTTGGTCTCACGTTCCTATAGTCGGGATTTTATCGGCAACACAGACAGTATCGTTTCTAGGTCTGAAGGGGAGTTGGAGCAATTGACCAGAGAACGAAAGGAGGCTGCCAGAAAATTTGGGCTAAAAATAAACATAAAAGACCCAAGACAGCGTACCTCGTTATGACACGTGGTCAAAGCCATACTGCTGGTCATCTACAATCAGTAGAGGTGGGAGTCCAGTCTTACAAGACAGCACATGAATTTAAATACCTAGGGGAACTTTTCACTGAGACCTTGTTACGTGATGCAAGCAGGAAACTAATCATATCACGGCCTAGCACTGCTTCGGTCCACATATCTCTTCAAACAGTTAAAGATTCGAATATGCAAAACCCTGATCCAGCCTGTTGTTCTAAATAGCTGTGAGACATGGAGTATCGGGATAAAGGACTTCAATAAGCTCCTAGTTTTTGAGAGAAAAGTTTTAAAAGATCTTCGGTCCGGTTCTGGATGCAGACACAGGAGAATGGGGGATCAGACAAAAATAAGAGCTTGATGAAGTATACCAGCAGCCCATCATAGCGGGATCACTGAAAGCCAAACGAATACAGTGGGCCGGCCATATGGCCTGGATGGAAAATCACAAATCGCGTCGGAAGCTCATGGTTTTCACACCTACAGGAAAGAGACCTCCAGGGAGGCCCGAGAAGCGTTGGAGGGGTGGCCTTCATAAATGTTTAAACCAAACATCAATAGATATAGACGGATGGCGGATAGCTGCAATTGACAGAATACTTGTGGCAGCCTGTGGTCCACTGGGCCTGATCATGTAGAAGAAGAAGACAGACAGTATCCCACTACGTAAATAATTCCCCACAGCTTTGTCCAGCAAAATGAATAAATCTACCGGTTACTTTCAGAACTCAAAAAACTCTCTGTTGAACTGGTGGTATTTTGCATTGTGCAACAATGTAGTACTCTTCGTACTGTCTTCATTGACTACTCATTTATTTAGGTATAATTTTGTCAAGAGTTATTAGGAGCTCTACGCATTTAAAACGTAACAGTAAGCTTTCACAATTTTCCGAATGGTCTGTCTAAGGTAGTAAAATGTTGCTAACATCACTGAATCAGCAGCTAAGTGAAATGATCCACGTGTCTTAATCACATAGTGAAGTGTATTAGAATACCGACTATGTCACTTCTCTTTAATATTGTAAACCAATATTCCGCGGATATCTTCATCTGCAGCCTTACTGTTGGATGAGATAACACGCTAAGACTTAGTTGTAAACAATTCATATCCTACCGTCTTTGAAATACATGTATCGAATCTGATAGCTTTGATACTAAACAAGAATAACAATTTCCTACATTCTTCTTCACAACAGTCTGGAGTTAAATTACAATTTCAGTGTTAATTCGCTGCCTCTTATTCTCCCTATGTCTTCTCAGGAAAATGTTTAAAATTACTCTTCCTATCTCTGCTCCTTACCTCCATATACATACAACCTACTCAGAAATACAAGAGACAATAAATCTCACTGATATCATTTGTACAAAATAGTTTTTGGTTTTCAATCACGAGATTAATTTTCGAGTCTTCTTCACGAATTTTATGTGAAGTTTTACGAGGGTACTTTAACGACCAATCACGTCTTCTGGGTGCTTCAAATTTTTTTTTTTTTTTTGTCAGGCAGTTTAGTTGTTGCCAGGTAGCAGGACGGACGCCGGTCCAAATCGTACATATATTTTAGTAAAACATGCAATTGAAGTCTTGAAACTAGAGTTTTCGGTAAATAAATTTAAGATATTTACACACAGCTTCAAGAGAACAATTTCAGGGAATAAACTGGTCAATATAGTATTAATTTTGCTCTTTACTAGCGGATAGTAGTGAACAAGGGAGTAATTTCCTCATGCTAACGCTGAAGAAAGTAAGTTAGATGGTTCTGAATAACTCTTCATGTCTGTGTATTACGGAACGTAACCACTAGGCCCGCTATCTTTATATCGATACTCGGCTAGCTCTTGTATTCATGCGTCAATAGACTCTTGTCGCCCATAAAATTATGCGATACCAAACAAAATTTAAATATTTACCCAAAATATGTTGGACAGTACGGCAAGATTCAAGTTATTTTTAAGTTAATGAAACTGTGCAAAAATTTTTGTCGTTGTTCAATCTGCAGTTTCATGTTCAAGAAACTCAACCATCTTTACTGTCTTCTACCAGTCTTTAAAGAATATAATTTAGGGAGTTCCATTGCGGATATAATATTAAGATACATTTTAAGATACTTTGCCTCCGGGGCATGGTGTGAATCAGGGTGATGAATTCGGTGGATGCTAAACAGCCACTGTGTCAGCAATTATATGCCTTACACATTGCTCATCTTCCAGCAACAACTGCCGCGAAGAGTAATTCTAGCATTCTACATATTTAAACGTGAAATCAGCGTCAATTCAGGACTGGAATCCATAGGATCTGGAAATATTTTCGCCATGCATTCATAACGGGAAATGTACCATTTTAAGGCTATTACACAATTGGTGCTTTGTTCTAGTTGGATCGCTCTTTTCGCTCAAACCAACTATCGTTTATGCTCTCTTGCCAGCCTAGCACAAAGGGAAACACTTTCCCCTATTCTGTTGCTACTAGTTATCGACCGTGTAAGTGGACAGTAAACTACAAATTATTTAAGAATTATTTATGCGTGGATAGAAAATGTCAATATTCCGTTCAAAATATAAGTTAACATAATTGTTAACAAATAATGCGCAAATACTGCTAAAACATCATTTATGGACACTGAAAATTACTAATGACATGAAGATCTGGTCTTAAAAATGAACATAATCTCTATGAACGATACCACCCTCAGTATTGGTCTGGCAAAGTTTATATATAGGTGCCGCCATGGTCGGCAGCCCGCTTGTGCAGATATGCATTGAAGACGCGATGTGTCTCACCGTCTTTTTGTAGCCATTGCTAACCGTGCGGCTATCTTCCTGGTTATGCTCCAGTGGCTACAGGGAAGCAGAATTATTGTCTGCAAAGAGAGGACAGAAATACGGACACACAAAAAACACATTACCACACCTGATGCGGTGTAGGAAAACAGCTGGCATTCCGAGATAGCTTCCTGTCATTCCTGCAAAATAGTGTCAATTGCAGGTAATGGTAATGTGCGTGGACCGCGATCACGCACTCTACTCTGCGTAGGGGGCTCGTTCAAAAACAGACGTCGTAAGCCTACCAAGGAAGCTTCACAACTTTAAGCATGTTTTCAACACAAACGGAAACGACGAGAGTCAATTCCGACGAAACTTCGGGCAGATAGTACAAGCTCAGGAGTAATGGTAATATACTGGGTGATGAAAAAGTCAGTATATATTTGAAAACTTAATAGACCACGGAATATGTAGATAGAGAGGTAAAAATTGTCACACATGCTTGGAATGACATGGGGTTTTATTAGAACCACCCCATATTGCTAGACGCGTGTAAGATCTCTTGCGCGCGTCGTTTGGTGATGATGGTGTGCTCAGCCGCCACTTTCGTCCGTGCGATTATTGGCTTTGGGGTCACCTGAAGTCGCAAGTGTCGACAGACATCTCTAGGGATGCTGAAAGACAACTTCCGACCCCATTGCCTCACCATAGCTCCGGACATGCTTTACAGTGCTGTTCATAACATTCTTCCTCGACCACAGGAGGAATGATGGTGGACATGTTGAGCACTTCCTGTAAATAACATCATCTTTGCTTTGTCTTACTTTGTTGAGCTAATTATTGCTGTTCTGGCCAGTGAAGCGTTATCTGTCGGACATTCTTTGAACTTTTGTAGTTTTCGGTTCTAATAAAACCCCATTTCATTCCAAGTATGTGTGTCAATTTGTACCTCTGTGTCTACGTTATTCCGTGATTTATTCAGTTTTCAAATTTATGCTGACTTTTAGATCACCCGGTATGTGTACAGCGATCACGCACGCTTGTATGCGTAGTAGACCACAAATACTCAATAGTATTGAGATCTGGTGCTGTGGGGGCCAGAGCGATGCGACGAATCCTACTCGTGCTCACTAAAGCAGTCCTCGGATGTACGACTTGTGTGAAAAAGCGACTGTCTTCCTGGAACACAGCAGCGTCATTTTGGAACACCCATTGTACTATGAGGTTATCCTGGGCAGGAAAAATGGTCACTTCAACGTTGACAGTAACCCCAGCTTGCAGAGTAACCATGGTTTTACCGGAATACCACGATACTTCTGTCCAAAGCATTACCGAACCCGTGCTATGTTTCGCTCTTGGGACGTGAACTCGGCCGTCTAAATGTTTTTCTTCCGTTAGCTACACCAGAGTCCATATTTTATGACTTCAGCACCACATTATCCTGCTATAGGCATCTGCATAGTGATAATTGGTTTTGGAATTCCAGCTCACCGAGTAAAATCCCGCTTATAAAGGTCATATAGTTTTCTTTTCGTGCTTACAGGGTTCGCCAATGCGACATTCAGTTCTGCAATGGCTTCTGCCGCTGACGTCTTCTTATATAGCGTCGCAGTGCTTCGCAATCACTATTCACCACGGTCACTCAAAACAGTCTTCTGTCCACGCTGGTACTTACCGGATGATATCCTCAGCTTTCCCCCTGTGCGGTATCAATCTTCGATCGGAGCCACTTGAATCAATAAACGTTTCGGTTACACTGGTTACGAAAGCACCCACAATACGAGCTGAAAATGTTCCCACGTTCGAACGCACTGGTGCTTCTACTTAATGCACCACAATTACACAGAACACTATTCCGACCGCGAATGAGATTTGCAACGCGTTGACGATACTGCAAACGTGCCGTTAGTGGTCAAATACAACACTGCAAAATGCAGGTTTGCCTGTCCGTCTTTGTGTTGAAGCATGCATTTCTGGCTTCTTTCAATTTTTGTGCAGCCCAGCCCGCTTGAGCGCTCTTAGGATTGGAGAGTTGGAAACTAAATGATGCAGATTTTCTGAGGCAAGAAACAGGTCTATTTTTACACGAACCAGCCACTTTAAGAGAGCGAAACCGTTGCTCAGGTGTGCCCATAAACACGATTTGCCATCCATTGCTGAAGAACTTCACATTCGAGATGAGGAGATGATCATTTGCTGTGATGCATGTGATGTGAGCAATTGTAACTGACATGTCTTCAAGGGTATGGGAGGCTATCTTGTTGGTTTGGGAACAGAGGGCCTCCTGGGACTCTAAAACCATTCAAAAATTTTGGGGAGGCAGCGAGGAGTAGATGCTTCATCTATATTGGTGGACCTCTTAAAATAAATTTTGTAGATACGTTTGTTTAAAAAAGAAGAAGTGTTCTTGGATAAGCGGACACTTTGTCTGAAAATGGTCAACACATACATCTGCAGAATAATCACAATAAATTTTCTGTAGCTTGTCATTGTCCCTCCTTGACCTATTGTCAATACGTCTGTATTTAGTGCACCGGAGCATAATATCATGATTACGCGGGGGAAGAAAATGACAACGCGGAAAAATCAGTTCTGGAAATGGAACTGAACGAACGCAGATCTCTATGCAGACTTCGTCGGTGGCGTGGAACAAATAATCCGCACTCCCTGGCGACAGTGCTGAAGAGACACTTTGGGAAATGTACCTCACGCTCACTAGAGCCAAACACCAAGAAAGCGGGAAGAGAACTACGAACGATCCTGAAATTGTCATTCTAACTGCGGGCAAAGCAAATGCCGCTGTACCACAACCGCTGTCAGAGTACATTCGAATAATGTAAAACTACTACGGGATTTTGCACACAGAAAACTGAAAACAGACCAGACGAATAGAATGAAGAAGAAGAAATGAGCTTCCATGTCAGTCCCTGCCGAAGGAAATCGTCCAGGCGTTTCAACCACGAGCTGTTACACAGGACGTTCTCCTCCATCCTATTGTAAGCGAAATAGGCATATCATCGTACCAGCTGACCAGACATCAAACGGATGTATTACGGTCCTACGTCGGCAAATGTCAGCACCTCATCAGAAACTCTGTACATTTCATTTGACATATGTAAAAACTGCGCCCCTGTGACCAGTACCTTACGTTGAGTGTTGATGTGGTACACTACTGGCCATTAAAATTGCTACACCAAGAAGAAATGCTGATGATATACGGGTATTCATTGGACAAATATATCAAACCAGAACTGACATGTCATTACATTTTCACGCAATTTGGGTGCACAGACCTTGAGAAATCAGTACCCAGAACAACGACCTATAGCCGCAATAACGGCCTTGATACGCCTAGGCATTGAGGCAAACAGAGCTTGGATGGCGTGTACAGGTGCAGCTGCCAATGCAGCTTCAACTCGATGCCACAGTTCATCAAGAGTAGTCACTGGCGCACTGTGAGGAGCCAGTTGCTCGGCCACCATTGACCAGACGTTTTCAGTTGGTGAGAGATCTGTAGAATGTGCTGGCCAGGGCAGTAGTCGAACATTATCTGTATTCAGAAAGGCCCGTACAGGACCTGCAACATGCGGTCGTGCATTATCCTGCTGAAATGTAGGGTTTTGCGGGGACCGAATGAAGGGTAGAGTCACGGGTCGTAACACATCTGAAATGTAACGTCCACTGTTCAGAGTGCCGTCAATGCGAACAAGAGGTGACCGAGACGTGTAACCAATGGCACCCCATACCATCACGCCGGGTGATACGCCAGTATGGCGATGACGAATACCCGCTTCCTATGTGCGTTCACCGCGATGTCGCCACACAGGGATGGGACCATCATGATGCTGCAAACGGAACCTGCATTCATCCGAGAAAATGACGTTTTGCTATTCGTGCACCCAGGTTCGTCGTTGAGTACACCATCGCAGGTGGTCCTGTCTATGATGCAGCGTCATGGGTAACCGCAGCCATTGTCACCGAGCCGATAGTCCATGCTGCTGCAAACGTCGTCGAACTGTTCATGCAGATGGTTGTTCTTTTGCAAACGTCCCCATCTGTTGACTCAGGGATCGAGACATGGCTGCACGATTCTTTACAGGCATGCGGATAAGATGCCTGTCATCTCGACTGTAAGTGATAAGAGGCCGTTGAGATCCACCAAGGGGTTCCGTATTACCCTCCTGAACCCACCGATTCCATATTCTGCTAACAGTCATAGGATCTCGACCAACGCCAGCAGCAATGTCGCGATACGATAAACCGCAATCGCGATACGCTACAATCCGACCTTTATCAAAGTCGGAAACGTGATGGTAAGCATTTCTCCTCCTTACACGAGGCATCACAACAACTTTTCACCAGGGAACGCCGCTCAACTCCTATTTGAGTATGAGAAATCGGTTGGAAACTTTCCTCATGTCAGCACATTCTAGGTGTCGCCACCGGCGCTAACCTTGTGTTAAATATGGTTTCCAATGGCTCTGAGCAAAATGGGACTGAACTTCTGAGATCATCGGTCCCCTAGAACTTAGAACTACTTAAACCTAACTAACCTAAGGTGTTTCAGTCTGGAACCGCGTGACCACTACGGTCGCAGGTTCGAATCTTGCCTCGGGCATGGATGTGTGTGATGTCCATAGGTTAGTTAGGTTTAAGTAGTTCTAAGATCTAGGGGACTGACGACCTTAGATGGTAAGTCCCATAGTGCTCAGATCCATTTTCAACCATTCGAAAAATAAGCGAAAAATGTACCTATTTAAAAAAAAGTAGATAAAAATTCACTTGATCCCTTCCTGAGAGACAAGCTCCACTCATTCCAAATTAATAATGTAAGTGTAGACAAGATGTGGCTTTAATTCATTGAAATACACTCCTGGAAATTGAAATAAGAACACCGTGAATTCTTTGTCCCAGGAAGGGGAAACTTTATTGACACATTTCTGGGGTCATATACATCACATGATTACACTGACAGAACCACAGGCACATAGACACAGGCAACAGAGCATGCACAATGTCGGCACTAGTACAGTGTATATCCACCTTTCGCAGCAATGCAGGCTGCTATTCTCCCATGGAGACGATCGTACAGATGCTGGATGTAGTCCTGTGGAACGGCTTGCCATGCCATTTCCACCTGGCGCCTCAGTTGGACCAGCGTTCGTGCTGGATGTGCAGACCGCGTGAGACGACGCTTCATCCAGTCCCAAACATGCTCAATGGGGGACAGATCCGGAGATCTTGCTGGCCAGGTTAGTTGACTTACACCTTCTAGAGCACGTTGGGTGGCACGGGATACATGCGGACGTGCATTGTCCTGTTGGAACAGCAAGTTCCCTTGCCGGTCTAGGAATGGTAGAACGATGGGTTCGATGACGGTTTGGATGTACCGTGCACTATTCAGTGTCCCCTCGACGATCACCAGTGGTGTACGGCCAGTGTAGGAGATCGCTCCCCACACCATGATGCCGGGTGTTGGCCCTGTGTGCCTCGGTCGTATGCAGTCCTGATTGTGGCGCTCACCTGCACGGCGCCAAACACGCATACGACCATCATTGGCACCAAGGCAGAAGCGACTATCATCGCTGAAGACGACACGTCTCCATTCGTCCCTCCATTCACGCCTGTCGCGACACCACTGGAGGCGGGCTGCACGATGTTGGGGCGTGAGCGGAAGACGGCCTAACGGTGTGCGGGACCGTAGCCCAGCTTCATGGAGACGGTTGCGAATGGTCCTCGCCGATACCCCAGGAGCAACAGTGTCCCTAATTTGCTGGGAAGTGGCGGTGCGGTCCCCTACGGCACTGTGTAGGATCCTATGGTCTTGGCGTGCATCCGTGCGTCGCTGCGGTCCGGTCCCAGGTCGACGGGCACGTGCACCTTCCGCCGACCACTGGCGACAACATCGATGTACTGTGGAGACCTCACGCCCCACGTGTTGAGCAATTCGGCGGTACGTCCACCCGGCCTCCCGCATGCCCACTATACGCCCTCGCTCAAAGTCCGTCAACTGCACATACGGTTCACGTCCACGCTGTCGCGGCATGCTACCAGTGTTAAAGACTGCGATGGAGCTCCGTATGCCACGGAAAACTGGCTGACACTGACGGCGGCGGTGCACAAATGCTGCGCAGCTAGCGCCATTCGACGGCCAACACCGCGGTTCCTGGTGTGTCCGCTGTGCCGTGCGTGTGATCTTTGCTTGTACAGCCCTCTCGCACTGTCCGGAGCAAGTATGGTGGGTCTGACACACCGGTGTCAATGTGTTCTTTTTTCCATATCCAGGAGTGTAGTATCGGCAGCAATTGAGACATTTATATCAAATAAATTAACAAACGACGGAGCTGATCCTCCTTGGTACACAAAACGTGTCAGAACACCGTTGCAGAAACAACGAAACAAAGTTGCCAAATTTTAACAGACTCAAAATCCCCAAGATTGGTGATGTTTTCAGAAGTTCAAAATTTATTGTGGACTTCAGTGGGAGATGCTTATAACAGTTTCCACAACGGAACTTTGTCTCGAAACCTGCCAGAAAATCCAAAGAGATTCTGGTCGTATGTGAAGAATGTTGGCGGCAAGAAACAATCAATGCCTTCTTGCGCCATAGCAATGTAGATACTATCGAAGACAGTGCCGCCAAAGCAGGGTTACTAAAGACAGGCTTCCAAAATGCCTTCACAAAAGAAGACGAAGTGAATATTCAAGAATCGAGAACTGCTGCCAACATGAGTAACGTAGAAGTAAATATTCCAGGAATAGTAGATTACTGAGACAAAAAGCTAAATCAACACAACACATTTGGTTTAACAAACAGTGTTTGCAACGCAAAATCACGCCAAAATACGTCTCCATAAAGTCAAGAGCAACATCCGCCGCAGCAAACAAAGCCGTTGACGTCGCAAGATACACGTGGATAAAGGAAGAAATGAAGAAATGGTATCGTGTTCGTCACAACGTGTGTACACATCTAAAAGTGGTACATATGGCAATCACATCTAAGTTACACCCGTGTGAGTTCGATGTTTTCGATCAAGAAGTTCGTCAAAGTGTAAGTGATCTTATTCACGACGTATTTTTGCGTCAGAACAAGAAATTATCTATGATTAGGAAGGTGAGTGAACCTCTAACCTCAAACTGTAAACAAAATTTTTCGCAACGTGTAATTAACTTATCGAACTTGGTTCTGTCCCCAAAGGAACAAAAAGTGCTTGAAAAAGGGTTTAAATATGCTCCTCCCCACCCTCCATCAGAAAAACAACTGGATGTTATGAAAGTTGATATTGAATATGCCTTAACGAAAGACACCACTGCAAAATATATAGTTGCCAATGCACTAAAGAACGAAACCAAATTCGTGTGTAACATCCCACGGTCTATTGAATTTCACACCCTCAAGTCCTTAAAACAGAAATTACAACACCAAGGTATCGTTGCCACAAAATCTAATAAAGGCAACAGCATTGTGCTTTTGAACAAATGTGATTATGTGGATAAAGTTAATGATTTTCTGAATACCACAGGCTTCCAAGTCTGTCCTAAAGACCCTACTAAATTGTTCAAAGAGGATGTTAAATATGCAATCATTTCATGCAAAAGCATATTCTCTGAATTTGAAGTAAAACTGTTAACTAATATGAACCCAATGCCTCCTAGAATGTACGGCCTTCCTAAACTGCATAAACAAGATATTCCTATTCATCCAGTTGTATCATCATTCACTGCTCCATCTTACAAACTAGCCAGTAAACTTGATGTCCTAATTAAGACCAAGACTAAATTTAAACCAAAGCATGGTATTTCAAACTCTGTGGACCTAGTAAACAAGTTAAAATGTATATCTGTCTCACACAGTGATAAATTAGTATCCTTTGATGTCAGCAGTTTGTTTTCTAACATACCAGTAGCAGAATATATAGACATTCTGACAGAGCTGATGCACAAGTCTAATGTCAATCCTGTGGAATTGAATGACTTGAGACTTGCCACACAGACCTGCCTTGCACGGAACTATTTCCAGTTCCAAGGCACTCTTTATAAACAATTAGATGGCTTAGCTATGGGTTCCCCTCTTAGTCCACTGTTGGCTGAAATATTTATGGACCATTTTGAACAAAATTTTCTAAAAACAGAACCTTTGAGTGCAAACATCAAATATTGGTTTAGATATGTAGATGATGTCCTGTGTATGTGGACTGGTACTACAAGACAACTCAACACATTCTTCAAAAACCTAAACGGTCAACATAAAAATATCCAGTTCACTATGGAAATTGGCAACAAATCCATAAACTTCTTAGATCTCACCATTGACATCAGTACACACACACATTGTTTCAAAATTTACAGAAAAACAACAACTACAGACACAGTAATACCTTCTTGCTCACAACACCCCATAGCTCACAAACATGCAGCTTTCCACTCAATGGTACACTGTCTCATATCCATCCCCATGTCCAGAGATGATTTTAAAGCAGAGTTAGATACAATAAAATTTATTGCCTCAGCCAATGGCTACAATCCAGTTCTTATTGACCACATCTTGCACAGGAAACAAAAACGGAAAATTATACCTCTCCTCTATGCCCCACCTGCTTCCCCATCCACTGTCTGCAAGAAATAGTGTACTCTACCATTTCTAGGTAAGGTATCACAGACTATAGCCAAAGCACTGAAATCCTGCAAGTATAGGGTTTCCTACTATGTCAGGAACACTACAGCCCAGTGTGTTTTTAATAGCAAAGATAAGATCCAGTTATTAGCCAACAGTGGGGTATACAAAATCACCTGTTCTGATTGTGACAAATTTTACATTGGTCAGTCAGGCAGAGACATATCAACTAGGCTGGCTGAACATGAACGCAGCTGGAGGTTGCAGAATTCAGACTCTGCATTTGCTGAGCATGTACTGAGTGAGGGTCACAACTACCAGCCAGTGTCCCATGTACTTCACTTAGCAAACAAAGGCCATAAACTCAACCTGCTGGAAGCCCTGGAAATTAACAAACATCTTGCTCACAGTCCAGATCTCATCCTAAATGACCAGACACAACTCAACACTTCCCCTCTCCTAAACTTCATATAATCATCTTTGTTGTTCATTACTTCCCACACCTTCTCTTCCTACATATTCCCATTTTCCTGTAGTCATTAAGTTGTTTTATTTGTTGCAGTTGTCTTTGTATTCCACATATGCTGTAGTTTCAATAGTTAAGGGTTTGCTTTTAACTTGTACTTGTATTACTGTCCATGTTTAACTCCCCTTGTAGTTGTCTCATCAAATACTGTTCGTATTTTACTTTGCTCATTTATTTAATGTAAACTGGTATACAGCCACTGCTTTGATTATAAAGTTAATGTTAAAATGCAGTACCACCACACTATCAAACTGTAGGTTCCCTCAAACACCTCAATTTTCCTGCATTTATTAATTTCTGTTTATCGTATTGATATAGTTTAAGTTCTTCGTGTATTCTGTATTTACATTGACAACTGTCTCTTCTTTTTTAATTGGTTGTGTATCACTCTCCATGTTTCATACCTCTTGATGCAGCCTTGCCTAGTACTAAGTTTATTTTATTTCAATAGTTTTGTTTATCAATAGAAACCGTTATGTAGGCATGTTATTCTTGTATTGTGCTAAAGGTTTTCCTGTCAACTCCATTGTTATTTATGTACTGTTCAGTTTTTACTATTACATTGCAAAGATGTTACTCACTGTATGTTTCTACTTCACTCTAGATGTGTTACTTCTCTTCCAGTGTTGTCTGCTAACATTTAACTTCTTTGGTGATAATACTCAGTAAATGCCTGAAGATGGCCTTGTAAGCCGAAAACCGGTTAGCAATAAAAATAATATTGTAGAACAAAAGCAAACTGGTGCTTTTCATTTATTAGTAGTGAAGCAACTTAAATCACTTCAGAAAAGCAAGTCTTCTGGTCCAGGCTGTATGGCAATTAGGTTCATTTCGGAGCATGCTGATGCATTACTTAACAATCATCTCGACGTAAGATCTGTACCCAAATACTGGAAAGTTGCACAGGTCACACCAATATTCAAGAAAGATAGTAGTAGTTATCTACTAAATTACAGGCCCATACCGTTAACGTCGATATGCAGCAGGCTTTAGTGTTCGAACGTATTAAATTACCTCGAAGAAAACGGTGTATTGTCACACAGTCAACATGGGTTTAGAAAACATCGTTCCTGTGAAACACAACTAGCTCTTTATTCGCATGAAGTGCTGCGTGCTATTGACAAGGGATTTCAGATCGATTCCGTGTTTCTGTATTTCCGGCAGGTTTTTGACACTATACCACACAAGTGGCTTGTAGTGAAATTGCTTGCGTATGGAATTTCGTCTCAGTTATGTGACTGGATCTGTGATTTCCTGCCAGCGAGGTCACGGTTCGTTGAAATTCACGGAAAGTCATCGAGTAAAACAGAGGTGAATTCTGGCGATCCCCAAGGTAGTGTTATAGGACTTTTGATGTTCCTTATCTATATAAATGATTTGGGAGAGAATTTGAGCAGCCGTCGTCTGTTGTCTGCGGATTCCGCTGTGGTTTATCGACTAATAACGTCATCGGAAGATCAATACAAACTGCAAAACGATTTAGAAGAAATATCGGAAAGGTGGGAAAAGTGGCAGTTGACCTTAAATAACGAAAAATGTGAGGTCATCCTGTAACGCCGGAAATGCATATCCTCCTATTTCAATCTACTGTGCTATAAATTTGTTTCCTTATTTTGTTACCTGAAGATATGACGTTTGTGTGTCTTTGTATATTGTAATTGTTTTACTATTTGTATATACATGCATTTATGTCGATGTATAATTGGTTTGTTTTGTCAATACTATTTGTATTTTTACGCTGAGTCTTGCCTAGGGTAAACTATGCTCTCGAACGAATACATCGATAGGTCGTGTGGAGAACCAAAGTGTTTAGGATCTTTGGCAGTGTGAACTCGGTCGCGTGGAGCGCGGGCAGAAGAGAGTTTGGCGCGGGTAGGGCGGTGGAGCAGGTGTGTCGTGTGACGCTCCCGCGAGTTGCCGCGCTTCCGGGGTTTGGCAGCATGTAATTGCGCTCGACTTGCGATGATAGTTTCTGACTCGGTGTCGCGGACGGGAAGCGTTAGCTGGCGCACATCAAGAGCCCTTTTCGGCTGGAGACCGTGCCGAGAAGAAGGCGCGCCAACATCCAGCTTCTGCAACAGCTACGGCCGACAATGAGTGATTGTCGCCACCTCCTCGACCCACTTCAAACCTTCAATCAACCAACTAGGAAGACTGGAAGCACGTAAAGTTTTAGATCTGTATGGCAGACCTAAGCTTTTAAAATTGTTCCATTTGCCTCACAAAATTACAGCAACTTAGCATTAACCTTTGTTGCTCATTGTCCCAATTGCATTACCAAGCAAGGTCCCTTCCTTTTCCGGAATGAACCCGAGTGCCGTTGAAATTCAAACGCCAGCATTAAAGTAATATCATTCGATTTCACTGCTTTAATTTCAATGTTCAGTTAAGGTATTCATAGCGGGCTGCATTCTTTAGATTACACAAGCACAAATTAAGAGTGCGAGTTTGGTACCATATTTTAGCTTACCTGTGACTGCAGCTCAGCTTGGTACGTGCTAAAATTTACTATTGTTAATTTTTCAGAATCGTTTAATTCAGGTTTAAAGTTAAATCTCTTATTTCTAAATTGCGTAGCTTCAAGTAGCTTCTGAAATGATTGTTGAGGTAGCCCAAGGCTGACATTATTATACTGAATTCCGTAGTGCTTCAGAAACAAAGTTCACTATTTATTTCAGTCACTAAATTAACTTACAATTTTCGGGTTTTATTAATTCTTTTGCTAAATTAAGTCAGAGTGTAGCGAAATTTATTACTTCTGACAAACATTCAGTTTTCACACAACACGTGTCAACCTTCAGTTGCCACGCTTTTAGTGCTAATTATATGTGCAATAACTTTTCTTTTTCAGTTATTATAGTAGTTGTCCATAGGACTGGCGACCGTATTTTTCCCCAAATCTCAAATATCTTATTAACGCCAGTTAATTGTTAACGTAGCGACCAAACATTTACTTTCTTTATTAACTTTACCCCTTTTCAAAATTAATTTCCACCAGTTTCATTTGCATTTTTCCTTTCATTTCGATGTAACCCTTTCCTCCCTCATTACCGACAGATTAACTTCGGAGACGATTGCTTTTCCCAAATTTCCATTAGGTACACGCGGTTTAATTTTTACTGTCATTAAGTTCGATAAGTGAGGGGGAGGTTACAATCCACATGAGTGCTTAGAGGAACGCGTTAAACTTCGGTTACACGATAAATCAGTCCAATCTAAAAGCCGTAAATTCAACTAAATACCTAGGTATTACAATTACGAACGATTTAAATTGCTAGGAACACATAGAAAATGTAGTGGGGAAGGCTAACTAAAGGCTGCGTTTCATTGTCAAGACACTTAGAAAATGGAACAGACCTTTTAAGGAGACTGCCTACACTACGCTAGACCGTTCTCTTTCAGAATACTGTTGCACGGTGTGGAATTATTACCAGATACGACTGACTGAGTACATCAAAAAAGTTCAAACAAAGGCCGCACGTTTTGTATTATCGCGAAATATGGGAGAGAGTGTGACAGAAATGATACAGGATTTGGGACGTACATCATTAAAAGGAAGGTGTTTTTTGTTGCGACGGGATCTTCTCTTGAAATTCCAATCACCAACTTTCTCCTCCGAATAAGAAAATAGTTTGTTGACACGGGCTTACATAGGGAGGAACGATCACAAAGATGAAGTAGCGGAAATCAGAGCTCGTACGGAAAGATATAGGGTTTCATTCATACCGCCGCTATACGAGATTTATATAATGGAGAATTGTGAAGGTGGTTCGATGAACCCTCTGCCAGGTACTTAAATGTGATTTGCAGAGTATCCATGTAGATGTAGATGTAGAATGAGGAACTTGAAATTTCAGCTCAAGATAGGATCATGTAGGGACAGGCCTACTATAGCTCTATTTTAAAAGAATAACTGACTATGCACTCGTTAGATATGACACGCTAGAGATATTCGTGACAGGATGGACATTAATTGCTATACGGTCAATACACAGAAATATATAAAGAAACGGACACTACTCAATAACAAATGAAAACCACAGTATAGGATTGCACACAGACGACGAATAGAATGAGTTTGGCTGTCTAGAGCACTGGAGACCTTCAATGAGTACCTTAGAAGAATATTATCTAAAAATCCCTCAGAAGACATGATTAAATTCCGGTCGTATGTAAAGGCTGTTAGTGGCACGAAAGTTATTGATAGGCTCTGAGGGACGAGGCAGCGACTAATAATAAGTTTAGCAGACTAAAAGCAGAAATGGTTAACACCTTTTCCAAACTGCCATGGCCCATTCTGATCCAGTATAATTCTTATACGACCGCAAATATGAGTCAATGGATTTGAGAAATCGTTGAGAGCGTTAAAGTCAGACAAAACTCCAGCTCCTGCCGGAAAAGCTATCTGATTCCATTCCGATGATCTGGCTGAATTATTTTAACACTTCTATTAACCTCAATATACCGAAGTTCTCTCAAAAAAAAAAAAAAAAAAAAAAAAAAAAAAAAAAAAAAAAAAACGGTACCACGTGATAGGATGAAAGCACAGGTCAGAATCCTCCAAATGAAGTGTAGCACAAGTGAACCACAAACCCACTGTCCTACATAATTCAACGCCTTCCATTGTTATGCAGCCTTAGAAGATATTCTGAGGTGAAATTTTAAAGTTTATGTGAACAGATTGTACTTCTTCACTTCAACCAGTACTGAATAGGTAAACAGCGACCACGTGAAACCTAAATCTCGTCCTTATACAAAGCACTGAATGTCATGGAAGTTGCATTCAATCATAAGAAGTATTTCGTAACTTACGAAAGACATTTGAATCGGTACAACACATGCGTATCGCTTCCGTAGGGATCGCAAAGACACAGTTAATTTAATCTCATCGCGCACAGAGGCTTTTAATCAATCTTCTTGCATCCCATACGAAAAGAAAACAGGAAAAAATACGAAAACTTGAAACGTTGAGAAGGCCCTCTTTCATGCAGCTCACAGTGGTTTGTAGAGTATAAATATACAGGGTGTCCCAGCTGTCTTATCCACCCAAAATACGAGCTGGAACAATAACATCTATTGGAAAACGACTTTCACCGGTATCAATGTAGGGCTGTGGCCCATGAATGCACATATTTGGAAACATTCTAAAACCAAAGCATATGTGTTTTTTAACACACACTTATGTTTTTTTAAATGGACCTCCTATATTTTTTTCTTCAGCAATCCATAGCATGACAAAGCATATACACAATGGCGTTGATTGCATCGCAATATTCCCATTACATCCCGAGATATTAAGACGCGAAGTTGACGCTTGAAACATCCGACATGCGCTGCTAGCGCATGTCCTGAGGCACAGGGGTGAACCCCATGCTGCCCGTAATCGCGATGTGATTGACATGCGTAATCACACCTCCATACTTATCAAGAGGTCCGAAACGAATAATACGGTCTGCTGCCATCAACTCTCATTAGCAGCTAATGGTTTCCCTCTTGCACGTTTTACGTATCGACGTACACAATACGAACTAGTACCATTCGGGGTACACCCGTCAGGTTGTCTTATTTATCCTGCACACCCAAAATAAGGTTCATCTAATGCGTCATATGACCCATTGTGCCTGTCGCGCAGGGCCTGGCTCTGCCCAGTCAAGTGTCCAACGTAGTTCCCACTACTGCCACAGTTACCACTTCGCCTTGTTTATTATTTGCGACCCATGCCAACTCCTGTACGCCACCACCCTCCAAGCGTCCCATTTGTTGTTGCTTTGGCGTGCAGTACACCGCTTTGCAGTGTAGTCGTGCTTCACAGTAATCTAGTGACGGCACGGAGGTAGTACACATTGTGAATAAAAGTTGTGTTGTGGGACTTAAACTGTACAGTATAATGTACACACATGAAGATATGGTAGAAATGCTGCTGGTCTATATAGAATGTACGTTGACGGGAAATACGTTATGAGATTGCTTGTTTGTTGATAGTACTGTTACCGAACATTATGATTATTAAGTTAATATGTCTGTTTTCTACCCTACTCTACATACCTGTACTGTACCCTGTTGTAGGTGGACGAAATGCTGTTCAGGCAGAACGACTGTACAGAAGACGATTCCCTGACAAGCCATCGCCTTCGTGCCGGATGTTTGGTCGTCTCATATCTCGTCTACGTGAAACGGGAAGCTTAAATCCAAGACCTCGACATCGTCCTAGAACACGCACAGATGAACGTGCTGAAGTTGCTGTGCTCGCTACCATAGCTGTGAATCCTCAAATCAGCACACGTCAAATTGATCGTGAAGTTGGTGAGTCGAAATCAAGTACACAAAGTATTCTTAAACGTCATAAATTTTATCCTTACCATGTTCATTTACACCAGGATCTTCACGGAAATGACTTCCGCAATAGGGTAACATTTTGTCGGTGGGTTCAGCAGAAATTTCTGATTAATCCAAATTTTTTTGCAGATGTTCCCTTTACCGACGAGGCATCATTCTCCAACAAAGGAATTGTCAGTATGAGAAATATGCATTATTGGTCCGCTGACAATCCAAAATAGCTCCGTCAGGTAGAGCATCAACGTCCGTGGAAAGTTAATGTTTGGTGTGGGATTATTGGAGATACCATTATCGGACCTTTCTTTATAAATGGCATCCAAAATGGTAGACAATACTCCAGATTTATACCACACAATCTTCCTGTTCTCTTGGACACCGCACCTCTGAACCGGAGAATGGTCATGTGGTATCAGCATGACGGATGCCCTGCACATAACGCCTTACGAGCACGACGACTTCTGAACCGCAAGTTCCCTGGTAGGTGGATTGGACGAGGTGGCCCAGTTAGGCGGCCTGCCCGATCTTCGGACCTTACACCGCTGGATTATTTTCTTTGGGGAGCAGTGAAGGATGCTGTTTACCAACATGAACCAACAACACCAGAGGACATGAAGCAACGCATTATTGATGCTTGTACAGCCATCAAAGAAGAAACAGTAGCACGAAGTAGGGCATCCTTCATCCGCAGAGTGACCCTATGTAATGGGCATCACTTTTGAGCATGAGATTTGAACGCTATGTTTAGTATGTAGTGCTGGTATCACAGTGGAACTTTCTACAAAGGGCCATTTTACCCAGTGATGTTAAGAAACATTTGTTTGCAACAATTTGTCATTTAACGCATTAGATAATCATAACATTGATAATTACGTGATAATCAAACTAATTGGCTAAACATATTTACATTCATCTTCTATGTTCTACCTGAACTTCCCAAATCAAAACATTTTTACCTAAACAACGGTAAAACTTTTAGTCCTCTTGCTCGTTTCACTAAAACCATCAACATGAATTTTACTATTACGAGTGAATGATTAACTGTCACTTGCGCTAGATCTACAGTAAAGTAAAGTTTGAACGTTGAACGGCATTGTCTTTTTAGTAACGGATTAACGATAAGCGAAGTTAACTTTGTGACTAACGTTGCGGTACACAGATATGTTACAGAACCGCATCACCCCTAGCCCACGGGATAAATACCTGCTGGAATGTACGACGTTAATGCAGGATGGCAGCAGGCCGTATTATTCGTTTCGGACCTCTTGATAAGTATGGAAGTGTGATTACGCATGTCAATCACATCGCGATTACGGGCAGCATGGGGTTCACGCCTGAGCCTCAGGAAGTGCGCTAGCAGCGCATGTCGGGTGTTTCATGCGTCAACTTCGCGTCTGAATATCTCAGGATGAAATGGGAATATTACGATGCAAGCAACGCCATTGTGCTTGTGCTTTGTCATGCTATGGATTGCTGAAGAAAACATATAGGAAGTCCATTTAAAAAAACGTAAGTTTGTGTTAAAAACACATATGCTTTAGTTTTAGATTGTTCCCAAATATGTACATTCAGGGCACCAGCCCTACATTGATACCGGTGAAAGTCGTTTTCCAATAGCTATTATTGTTACAGAGATATTTTGGGTGGACAAGACAGCTGGGACACACTGTATATGTGAAAGGAGATGTAGAGCTTACGTGTATAATTCAAAAATTTCACTCTAGTTTCGATCTGTTTCTTGTGTTGGTATGTGTTGCTTGTATTCCTTTTTCGTTCAATAAACTCGTAGCAAGGATATATTTGTAGATCGCCTTGAAAGAGGTACCACCAACGGGGCTCCTGGCTCAGGCAGGAAGACAGTGAGCTCACAGCAGGAAGACAGGGACCTAGTGTGTAGGAGCAAAAGGAAACAGGGAGACTTCACTTTTTAAATAAGGACAGACATGGTTGGATTCAATCATTATTCAACAAATCC
This sequence comes from Schistocerca americana, assembly GCF_021461395.2. Classification (NCBI taxonomy): domain Eukaryota; kingdom Metazoa; phylum Arthropoda; class Insecta; order Orthoptera; family Acrididae; genus Schistocerca; species Schistocerca americana. The sequence goes on along the minus strand of NC_060119.1, from coordinate 1,245,321,303 downwards.
AAAATGACTTACTCCTGTAGGTCACGAACTAGTCGGTTATACGCAACTGTAGCGAGACATTTTGAACCCCTGGCATCCCCTCCCTTCAGATAGCGTGCCAGTAGTTCCCTCACAGACTACGGTGGTTGGGTTGTCTGTGGAAGAGACCAAACAACGAGGTCATCGGTCTCATCGGATTAGGGTAGAACGGGAAAGGAATTCGTCCATGTCCTTTCAATGGAACTATCCCAGCATTTTCTTGGAGCGATTTTGGGAAATCACGGAAAACCTAAACCAGGATGGCCGAACGCTGGCTTGAACAGTCGTCCCCCCGAATGCGAGTCCAGTGTTCTAACCACTGCGCCACCTCCCGCGGTCACAGACTGCCTCTTGATCATCATCGCCTTCTTCTTTTCATTATACACAGACTCCGACTGTTAGCGAATGTAACAGATTGTGTCTTCATGACGTCACTGTCAACAATGAGTTTCGGCACGAAACCTACCGAACCGTTGCGTAGCATCAGTCTCATTGACAAACCTTCCGAAGAAAGAGTCGATTTCGAAGTGCGCTTTCTAGGAAGTCTGTTTCGCATCCTTCGGGCTGTGAGAAGAAGTTGAGAAGTAGTGAGGAGGTAGGTGAACACTGACTTTTAAATTACTCTGCAGTCGCAGGCACGGGATCAGGGTCTGGAAGACAAATATTTTATCTTTGGTCTACATATCAGTATGTCAGATTATTCTTCAATTCCCATCTTGTATACTAAACTTTACATTTTTGATGAACTTCTGTATTTCCTGAGGCGCTGCATTGCGTTCTTCATAGTCCAGAAATTTAATCTGGAACGAGGAGCACAGCTCACTGAACATGTGGAAAACGACTTGTTCTCACAACGTCAGCAGGTTTCGTAATTAGTATGCTGATGCAAAATGAAATAACTTTGCTCAAGAATTTCAGTTAACTGGAATGTTGATCACCACTATTACTATACTTATCAGTTTTCCAACATCCTTTAAAACGTTTCATGGTTAATTTGATTTGGCACGGTAGAAAGCCTTTCCGACAAATAATTAAATGTACAATGCCTACTGTATATCATGTAGTGTATTATTAACTTATTTACTAACTCCAGACTCCCTATAATTGTTGGCTTGATGCAAGTATTTGTTTTCTTTTAACGATCCATTAGGTTTTTGTTCAGTTTACTTGGTGTTTCATCTAAAATACAGCATCACTCAATATTATTTTTTTTATGATTGTGATAAGAGCTGATGTTTGTCACATACGGTGCCATGTACGGTATGAGACTGAATTGTTTACTTGGACCAAACCTTCTTGTCAATAAGGCAGATTTCATTTGACTATTGTCGTCTCAGGAAACAATGTAACTACTAAAGACTGCTTGTTTCACGTTTCCAGATGTTTTCGCGAGTGAAGTCGCTGTTCGGCTCGCCAGCTGTCAGCCAGGGGTGTCCCAGGCTGGTCGACGAGCCGCCAACACCTGCGCCTCTACGCCGCCTTCGGCCACCTCGACCAAAGCCGAGTGAGAAGAAGGTGGAGTCCACCACCACTGACTGCGAAGAGGCCGCTGCTGATAAACCGCAGCTTCAGGCAATTCATGTAAGCAGCAGAGCATCCTTTGCAAAACATTGACCAATAATAACTGTCAGAGTGTTCCAAGAAAAATGATAGAAATGGATTCCAATAATGTTCTGCAGATACGTTTACTGACATAACTTTTTCTTTCCACAGTTTGGTCCGAGACCGAGAATTGTGCATTTTGACTTGTCTGATGAAGAGGAGGAAGTCTCTGGCTCCTACTATCCTCCTGGAGTTCCAGTTCCACCCAGTCGGCTGCAGATCTTTGCCAACAGACCACGCCGAAGGAACATTTTCCGAGAGCCACCGTCGCAGAAAGTGCAGACTGCGATGGCACATCTAAGAGCTGAGATACAAGCAATGGTATGTTAAACATTTAGCTGTTAAAAACCCCGTATTACTTTAGAAACACAAACGTAGCTTTCTTACTAACGCTTGAAATAAATGTAAATGTAGGACTGATGTTAATCTACACATACATCTACTTACAATTGATGATGAGGGTTGTCAAGGCATCCTGAAGCCAAACGCGACATATTGTTTGAGAATATGTGGAAACGACAAAAAGATCGTCATGAGATTGGTCCCAAAACACATTGCGATATTTTACAAAACTTACATTACTACATTTCCAAGGAATGTTTATGGAGTGGTGATATTATCAATACGAAGATTCAGTTAACTCGCTTTACACATTATACCTCTATATTTTTCGTTACTTTGCAAAAGTCTTATTTATGTTACCGTTACAGATTTTCTGTAGCCTGTAATATTTCAAGTGCTAGATATAGGTTTGCTCAAGGAAGCAGCTTAATAAAAATAATTCTTTTTGTCATTTCCAGGAGAACCCGTCACCTACAACATGCATTGGGCTTCTAGTGGAGAATCTAGTGGACCTGTATCGAAACAAGAGAGATTATCGCCGGAACCATGGATTGGCAGAGAGACCAGAGTTCGTTATCCGAATGAAGAGAAGATTCGCTCCAGTTCGTGAGGCAGTGAGAAGAGTTCTGCATCTGAAGAAGAATGTGGACAGGAGACAGCTGCCGACGGGCATAGATTCAACTCTGCGTGATTACTTTCTTCATTGTGAACACCTTGACCCTAACTACCCGCCGATTATTCCTTTGGCACCACGGCTACTTGAAACCGCGCTGTGATGTGTTTGTAGAAGCCAGTCTGGTTTGACTTGAAATAAAACACTTTAAAATCTGTTTAGTTGTGATTTTATTGTACTAGTGTACTAGCGTACTAGTGTGAAAGCGAAAAAGGTTAGATCTGTGAAGTAACCTGCTTGGATGGTTAAAAATCAAAATTAACTGGCAGCAGCACAAGCTGAATTAGAGAAGTTGGCGCTTAAAATGACGTCACTATGGTTGTGAATGGGGCACATCAGTTTACTGTGTTCAAATTTTCAATCCGGTAACAGCTCAAAGAGAAGGTACAGAGTAATTAGTAGACCGACTCCAGACAACCGACAACATTCAGAAACACTGAGACAAGGAAGGAAAAGTACAAATCAGGGTTAATAATAGGAGACTCAAAGAAATACTGAGAGAGTACTTCCGGTCGGCAGTTTTCATGATATTAAGTGTCTGATTTAATGCAGAACTTCATGGCTATTCAACTTCTCAGTACAGGAACATTTTAACTGGAACGTACGAATCGGCATTACAACTTGCGTTATGAAGTGGCGAATCATATTCATAAGAATTTCTACTGACCATCTACGTACAGGAAATGTTTTAGATGACAACCTCAACAGTGCAATTGAGGGTGATACCGAGAACGTCGCTGAGAATGCTTCTTTCACTAAGGTGAAGATTGTGCCATTCCTTGAGTAGAACAACAGCCACTGGATCCTCTCGATTCGTTCATCAAGCTGTGCCTGTCATGTATGTCTGTGACTGATGCATCGTACGTCGCACAACATGCAACATGGCCTACATCTGGATGTTTAGTTTAAGAGGTAATTCGCATTACTAATTTCCAGATGCAGTCTGCGAGGTAGAACTCTGTCAGCTGATCCCGATATTCTCCAACACTTTTAGTAAATGGCAAATATTTCAGAGCAACAGAGTTACCGTCTGTCTATACACGCATCTGCAGCAGTGAAGTGTAAAGCTAAAATAAGTTGACTGGATACCACAAATAATAAAGCATCAGGGTATTTTATGCTACATACAAAGAGTCTAATTAAGATCGAAAAACTCGTATCACGAAAGGGAACGACAAAATTAAAAGATATATCTTTTGGCGTACTTGACTAGTACAATACAACACCTCTGCATAGTTACGGAAATCAAGGAGATCTATGTCGATACAAGTTAATATCAAATTGACTACACGCAACAAGAGCAACTGTCAATGGAATAAGGTGCCAAGCCAGACGTAAAAGAGTACATTATTAAACAGCTCTTCTAGAGCTGTACTTCAGTGACAGAACTGGAAACGCCGAACGTAATGGTTCTGTCAGTGTAGAGTATCCAAAAAGGAAATTCTTTACACTTCAATTAACTATTACAACGATCAAAATACGGACTGAGGTAATAGCTGCGAAGTCGGTAAAGTATGTGAGGATTTCGGTATTTATTTGACGTAGGACAGTAGAGATGGAGGTCACCCACAATTACTGATAGCCAGTTTCTGTACGTTCTCAACCAAAACACTCCTAAGAATACCAGAAGTACACAGTTCCTGTTAACTAGTTTCTAAATACCCCTTTTTTTCAACGAAAAATCTCGAGTCCTACGATAATTGATTGATCAGCCCATGAATGGCAACTGACAGCAAAAAATATTTCACTTCAGTAACATTTGTTTAAGAAAGAAAACTCCCAATACAGTTTTGTTTTACTAGAGCTCAGAGATAACTGTACAGGATTTCAAGAGCATCTTGAGCTACACATTGCCCCAAATAAAACACACGGCTAGCACAAGAAAGACTGAACAATACTACAAATAATCCTTCACGTTCCTCAACATATTCCGGATGGTAAAAATCACACGCTGCACACACGAAGTACAAAATTTCAGAACGAAAGCAAAGGCCATTACGACAATTATTAGGAACCGAACAAATAAACTTGTTAAGGCAGATGACATTCAGCTCTAAAAAGACAGCAATGCTGAGTAAGGTTATTTTAAATTCAAATTATTTACCATTATTCCTAATACTTCTTAACAGACCCTACAGCCAGTAGTAGAGAAAACCCTTTACGGAAGCAGAACCATTATTTTACTTAGACAGAAAATACAGTCTACACTAACAAATAAAAATCTTTTGTTACTCCCCTAGAACGTCTTGTGATTATAATCGTGTTTCTACTGAAGATTCAAATGGTTCAAATGGCTCTGAGCACTATGAGACTTAACATCTGTGGTCATCAGTCCCCTAGAACCTAGAACTACTTAAACCTAACTAACCTAAGGACATCACACACATCCATGCCCGAGGCAGGATTCGAGCATGCGACCGTAGCGGTCACGCGGTCAAATTAAGGTCTAAAATTATGTACTCACTTCAACATGCCACCCTCTGTCTAAGACGCCGTTACAGTCTGATTCTTCCTTGTTTACGCTTTGTACTGAGTGTTTAAGATGCCGCCGACTGTGAAGTACGGGCTGTTATAAGATTTCTTAGTACTAAAGTCCTAAAAGCGATTGGTATTCATCGTGAGATCTGTACAGTTTACGGAGGAAATATGAATGATGGAATGGTAAGAAAGTGGGTGAGCGCATTTAAAGATGGCCCCACAATGGTCCTTGATGAACAACGGAGTGGACGTCCTTCGATCGTTAATGAACGTGAGAGAAAACAGACGCTATACGATTTCGTCCTTGCGGGATGACTTTCCCAATGTTCCTCGTAGTGTTTTGTATGTCACTGTGAGCGAGCAGTTGAATTACCGAAAATTGTGCGCATGTTGGGTACCGAAAATGTTGACGGATGTGCCCAAAACAAAACTTTTAGACCGAGCATTGACGACGTTGATGATTTCTTACGCCAAATTGTTATGGGCGATGAAACATGGGGGGCATCAAATCAACAGTCCATGGAATGGCGGCATTGAGATTCACCCAGAAATGTGAAGTTTAAGCAAACAATTTCTCCACGGAAAACCATATGCACAGATATTTAGTACAGAAATGGAGTATTGCTTGTGGAATTTCTGCCTCATAATGAGACAATCAATGCAGCACCTTACTGTAAGACATTGCACAATCTGCGCCGCTCAATTCAGAACAAAAAACGTGCAAGTTGAGCAAGGGCATCGTTTTGCTGCAAGACAATGCCCGTCCTCATGTGGCGAATCAGACCAAAGATCTCATCACAACTTTTCGACCGTAAGCTTTAGATCATCCTCCGTACAGCCCCGATCTTGCGCCTAGTGACTACCATCTGTACCTGATCTTGAAGAAACACCTGGGCGGTCTGCGTCTTCAAGACGATGACGAAGTCAAATGGGTTAAATGGCTCTGAGCACTATGGGACTTACCTTCTGAGGTCATCAGCCCCTTAGAACTGAGACCTACTTAAACCTAACTAACCTAAGGACATCACACACATCCATGCCCGAGACAAGGTTCGATCGTGCGACCGTAGCGGTCGCAAGTTTCCAGACTCTACCGCCTAGAACCGCTCGGCCACTCCCGCCGGCTAACGAAGTAAAAATGGTGGTGATGCAGTGGTTAACAAGTCAGGCGACAGACTTCTATGAGGAGGGTCTTGAAAAACGGGAAGAAGTGCCTCAAAATTGACGGAAATCATGTAGAAAAGTAGGTTAAGGTACAGGGTTTCATATAAAAATATTATTATTGATATATCTTAGCACGTCTTTTTTTTAAATTTCAGAATGGTACATACTTAATAAACATGCCTCGTACATATATATATATATATATATATATATATATATATATATATATATATATATATATATATATATATGTATATATATGTATATATATATATACACACACACATATGGTAGATGTGACACTCATTTGAAGAAGCAGATAAAACGAACTGATTTCTTTTTAGAAACCTTTACACCCATTCTGAAAGTAATCTGTTAATAACAGTTGTGATGGGCTTCTCAACAACAGAAGCATATTTCTTATCAAAAATGCTGTCTTAGTACTGTCAAACTAAAAGAAAATTGCCATTTTTACACTTTCTGTAATCTTTCTAAAGCCTTTGACTGAGAAGATCAAGGCATGCTACTAGGATTATTATGATCGTGTAATTCTACTTGTAAAGACGGCATCACATGTTAATTACATTGAGATAATTTCAGAATATCAAATGATATGACCGCTACAAAGCGAAATTCAGAGTCTGGAAATATTGAATTTGGTACCACGCAATATATATTGCTTAACCTCTCCTGATCTTGAGCATAAATCAATTTTCAAGGGAAACGAGCGATTTTTCAAAAAAATTGGTACATTCTGATGACATAAGTTTACCAAGAAGTGCCCAAAGACCAGGCTTACAATTAGTGGACAGCAAAACATTAACCCAGCATCTTTCAAAGACATACATTTCGTAAATCCACTATTGCCTATATATACAAGAAGCAGTGACACATACTACATGAAACTTCAAGTGTAAAAAAAGTTGTTGTAAACAGGCCACGGGTACAGAAAGTACGAGGTGTGATTGGAAACTGTTAAGAATGGATGCGCGACTGATTACTGGTTTGGAGGGTAGGTACACGGAGGTGGGAAGTGAGCTATTGCCTTGTCCTTGAACGCCCTCTGACAGGAAAATGCGTTTCCATAGTCAGTCCGTTGTGGCAGCTGGTTGAGTGCGGGTCTGTTAAGGCTTGTTGCCGGATTCCGTCTGCGTGAAAATGGACGTAAATACGGAGCAACGAGTTTGCGTTAAATTCTGTTCTAAAACTGGAAAATCAGCTTTTGAGACTTACAAACTATTAAAAACAGCTTTTGGAGATACTTGTGTGAGCCAGTCAAATGTTTTTACTCTGTTTCAACAGATTTAAAAATGGCTGTGGAACATTTGAAGATGAACCACGGTCCAGTCATCCTTCCACCTCAAAAACAAATGTTTAGTGGTACTTAAGATAGGTAAATAAATTAGTGAAATCAATGTGAAGTGAAATAGAAATTAGAAAATAAATGAAAAACTTAGTTTAGTTTAGAAGATTTACACAGTTGGAAACAGCGGGCAGAGCAGCAGTGACAGAAGAGCCAATGACCATGAAGTCAGCACGTCAGGAGAAGCCGTCGCCCTCCCCACATGAGCGGAAGCTGTCGATTCAGCCGTGAGGGCATCGCCCGACCGGCTCACGTGTTTCTCAGCTGTCACATGTGATCAAAGGCCCTCGCCTACATTCCAAGAGCCAATGACCGACGTTAAGAAGATTCTTCGAAAATCTTTTAAACGCGACAGAAGAGTTAATGACCGTGAAGTCATTCACCTCCAGTGAACTGAAGTGAATAAATATGCAAGACACAGTGGGCCCGACAGTAGTAGTTTTCAGTTCCAGTACAGTTCAGTCGGTGCTGAAGACCGTCATGCAGGAAGAGACTACATCGTACACAGAAGCACCAAGGCCGCCGCTGTTATGGAATAGCAAGCAGCAGCCTCGCCTCCAGAAGACAGAGGTTAGAAGGTATTTGAAGACTGATATTTACGTACCCGGGTGACTCGTGAGGACGGGAAGGAGATGGCCTCACATCAGCAGTCACCTGTGAGCTGATGATAAAGATCTGACAGCCGAAGACTGGCAAGCTGGAGTCCGTTGTTCGAGTCCGGGACACTGGCCTTCCCCCGCCACACCGCTCCGCTGGCCGACGCTAAACACTGAAACACGCGGCCGCTTAGAGAAGCGAAACACTGCGACGCCACATCCAAGGTATCACCATCCGATTCACGACTTCGTTCTCAATAATCAAACGGGCCACGTCGCGATGCGCTTCTCCAGTCAACTGGGGGAAACACCGACATGAGATACACACCGCCAGGCGTAATCAGACGCCGCCTCTGCCGCAGCAGAAGGCTTCGCAAACGACACAGCTGCCGCCCTCCCAGCCAGAACAATCCAGTAAGGCAACAGTCGTACAAAACTTTCAATAATAGTTATCTTATGACAAATGCTGTTTCATTCTACCTCATACCCGAGCCAAGGAAGAACCCACCCTGCCCACATGTTGTTAAGAGAGAAAAAGTAATTTATTTAGTGTTTTTCACCCTGTCATAATGCTTTAGAATGCCCTTTGCTGTAATGCTCATCGTGACAACTGACTAGCATCAAAAGTGAAAACTCAGTTTCAGTTACATTAGGTGTCAGAGAAAAAACCCTTGGCTCAATATAAGGTGTGAATGACAGTCACTAAAGGTCCACTTGTTTAATGTGTTAAGGGATAGAGGTTTGCATAGCAGTAGTATTATATTATTTATTTAGAAGTGTATTTTCTCTCATAATATTAAGAGTTTGTCAAAATTATTTAAACATCTTTTTAATTCAGTGAAGTAAGATTGTGTTACTAGTAGTTCGTAAAATCGTACATATTCAGAGTCAGCACCACAAGCGGTTACTACTGAGGAAACTATTCAGAGCTTAGTTTATCAAATAGCACAGCTTAAGAATGACAATACTGCATTATTTTAACAGTGGTGTGAGGTTAGGCAAACCGTTTCATTCCTTTCCAACCTAGATTCCTCAGCAGCAGCCATGGTAACTCCTTTTTCAGGTAAACCTGGCGAGGACATAACAGCTTTTTTTGATTATTTAGTAGCAGCTGCAAGGCTAGGATCACGGTCAGGTGAACAGCTCTTACATATGACAAAGTTAAGATTGATAGGAGAGGCTAAAGCACACGTATAATACCACGGAATGCTCCAACATTTGAGGAATTGAAGAAAGGATTACTTAAACGTTTTCAAAACCAGAACAGCTGTAGATTTTATAGGGAAAAATTAAACACTATCACTCTGAGGCAAAACGAGTCGTTAGAAAGCTTTGTAGATAGGATTAGAAAAGTTAATATTAACACCTATTAGTTGACAACTAGTGATGAAGCAAATAAAGTTATTTACGAGAGGCAGACGATAGAGCTCTGGATACATTTTTGCGTGGGTTACCTCCTGAAACGTCCCGTCGTGTCAGGGCAGAGTTTCCTAAAAATTTAGCAGAAGCTGTATCCGTGGCGACAGCTTTTGAAGAAATTGACATTGCCACCAGATACAAGCAGAAGCGAAATATATTTTCAGCAGGAGTACGATGTTTTAGGTGCGATCGACAGGGACATATAGCAAAAAACTGCAGACAACCTCAATGCACTAATTGTCAAAGAATAGGTCACACATTCAAGGACTGCAGGTCTCAGAAAGTTTTTGGAAACAGAAATCAGTTAAACTCAAGCGGCAGTGTTGGAGCTGCCTCCAGGCGTACCCAATAAAATTTCATGCCATTAAGGCGAATGTGAAGGCGGAATGCTAGTTATCTGCTACCATACAGGATAAAGAGACAAGGATACTGGTGGATACAGGCGCAAACGTGTCAATAGTGAGTAATGAATGCATTGGAGAAGAGAAATATGACCCTCCAAGGTATAGATTGAATGGGGTAGGAGGAGGTATAGTGAAGTCATTATGATGTACATCATTGATTTTCTATATTCACGGTGTACAATTTCAAGAAGATGTAGAAGTGGTAACAAAGGTAACTGACGGGTACGACGCGATCCTAGGGCTGGATTTCCTGAATAAACATCACACTGAAATCGACCTCAGACAGCAAACTGTAGAGCTTAGCGGAATAGTGTTTCAGCTAGGTGAAACTGCTGCAAAGGGCCCGCTGCCGCAAGATTTCCCCAACCTTCCGAAATGCCAACACAAAAGTAGACGAAGTAAATATTCCAGAATTCGAGTGGATAACAGATGCCAACACGAGTAACGTAGAAGTAAATATCCTCGGAATAGTGAAGCAACTTAAATCACCTAAGAAAAGCAAGTCTTCTGGTCCAGACTGTATACCAAGTAGTTCCCTTTCGGAGTATGCTGATGTATTAGCTCCATGCTTAACAATCACATACAACCGTTCGCTCGACGAAAGATCCGTACAGAAAGACTGGAAAGTTGCACAGGTCACACCAATATTCAAGAAAGGTAGAAGGAGTAATCCACCAAATAACAGGCCCATATCGTTAACGTCGATATGCAGCAGGATTTTACAACTTATATTCTATTAGAACGTAATGAATTACCTCGAAAAAAACGGTCTATTGACACACAGTCAACATGGGTTTAGAAAACATCGTTCCTGTGAAACACAACTAGCTCTTTATTCACATGAAGTGCTGAGTGCTATTGACAAGAGATTTAACATCGATTCCGTATTTCTGGATTTCCGGAAGGCTTTTGACACTGTACCATAAGAGCGGCTCGTACTGAAATTGCGTGCTTATGGAATATCGTCTCAGTTGTGTGGCTGGATCTGTGATTTCCTGTCAGAGAGGTCACAGTTTGTTGTAATTGACGTAAAGCTATCGAGTCAAACAGAAGTGATTTCAGGCATTCCCCAAGGTAGTGTTATAGGCCCTTTGCTGTTCTTTATATATAAAAACGATTTGGGAGACAATTTGAGGAGCCGTCTTCGGTTGTTTGCAGATGACACTGTCGTTTATCGACTAATAAAGTCATCAGAAGATCAAAACAGACTGCAAAACGATTTACAAGATATATCGGAATGGTGCGAATTGTGGCAGTTGACCTGAAATAACGAAAAGTGTGAGGTCATCCACATGAGTGCTAAAAGGAACGCGTTAAACTTCGGTTACGCGATAGATAAGCCGTTAATTTAACTAATACCTAGGTATTCAAATATGAACAATTTAAATTGGAAGTAACACACAGAAAATCTTGTGGAGAAGGCTAACCAAAGACTGCGTTTTATTGTCAGGACACTTGGAAAATGTAACAGACCTATTAAGGAGGCTGCCTGCACTACGCTTGTCCGACCTATTTTAGAATACTGTTGCGCGGTATGGGATCCTTACTAGATAGGACTGACTGAGTACATCGAAAAAGTTCAAAGGCAGCACGTTTTGTATTATCGCGAAATATGCGAGAGAGTGTAACAGAAATAATACAGGATTTGGGATGTACATCATTACAAGAAAGGCGTTTTTCGTTGGGACGGAATCTTCTCACGAAATTCCAGTCACCAACTTTCTCCTCGGAATGAGAAAATTTTTGTTGATACCGACTTACATAGGGAGGATCGAACACAAAGATAAAATAAAAGAAATCAGAGCTCGTACGGAAAGACATAGGCGTTCATTCTTTCTGCGCGCTATACGAGATTGGAATAATAGAGAATTGTGAAGGTGGTTTGATGAACACTCTGCCAGGCACTTAAATGTGACTTTCAGAGTGTCCATGTAGATGTAGATGTAGGATGAGGAACTTGAAATTTCAGCTCAAGATAGGATCATGTAGTGTCAGGCCTACTATGGCTCTATTTTAATAGAATAACTGAACATGCACTCATTAGGTATGACACGGTAGAGAAATTCGTGACAGGATGGACATTACATGGCATATGGTCAATACACAGAAATATCTAAAGAAAAGGACACTACTCAATAAATGAAAACCACAGTACATGACTACAGACAGACGATGAATATAACGAGTTTGGCTGTCTAGAGCACAGGAGACCTTCAATGAGTATGTTAGAAGAAAATTATCGAAAAATCACTCAGGAGACCTGATAAAAGTCAGGTCGTATGCAACGGCTGTTAATGAAAGTTATTGATAGGCTCCGAAGGACGAGGCAGCTACTAATAATAACTTTACCACACTAAAAGCAGAAATGCTTAACACCTTATCCAAACTGCCCTGGGTCATTCCGATCCAGTTTAAATCTTGTACGACTGCAAAGACGAGTCAATGTCGCTAAGAGACCGTTGAGTTTGTTAAAGTCAGACAAAACTCAAGCTCTTGACGGAAAAGCTATCTGATTCTATTCCGATGATCTGCCTTAGTTAACACTTCTATTAATCATAAAACACCGATGATTTATCAAAACAAAAAAAAACAAAAACAAAAAAAAGAGAAAGGGAATAGCGATGCCACATGATAGGATGGAAGCACAGGTAAGACTCCTCCACAAGAATTGTTGCACAAGCGAACCACAAACCCACTGTCAAATGTAATTCAACACCTTCCATTGCTATGCAGTCTTAGAAGATATTCTGAGGTGAAATTTTAAAGGGTATCTCGAACAGATTGTCCTCCTTCATGCTATCCAGCGCTGGATAGGTAAACAGCGATCACGTGAAACCTAAATCTCGTCCTTATACAAAGCACTGAAAGTGATGGAAGCATGAATTCGACCCTAAGAAGTATTTCCTAACTTCCGATAGGCATTTGAATCGCTACAACACATACGTCTCGCTCCCGTAAGGATCGCGAAGACACAGTTAATTTAACCTCATCGCCACAGAGGCTATCAATCAATCTTCTTGCGTCCCACACGCAAATAGAACAGCAAAAAGCCCCAAACCTTGATACTTTAAGAAGACCCTCTTCCATGCAGTTCATACTGCTTTGTGGAGTGTAGATACATATGCCGACGGATAACTTTGTTCATAAATTTCACTCCAGTGGCGATCTGTCTCTTTCTCCTGGTATTTGTTAGTTACATTCGTTTGTCGGTCAATAAACTCGTAGCAAGGATATATTTGTAGATGAGTCACATATCTGGAAAAGGAAACAAGGAGAACTCACTTTTGAAATCTGGACAGCCGTGGTTGGATTCAATCGTTATTCCACAAATCCAATATCACTTACTGCTTTAGGTCGGGAACCTGTCGAATATACGAGAATGTAGCGAGACGTTCTGAACCCCTGGCATTCCCTCCCTTCAGATCGCGTGCGAGTGTTTCCCTCACAAACTATGGGGGTTTAATTCTTTGGCGGAGGAGAGGTCATCTGTCTCATCGCATTAGGGTGGCCTTGAAAGGGGCACCACCAACAGGGCTCCTGGCTCAGGCAGGAAGACAGTGGACTCACAGCAGGAAGACAGGGACCTAGTGTCTAGGAGCAAAGGAAACAAGGAGACTTCACTTTTGAAATAAGGACAGACATGGTTGGATTCAATCATTATTCAACAAATCCAAAATGACTTACTCCTGTAGGTCACGAACTAGTCGATTATACGCAACTGTTGCGAGACATTTTGAACCCCTGGCATCCCCTCCTTTCAGATGGCGTGCCAGTATTTCCCTCACAGAATACGGTAGTTGGGTTGTCTGGGGGAAGTGACCAAACAACGAGGTCATCGGTCTCATCGGATTAGGGTAGAACGGGAAAGGAATGCGTCCTTGTCCTTTCAATGGAACTATCCAAGCATTTTCTTGGAGCGATTTTGGGAAATCACGGAAAACCTAAACCAGGATGGCCGAACGCGGGATTGAACCGTCGTCCTGCCGAATCAGAGTACAGTGTGCTAACCACTGCGCCATCTCCCGCGGTCACAGACTGCCTCTTGATCATCATCGCCTTCTTCTATTCATTATACACAGACTCCGACAGTTAGCGAAAGTAACAGACTGTGTCTTCATGACGTCACTGTCAACAATGAGTTTCGGAACGAAACCTACCGAACCGTTGCGTAGCATCAGTCTCATTGAAAAACCTGCCGAAGAAAGAGTCGATTTCGAAGTGCGCTTTCTAGGAAAACTGTTTCGCATCCTTCGGGCTGTGAGAAGAAGTTGAGAAGAAGTGAGGAGGTAGGTGAACACTGACTTTTAAATTATTCTGCAGTCGCAGGTAAGGGATCAGGGTCTGCAAGGCAAATATTTAGTCTTTTGTCTACGTTCGCGAGCTATTTTAACGGTGCAAGCCGAGAGGAGCAGGATTTCATTTGCTTTTTCCGAAGCGCTTGCTACTTTCAATTTCTCGTTTCTGCTTCACGGCAGCATTTGTGTGATTCGAACATTGGTGCTATTTACAAACGTCTTCTTTCGATGCATCTGATGACCATGAGGAAAATTAATTTTAATAATTTTTTTGGAAGATCTAACTAGAAATGTGTAATTGTACTACTGAATTTCCCTTCAACAAGTACACTCTGTAGCAAATGAAAACCAGTTGTCTCAACATTTGCTAACTTAGCCTGTGATTTCCAAAAATATAGTCATAGAAAAAACTGATTTTGAATTTGACGTAGAATACAAATCCATAGCGTTAGCTTTCTTACTAAAAATATCGGAAACGCCAGACTCTTAATAATTGTGGGCTTGTACAAATATTCGTTTACTTTTAACGATCAATCAGTTTTCTGTTCAGTTTAATTGGTGTTTCAATCCATAATCCAGCATCACTTAATATTAATTTTTTATGATTGTGATAAGAGCTGGTGTGTGTCAAATACGGTGCCATGTACGGTATCACACTGAATTGTTTATTTAGACCAAACCTTCTTGGCAATAAGCCAGATTTCATTTGACTATTTTCATCTCAGAAAACAATGTAACTACTAAAGCCTGCTTGTTTCGCGTTTCCAGATGTTTTCGCGAGTGAAGTCGCTGTTCGGCTCGCCAGCTGCCAGCCAGGGGTGTCCCAGGCTGGTCGACGAGCCGCCAACACCTGCGCCTCTACGCCGCCTTCGGCCGCTTCGACCAAAGCCGAATGAGAAGGAGGTCGAGTCCACCACCACTGACTGCAAAGAGGCCGCTGCTGATAAACCGCAGCTTCAGGCAATTCATGTAAGCAGCAGAGCCACCTTTGCACAACATTCAACAATAATAACTGTCAGAGTGTTCCAAGACAAAAAAGACAGAAATGAATGCCAATAATGTACTGCAGATACATTCACTGACATAACGTTTTCTTTCCACAGTTTGGTCTGAGACCGAGAATTGTGCATTTTGACTTGTCTGGCGTTGAAGATGAAGAGGAGGAAGTCTCTGGCTCTTACTACCCTCCTGGAGTTCCAGTTCCACCCAGTCGGCTGCAGATCTTTGCCAACAGACCGCACAGACGGAAGATTATACGAGAGCCACCACCGCAGGAAGTGCAGACTGCGATGGCACATCTAAAAGCTGAGATACAAACAATGGTATGTTAAACATTTAGCTGTTAAAAACACTGTATTACGTTAGAAACAAAAACGTAGATTTCTTATTAACGCTTGAAATAATGTAAATGTAGGATTCATTTTAACCAACACATACAACCAAACTGTGTAGACTACTTTCAATTCGTGATGAGGGTTGATAAAGCATCTTGAAGCCAAACGAGATGTATTATTTGAGAAAATGTGGGAACGAAAAAAGATTGTCATAAGAGTGGTCCAAAAAAACATTACGGTATTGTACAGAACTTACATTAATTGATTTCGTACGAATGTTTATGGAGTGGTGATATTATAAATACGAAGATTCAGTTAACGCGCTTTACACATTATACCTCTATATTTTTCGTTACTTGCAAAAGTCGTAGTGATGTCACAGTTACTGACTTTTTTGCAGCCTGTAATATTTCAAGTGCTAGATACAGGTTTGCTCAAGGAAGCAGCTTAATAAAAATAATTCTTTTTGTCATTTCCAGGAGAACCCGCCACCTACAACATGGATTGGGCTTCTAGTGGAGAATCTAGTGGACCTGTATCGAAACAAGAGAGATTACCGCCGGAACCATGGGTTGGCAGAGAGACCAGGGTTCGTCATCCGAATGAAGGGGACATTCGTAACTGCTCGTGAGGCAGTGAGAAGAGTTCTGCATCTAAAGAAGAATGTGGACAAGAGACAGCTGCCGACGGGCATCGATTCAACTCTGCGTGATTACTTTCTTCATTGTGAACACCCTGACCCTAATTATCCACCTATTATTCCATTAACACCACATTTACTTGAAACCGCGCTGTGATGTGTTTGTTGGAAGCCAGTCTGGTTTGGCTTGAAATAAAACACCTTAAAACCCGTTTACTTGTGTTTTTATTGCACAGTTAATATTTAAATACATTCTGCACTGTACTAGTGCTAAAGCGGAAAAGGTCAGCACCGTGAATACTGAAGTAACCTGTTTCAATGGAAATAAATGAAATTTAACTGGCAGTAGCATTAGCTGAATTAGAGAAGTTGGCGCTGAAGATGACGTCACTGTGTTCAAAGTTTCAATCCGGTAACCGCTTTAAGAGGTGGTACAGTCTCCCATGTAGACCGCCTCCAGACAACCCAAAGGATTCACATACAATGAGACAAGTAAGGAAAAGTACAAGTCATGGATAATGATAGTAGACTGAAAGAAATCCTGGGAGGGTACTTCTGAGTCGCAGTTTTTGTGAGATAAAATGTCTAACTTAACGTAGAACGTCCTGGGTATTCAACATCTCAGTACGGAATGCTTTTAACTGAAACTTAAGACTCACCATTATACCACGCGATATGAGGTGTGTGGCGAAGGATATTCAAAAAGAATACGTACTGATCATTTAGGTAAAGGAAATTATTTAAATGATAACATTAACAGTGCAATTGAGTGTGATACCAGGAACATCGCTGAGAATTCTTCTTTCATTAAGGTGAAGATTGTGCCATTCCTTGAGTAGAACAACAGGACTTGGTTCCTCGGGATTCGTTCAACCAGCTGTGCCCTTCATGTATGTCTGTGACTGATGCATCGTACGTCGCATAGTCGCACAACATTCGACATGGCCTACATCTGGACGTTTTCTTTAAGGGATTATTTGCATTACTAATTTCCAGAGGCAGTCTGCGAGACAGACCTCTGTCAGCTAATGTCGATGATCTCCTATAATTTGAGTAGAAGGCAAATATTTCCGAGCATCAGAGCTACCATCTGATTATATACAGAGCTGCAGCAGCTGAGTAAAAAGCTAAATGAGGTTAATTGGATACCACAAATTATAAAAAAGGATATTATCGGCTACATAAAAATTTTTGTTAATGATTAAAAACTAGTATTACGAAAGAAAACTGTAAATTCAAAAAAAAAAAAACATTTATACAAGTGTGCTTGGCTAGGATAATAAATCAACTTTTCACACATCTCGAAGAGATAAACCTAGGTCGATACAGGTTAGTATCCAATTTCTGTAGACATCACAAGACGAAAGGCAGACGGAATAAGGAGCCAAGCCAGACGTAAAGGCTTACAATATTAAACACCTCTTCCAGTGCTGTACTTCAGGGACAGAATTGGAAACACGGAACGTAGTGGTTTAGTCAGTGTTGAGGCTCCAAAAGGGAAATGTTTTACACTTCATTTTACTATTACAAAGAACAAAATTCCGGCTGCGGTAGTAGCCGCGAACAAGCTAAAATATGTGATGATATCGGTATCTATTAGACGTAGCACAGTAAAGACTGAGGGTACCTGGACTTACTGGTGGGCAATTTCGGTACGTTTCCAACTCGAACACTCCTAGGAATACCAGAAGCACACAGTGCCTGATAGTTACTTTCTAAATTGCACAGTATTTCATGAAAGAATGGTCGTTCATCTCCCCTTTAATGGCAAATTACAGCCAAAAAGATTTCACATCAGACAGGTTTTGTTTAACTAAGATCACTTTCAAACAGTTTTGTTTTACTAGAAGTCAGATATAAATACACTGCCGTTCAAGAGAACTTTGTGCTACAAAGTGCTACAATTAAAACACGCTCAAGAGGTACAAAATTCCAGAAAGAAAGCGAAGCCAATTACGAGAATTAATGGGCACCGAATGCATAAACGTTTTAAGGCAGATGACATTCAGTTTTAAAAAGGCAGTATAAATGAGTCAGGTTATATTAAATTCAGATTATTTACCTCAAATCTTAAGATTTAATAACAGTCCGTAAAAACCAAGGTAAATCAAACGATATACGAAAGCAGATTCATTACCTTACATAGTCACTAATTGCAGACAATAATAACAAATAAAAATCTTTTGGTTACTCATCCAGTAATTCATCTGATTATCATCGTATTTCAATTAAAAGTCTGAAATTACGTACTCACTCCAATATTACACCTTTGATTAACATATCTAATAAGACAATGACGAGTACTTATTGGAAGACTTATATATATAGCGATAACACTCATTAGAAACAGTGGAGAAAAGCAAATGACTTCTTGTTCGAAACCTTGACACCTATTCTGAAAATAATCTGGTAAACAATAGGTGGCCTTCTCAAAAAAGGAATCAGATTTTGTTATAAAAACGCTGTCCTAATAGTATCAAACAAAAAAAGTTATCCTTGTAGCATTCTGTGTGACCTTGCAAAAGCCGTTGCTTGTGTAGGTCAAGGAATTATGCTAGGGAAAGCACAATGGCGTAATTCTACTTGAATGTACGGTGTCATATCGTAATTACATAAAAATAATGTAGAATTACAAATGATACGACATCTATAAAGCGAAATTCAGAGTGTGGGCTATGGTCGCAAAAAATGGTTCAAATGGCTCTGAGCACTATGGGACTCAACTGCTGAGGTCATTAGTCCCCTAGAACTTAGAACTTGTTAAACCTAACATGCTCGAGGCAGGATTCGAACCGCGACCGTAGCGGTCTCGCGGTTCCAGACTGCAGCGCCAGAACCGCGCGGCCACCTCGGCCGGCGCTATGGTCGCAGGTTCGAATCCTGCCTCGGGCATGGATGTGTGTGATGTCCTTAGGTTAGTTAGGTTTAAGTAGTTCTAAGTTCTAGGCGACTGATGACCTCAGAAGTTAAGTCCCATAGTGCACAGAGCCATTTGAACCATTTGAATCAGAGTGTGGAAGCATTCAGTTCCGTAGCAGGCAAGATGCATTGCTTAGCTTCACCTAATCTTGGTCATAAATCATTTTCCAAGGAAAACGATATTTTTTAAAAATCGTGACATATTTCGATGACACAAGTTTACCGATAGGTTCCCAAATACCTTCATAGCAGGCTAACAATAAACAGATAGTGAAACATAAACTGTATATCTTTCGAAGACCTACACTCCGTGATTCCAAAATCGTTTATGGGCAGAAGATGTGGTAGTCAATGGACACACATAACATGAAACATCAGGTGTAAAGTTAAATGGTGATGTAGGGAAACTATTCTCGTTTAGTAATTGACATATAGTAGTACGGGTTTTCTAGAGGATACAGACTTAGATGCTGAGATCGATGGCATATGCACCTATGCGAGCCGATACTAGAACAACCGTAACGTAATCTGACAGCAAAAATGCCATAAATTTTAATATACATATCTAGTTTAAGCAAATCCTGTGAATCGTGCCGACTGTTTCGGTGTAACAAGAGTGAGACATTTGTAACCGCTCAATGTCACTTAATATGATCACGACGACACCACTCGATCGACGTTAACACTCGTGGTGTCACTCGCATTCATACATGGCAGTGGACGTTTGAAAATTCGTGACGCTAGCTCAATGGTCGTCAATTGATTTAAACGTATATCCCGGCTGACTCTTAATTCAACTGCGTATTTAGATGTTCGATTAATCTGAATAGTTTGCAATGTTCCTGCGATTCTATTCGAACTCTATGCTGATGTACCGACAAGCACGATTTTCGCTGATAAACATGCAAGTACATAATGGATGTTCAGATTCTCAATATAGCTAGTCGCACACACACATTATACATCCTCTGTAAGAACAATTTCATGCATTTATATTTTTGGTGTCCCAAAAAATTGGTTGGCTTAATATTATGACGGCACGTTGCATACAACTTCCACAGATATTGTTTATCATGTACTCAAGACTACGTAATGAAGGCAAAATCGTGGATAAAATTGAAATCTAGTTTGTTTATTAACACATTTCTTTTCCCTAATTAAATATGAAATATGAATCGGCATTGGAGGTGATGATCTTATACTTCGATTTTAGTATTTTAGGTCCCCGTTAATTAATATCTGGTAGTTAATAAGCGTAATATTTTTTGTGTTGGCGCGTTGATGGTATCAGTTACCCCGGCAACCGTCCAAGAATAAGATTCTTTTAATGTTCCGCGCACACGCGTTTCACCATTTTATAAACTGCAGAATTACGTAAACTATAGCTTTCCGTTGCGCATGACTTTCGTGGGTTCCACAACCACAATGGTATCCCAAGAGAATTTTTCCCAGCCAACACAGAGTTCGAATTGTGTTGTCGGATTCATTTTCACTTCTCCCGACAATAAACCTATCTGATCACTTCGTCACACGTAATGTATTTTAAACGAGTCTTTAAATAACCTCCTCAACGAGTTTCGCAGTCGCGTACCACTTTTTCATCAACTAGCCCGATCGCGATAACTGAAAGTAGAGAGGTCAATAATGTGTTACATGTTCTTTTACATGTATTAAAAAACAAACGTGCCCCAATATCTTTCTGTCCCGCTTGGTCTTTGCTACTTTTCATTACATTGCTTCTTAGTAATACCGTGCAGTTATTAAGGTTTCGTATTACTTTCGGCTTTTTAATTCTTCCCCGATTTTAATTAATATGATGCTATTGATTGGCGACCCCATGGAGTGTTCTGTGCACCACGACCAGATAGTGGATATACTTGGAAGGAGAAACAGCATTGGTCGTATTTTTTTGTTTTATTATCCGCAAAACTGATTTTCGGTCACTTAGTGACCATCCTCAGTGCTGTAATATACAATTTAAATTGGTAGGCACTGGTGTCAACAAGCTTAGAACGATCACATAAACGACCAGTGCTGTTTCTCCTTCCAAGTATAATATGATACTAATTGACACGGTTGCCCGCCAGTACCGTTATACCATACAGCACAGCAAAATGCGAGCGAGTCGGTTAACTACTGGCATTCTCAACGACAGCAAATACGAGTAAGTTTCTACTCTAATTGTTGCACACCAAGATAAAATTAAAAAACATTTAAGCACGAGACATGACTGAGATAAAATACGAAAAGAACATTGTCAAAGCGGTATGCAAGGAGTTCTCAAACCGTAGCCGGAAATCATTTTACGAACAGTTACTTCCAAACACAAAAATAAATTTTTGAACAACGAAACTGTTAGTCGACATAAACCAAGGGTACAGTTTATTAATACTTCCATAGCAGAGTACGAATAGTGATCACAGAGAAAGGAAACCTCAGCCGTATGCTAAGGTGACAAAAGCCATCCGGTAGCTCCTAGTATCGTGTCGGACCTCCTTATGCCCGACGTAATGCAGCAACTCGAAGTGGAATTGACTCAATATTATGCTGGAACTCCCCTGCAGAATTACTGAGCCATTTTGCTTCTATAGACGTCCATTACTCTTTCCAGTACTGGATTTTGTTCGTGAACTGACATCTCGATGATGGGCAATAAATGTTCAGTGGGACTGATCCCGGAAGATCTGGGAGGCCAAATCCGTCGTACAGTTTGTCCAGAACGCTCATCAGAACAACCGTGAAACACTGTGTCCCAGTGGCATGGCGCATTGTCATCTATAAATATTCCGTCGTTGTTTGGGAACATCAAGTTCACGAATGGATGCAAATGGTCTCCAAGTAGCCGAACGTAACTATTTCCAGTCAATAATCGGCTGAAATGCACCGGAGAACTCAGTCCATTCGATGTAAACGCAGTCCATATTATTATGTAGCCAACACCAACTGGGAGAGTGCCGTGCTGACGAGATGGGTCCATGGCCTCGTGGAGTCTCGTGGAGTATACCCCACACTTGACTCCTATCATCTGCACTTACTAACTGAAACAAGACCCATCTGACCAGGCTACAGGTCTAGGGTTCAACTAACGTCGTCACGAGCCTAAGAAAGTTGGTGCAGACAGTGTTAGTAAAGAGACTCGCGTCCGTCTCCGCTGTAGTAGCCCATAAACGCCACATTTCGCCGCACTATCCAAATGGACACATTCGTAATACGTGCCACAATGATTTCTGCAATCAATTGATATCTGTGACGTCAGTGCATATGAAATCACACTTTGAAATCACTTGAATACAAGGTCAGTCTCTTGGATGTACAAGAACAATCTTATCTATAACAAATACATAATGCGACAGTGATGGACTACGTAAGAAATATGTAATGAATGAATCTTCCAAAGTTAGCATTTCAGTTCTGCTGTTGAATTCAAAACAAACTTACAAATTATAAACCATTATAATGTTGCACAACTACTTCCTATATTTAGAGTGAACCTTATCTCAGTAGCATAGGATTGTAGTCTGTAGAAATGAGGCCCAAAAATCCCTTTTTGGACAGCTGATCAGAACTCCCAATCAGGTTGTTAATAAACTGCATCAATCTTCTTTTCCTTTTATCTTTTCCCAATTGTCTAATGAGTCGGCATTGTTAGTGACAGTCGTTCTCCGTACGCCCCTAGTGACGCTACCGCTCTCTCAGGGAACCTGTTTTTGGGCCCCGATTGTTTGCGTTTAGACTAAATCTCACATTCAAACGTGGGAACGTTTCCTGAAAGTTGACGTAGCGTATATCTGAGGCGGTACGTGGGAAACAGTCTGGCGCTTACCTGGCCGTATGTGAGGAAACCACCTAAAAACCACATCCAGACTGGCTGTTTCACCAGCCCTCGTCTTCAAACTGCGATGTTTAATAACCTGGCCAGTCGAGATGGGTCAGTAAACAGCTACGATACCAATAGATAGACACAAGTAGTCTAGGTGAATCTCTAATACCAGTACGCAAAACATGGGAACATCAACCA
This sequence comes from Schistocerca americana, assembly GCF_021461395.2. Taxonomy (NCBI): domain Eukaryota; kingdom Metazoa; phylum Arthropoda; class Insecta; order Orthoptera; family Acrididae; genus Schistocerca; species Schistocerca americana. The sequence goes on along the minus strand of NC_060119.1, from coordinate 1,245,298,038 downwards.
TTGTAAACATTGGTAAACTGCAGAAACAACGGAAGAAGACCTCAGGAGTATCTAACTACCGCAAGCTTTCTAATGTGTGAATTATTTGAATGAATAAAGTTTCAAAGTACTTTCAGATCGTCAGACACAAGGATCCAAGATCCGTTTGTAAGGTAGTAGGAGAACAGATGGAGGGAAGCACAGTTGACATCGAAATTTTAAAAATGTTGGTACTATTTATTTAAACACTTCACTACTAATGAGCTGTCAATGACATGCTAATATTCCGTAAGTGATTATGATGTTATATTTAGTAAGAGGAAGCGTACTGAGGTACGTTGGTTTGACCAAGGAAGGGGGCGTGGCAAACCAGCTGCTGACAAGTTGCTGCCTCAGCTAGGTCAGCAGCACGTGGCTGTCAGGAATCGCCCTCGAGGTTGCTTCCGTCAGTCGCCGTATCCATTCGCAAGAGAAGACACCTCTTACTGTGACGTTGGCAGTGTACCCAGTGTGTGTAATCTGTTGCTTGCATCTGAGGCATAATGTTTTTCTGACTCTCCTATGGTCGTCAACTTATCATTCACATAGACAGTATCCCACTACGTAAGTTATTCCCCATAACTTTGTGCGGTACTCGCAATAGATCCACCGACGACATTTAGAACTCGAAAGATATTGTTTTGAATCGGAGAAATTTTAGATTGCGCTGTAGTGTAGTATTCCTCGAAGTATCTTCATTGAGTACGAAATCGCTTAGACTTAATTTTTGTCAAGCGTTAATTAGGAATTCTACGCACTTAAAACTCAACAGTAAGTGTTGAAATTTTTCCGAATGGTTCATTAAGGAAGGAGAACGTTGTTAACAGGGCTGCATTAGCTACTATGTGAAATGATCCGCCTGTCTTAATCGCAGCGTCTAGTGGATTAAAATAGAGACTGTGTGATTCTCTTAAATGTTGTTAGTTAACATTCGGGTGCATACCTTCACCTGCAGCCTTACTCCTGGATGAGGTAACACGCTATGACTTAATAGTAAACGATTCATATCCTACTCCCTTTCAAAGACGTGTACCGAATCTAGTACCTTTGAGAACAGATGAGATTTTAACAATCTATATCTTCCCAAAATTTACTTCTTTACAGCAGTCTGGAATTCACTTACATTTTCGGTGTTATTCCGACGCCTCTCATTCTTTGACAAAAATCTCAGAGATATGGTTCCCGTCTCATTCTATAACTTCACTACCACTGTATTCGCCCCTGCTGTTTTCACAAGGGTCTTCTGAGCCAAGCTTTTAAAAGTACTCTTCCTATCTGTGCTCCTTAGCTGCAGGTACATACAGCTTACTCAGAGATCCAAGTGACTAAACATCTTGCTGACCCCGCAGGTCCAGAGAAGCAGCTCTACGTTTATGATTTATCAATCGAGAGATTACATTTCAAATCTTCATCGGTAATTTTGTTGAGAACGTTTACAAAGGTACTTTGACATCCAACTACATTTTCTTGGCACTTCACTTTTTTCATTACTCAGTGTAGCCGTTGCCAGGTAATAAGGTGGTAATTGGTCCACATCGTACGCATATTTCAGTAAACAATGCAATTGTAACAGTTACGCTAGAGTTCTTGGCAAGCAAATTGAATTTCCTCACAGACCGTTTTATGAGAGAATTATTTCAGGGAATCAACTTAATTTTGCTCTATACAAGGTGATAGTGGTGAAGAAGACAATAATTTCCTCATGCTAAGGCTAAAGAAACTATTTTAGTTGGTTCTGAGTATATCACCAAGTCAATGTATTACGGAAAGTAACCAGTAGACCCTCTTTCTTCACGTAGTTACTAGATTATCTTATGTACTCATGCATGAATACACTCCTGTTGCCCATAAAAAAATGCAATACGAAACAAAATTTAAACGTTTGTCTGAAACTTGTTAAATAGTACAGGCAGATTCAAATCATTTTTAAATTAATGAATTGTGCAAAAGTTAAATAGCAAACATTTTTTGTTTGCTCAATTTGCAGTTTAATGTTCAAGAAATTCAACCATTTTCTATCCTCTGCCAGTCTTTGTAAGAATAAAATGTAGGGTCTTTCTTTGTGGATATAATATTGAGGTACATTTTAAGATTCGAACGATAATGTTATCAGTCCAACATGATTTGTGTTAATAGTAGTCTGAACGTAAATGTATGTCAATCTGCGTCAATACATTTACATCAACACCGAATAAATACTGCTACATGCATATTTAAAATTATACTTTACCTCCCGGAGTATGGTGCGTATCAGTGTGATGAATTCGGTGTGTCAGCATTTATATGACTTACACATTGGTCTTCTTCCGGTAACAACTGCCGCGTAGAGTAATTTTAGCATTCTATATCTTTAAACCCAAAAAAAAGTCAATTCAGGACTGCAATCCATAGGAAATGGAAATGCTTTAGCCTCGTATTCACACAGGGAAATGTACCATTTCAAGGATATTGCACAAATGGTGCTTTGTTCTAGTTGGAACGCTGTTTCTGCACCAGCCATCGATCGTTTATGCTCTCTTGCCAACCTAACACAAAGGGAACCCCTTCATTTTCTCCTATTCTGTTGCTATTAGTCTATCGACTGTATAAGTTGACAGTCAACTACAAATTATTTAAGAATTATCTATGCGCTGATATAAAATGTCAATATTCTTTTCAAAATATAAGTTAACATGATTATTAAAAAATAATGCGCCAATACTGTTAAAATGTTAATTATGAACAACTGAAAATTATTACTGACATGATGTCCTGCTCTTAAAACTCAACATTAAATCTGTGAACGACACGACCTTCAGGTTTGGTCTGACAAAGCTTATATGTAGGTGCTGGCATGGTCAGCAGTCTGTTTGTGCAGATTTGAATTGAGGACGCAATGTGTTTCAGCGTCTTTTTGTAGTCATTGCTAACCGTGCGGCTTTCTACCTAGTTGTGCTCCAGTGGCTACGGGAAGGAGAATTATTTTATTCAAAGAGAGGACACAAATGCGGACACACAAAAAACACATTACCACACGTGATACGGTGTAGGACAACAGCTGGCTTTCCGAGAGAGCTTCCTGTGCCGGTCGGAGTGGCCGTGCAGTTCTAGGTGCTTCAGTCTGGAACCGGGCGACCGCTACGGTCGCAGGTTCGAATCCTGCCTCGGGCATGGATGTGTGGCATATCCTTAGGTTTGTTAGGTTCAATTAGTTCTAAGTTCTAGGCGACTGATGACCTCAGAAGTTAAGTCGCATAGTGCTCAGAGCCATTTGAACCATTTTTGAACCACAGCATCCTGTCTTCCCTGAATGGTACAAATACAGGTTCTGCGTGGATTTGAAAGGAATCGCGTACATTTCTTCCTGCAAAATAGTGTCAATTCCAGGTAATCGTAACGTATGTGGACAGCGATCACGCACTCTTCTCTCCATAGAGGGCTGGTTCAAAATCAGACGACGTAAGCCTACCAAGGAAGCTTCACAACTTTAAGCATGTTTTCAACACGAACGGAAACGACGAGAGTCAAATCCGACGAAACTTCGTTCAGAAATTACAAGCTCAACAGACAGGAAACGACGAGGAGGAAAAGATAATGTCGCACCTGAGGTTTGGCGGAAAAGCATCGAACAGGATAGGGGGAGAAGTGGAAGTGATCCAACGCCTATGGGTTCTCAGTACTGATGGGCGTGAGACAACAAAATGTAGATATGTGATGACATATTTTTCCCTGCATTATTGTGTGCAGATATAAAAATATACTTATCTACGATGAGCAACCCAGAAGTTCCGCTGGATGCGGTGGAACGGGTCACGTGAGCGCCCTATTGACGCAGAAGCGGGTGTCCCAGCATATCGATGGAATTCCTTCCTTTAAACATCCCCCAGGCTGTGGCTATGCCACGTCTCCGCAATATCCTTTCTTCCAGGAGTGCTAGTTGTGCTAGGTTGGGAGAAGAGCTTCTTTGAAGTGTGGAAGGTAGGAGAGGAGGAACTGGCAAAACTGAAGCTGTGAGGGCGGATGGTGTGTCCTGCTTGGGTAGTTCAGTTGGTAGCGCACTTACCCGCGAAAGGCAAAGATCCCGAGTTCGAGTCTCGGTCCGAGGGTTTTAACCTACCAGCAAGCTAAATTACGATTCTACAGGACAGAAGCCACCCACCCCAATTACGATAACAGTTCCGAATGACAATGTTAGTAAAAGAGTATCTCCGAATGAGACCATACTTACCAAATGTGTCCCCATCTTCACCGCAACCTACAGAACCTGTGACGAAAGCTCCATTAGTTACTGTATCAGAAAACACTACTGTAGCGGCTGTCACTGGACAGGATGCACACACGCCGATCTCGACAACACTCGCAAATGACAATGTTCGTACTAGCGACACTACAATGTCGACCACGGAAACTTTGGCGGCGTCCTTCACCAAAACACAAATCACAGAATCGGTGACGATAGCCGCACTCACCAACATTCAAAGTTACTCGAAAGTTTCTAAGGCAGAATCTCCACATTATAACATTTCTGATCAGAGTCAGGAAACATCCTAAGAATCGTTACCGAATATCTCTCTGGGAAGTACCTAGAAAAAATTGTTCGAAACATCAATCACGATCGGACTGAACTGGATTTAATGCCAAGAAATTGATCTCGTATCTTTGAGGATGTACACATTTATATTGGTACTAGTGACTATGAAGCAGTTGTAGTTACAATGATTAACAATGCACGAAACTCAACTAGAAGAAACAGAAGTTATACATTTAGTAAACTAGATAAAGATTCAGTACCATCGTATTCCAATCAAGAATTTGAAATTTCAGCTCAAGGCAGGAGCATGTAGAGGTAGGCCTACTACGGCTCTATTTTAAAAGAATAACTGACCATGCACTCGTTAGATAAGTATCCATTAAAGGAGTTCGTGACAGATTGGGCGTTACATGGTAATGGTCACTACACAGAAACATCGAATGAAACGGATAGTACTGAATAAAAAATGTAAAATACAGTGTAGGACTGTATACAGACGTCTAAAGGAACGAGTTTGACTGTCTATAGCCCAGGAGACCTTCAAAGAGTAACTTAGAAGAATTATATCGAAAAATCACTCAAAAGACCCGAAAAAAATTCCTGTCACATGTAAAGGTAGTGAAACGAATGTTACTGATAGGCACTGAGAGACGAGGCAGCGCCTAATAAAAAGTTTAACAGACTAAATGCAGAAATGGTTAACACCTTTTCCAATCTGCCCTCAACCATGCTCATCCAGTTTAATTCTTGTACGACTGCAAAGGTGAGTCAATGGCGACGAGAAACAGTTAAGATCGTTGAAGTCAGTCAAAGTTCCATCTCTTGACGGGAAACGTATCAGATTCTATTCCGATCATTCGACTGAGTTAATACTTCTATTAACCGTAATAGACCGCAGATCTCGAAAATAAAAAAAAAAAACGTGCTCCATGTTAGGATGAAAGCACAGGTCAGAGTCCACACAAAGGGTAGCACAAAGTGAACCACAAACCCACTGTCCAATATAATTCAACGCCCCCCATTGTTATGCAGTCTTAGAAGATATTCTGAGGTGACATTTTAAAGGGTATCTCGAACAGATTTTCCTTCTTCATGCCATCCAGCACTGATTAGGTAACCAGTGATCACGTGAAACCAAACTCGTCCTTATACGAAGCGCTGAAAGTCATGGAAGCATGCATTCAATCGTATGAAGTATTTCGTAACTTTCCAAAGGCTTTTGAATCAGTCCAACACATACGTATCTCTCCTATAGGGATCGCGAAGACACAGTTAATTTAATCTCATCGCGCACAGAGGCGTTTAATCATTCTTCTTGTGTCCGAAACACAAATAGAACAGGAAAAAGCCCCAAAACTTGATACTTTGAAATGACCCTCTTCCGTGCAGTTCACAGTGCTTTGTAGAGTATAGATACATATGTCGATGGTGATGTAGAGGTGGCGTGCGTTGTTCAAGAACTTCCCTCCAGTGGCGATCTGTTTCTTTCTGTTGCTATTGTTACTTATATTCCTTTTTCGTTCGATAAACTCGTACCAAGGATGTATTTGTAGATGGTAAACCTATCTGCAAAGGAAACAAGAAGAATTCACTTTTGAAATAAGGACGGACGTGTTTGGATTCAATCGTTATTCCACAAATCCAAAATGACTTACTCCTTAAGGTCGCGAACCAGGCGAGTATACGAGACGGTAGCGATACATTCTGAACCCCTGGCATTCCCTCCCTTCAGATCGCGTCCGAGTGTTTCCCTCACAGACAAAGGGGGTTGGGTTGTTTGGAGGAGGAGACCAAACAGCGAGGTGACCGGTCTCGCCGGATTAGGGTAGGATGGGAAACGAAGTCGGCCGTGCGATTTTGGGAAATCACGGAAAACCTAAATCAGGATGGCCGAACGCGGGATTGAACCGTCGTCCTCCCGAATGCGAGTCCAGTGTGCTAACCACTGCGCCACCTCCCGCGCTCACAGATTGCCTCTTGATGATCATCGCCTTCTTCTTTTCATTATCCACAAACTCCGATTGTAACTGAATGTAACAGATCGTGTCTTCATGACGTCACTGGCAACAATGAGTTCCGGCACCAAACCAACCGAACCGTTGCGTAGCATCAGTCTCATTGACAAACCTTCCGAAGAAAGAGTCGATTTCGAAGTGCGCTTTCTAGGAAGTCTGTTTCGCATCCTTTGGGCTGTGAGAAGAAGTTGAGAAGAAGTGAGGAGGTAGGTGAACACTGACTTTTAAATTATCCTGCAGTCGCAGGCACGGGGTCAGTGTCTGGAAGACAAATAGTTTATCTTTTGTCTACGTATCAGTAGGTCGTCATACTCCTCAAATCCCATCTTGTACACGATACTCTACATTTTTGATTAACTTCTGTATTTCCTGTATTTCGCTGATAGTCCAGAAAATTAGTCTGGAACGAGGACCACAACTGAACATAAGGAAAACGACTTGTTCTCACAACGTCAGCAGGTTTCGTAATTAGTTGGCCATTACAAAGGAAATAACTTTGCTCAAGATTTTCAGTGGTGATCACCACTATTACTATACTTATCAAACTTCCAACATCCTTTAAAATGGTTGATGATTAATTTGATTTGTCACGGTAGAAAGCCTTTACGATAAATAAATAAATGCACAATGCCCACTTTATATCATGAAGTGTATTATTAACATATTTAGTAACTCCAGGCTCTCAATAATTGTTGTCACGATACATATATTTGTTTTCTTGTCACGATCCATCAGGTTTTTGTTCTGTTTACTTGGTGTTTCAATCTAAAATAAAGTATCACTTAATATAAACTTGTTATAAGAGCTGATGTGTGTCACATAAGGTGCCATGTACGGTATGAGACTGAATTTTTTATTTAGACCAAAACTTCTTGTCAAAAACCACGTTTCATTTGACTATATTCGTCTCAGGAAACAATGTAACTACTAAAGACTGCTTGTTTTACGTTTCCAGATGTTTTCGCGAGTGAAGTCGCTGTTCGGCTCGCCAGCTGCCAGCCAGGGGTGTCCCAGGCTGGTCGACGAGCCGCCAACACCTGCGCCTCTACGCCGCCTTCGGCCACCACGACCAAAGCCGAATGAGAAGAGGGTGGAGTCCACCACCACCGACTGCGAAGAGGCCGCTGCTGATAAACCACAGATTAAGGCAATTCATGTAAGGAGCAGAGCCTCCTTTGCACAACATTCCACAATAATAACTGTCTGAGTGTGCCTAGAAAAAAGACAGAAATGAATTCCAATAATGTTCTGCAGACACGTTTACTGATATAACTTTTTCTTTCCACAGTTTGGTCCGAGACCGAGAATTGTGCATTTTGACTTGTCTGACGTTGAAGATGAAGAGGAGGAAGTCTCTGGCTCTTACTACCCTCCTGGAGTTCCAGTTCCACCCAGTCGGCTGCAAATCTTTGCCAACAGACCGCGCCGAAGGAACATTATCCGAGAGCCACCGTCGCAGGAAGTGCAGACTGCGATGGCACATCTAAGAGCTGAGATACAAGCAATGGTATGTTAAACATTTCGCTGTTAAAAACACTGTATTACGTTATAAACACAAACTTAGATTTCTTGTTAACGGTTGAAATGAATGTAAATGTAGGACTCGTTTTAATCTACATATACGTCCAAACTGTGTAGACTACTTTCAATTTTTGATGAGTTTTGACAAGGCATCTTGATGCCAATTGCGATATATTGTTTGAGAATATGTGGAAACGAAAAAAGATCGTCATGAGATTGGTCCAAAAAAACATTACGATATTTTACAGAACTTACATTAATTCATTTCGAAGAAATGTTCATGGAGTGATGATATTATCAATACGAAGATTCAATTAACTAGCTTTACACATTATACTTCTATATTTTTCGTCACTTGCAAAAGTCATAGTCATATCACCGTTACTGATTTTTTGTAGCCTGTAATGTCGGAAATGCTAGATATAATCATGTCACAGTTACTAACTTTTTTGTACCCTGTAATATTTCAACTGCTAGATATAGGTTTGCTCAAGGAAGCAGCTTAATACTAGTAATTCTTTTTGTCATTTTCAGGAGAACCCGGCACCTTCAACATGGATTGGGCTTCTAGTGGAGACTGTAGTGGACCTGTATCGAAACAAGAGAGATTACCGCCGGAACCATGGGTTGGCAGAGAGACCAGGGTTCGTCATCCGAATGAAGAGAAGATTCGCACCTGTTCGTGAGGCAGTGAGAAGAGTTCTGCATCTGAAGAAGAGTGTGGACAGGAGACAGCTGCCGACGGGCATAGATTCAACTCTGTACGATTACTTTTTTCATTGTGAACACCCTGTCTCTAATTACCCGCCTATTATTCCATTAACACCACAGCTACTTGAAACCGCGCTGTAATGTGATTGTTGGAAGCCAGTCTTGTTTGGCTTGAAATAAAACATGTTAAAACCTGTTTAGTTGTGTTTTTATTGCACAGTTAATATTTAAATACATTCTACACACAACGTACTAGTGTGATAGCGGAAAAAGTCAGTACTGTGAGGACTGAAGTGACCTGCTTGGATCGAAATAAAACAAATTTGACAGGCAGTAGCATAAGCTGAATTAGAGAAGTTGGCGCTGAAGATGACGTGACTAAAGTTGTGAATGGGGCAGATCAGTTTACTATGCTCAAACTTTCATTCCGGTAACAGCTTTAAGAGATGGTACAGACTCCTTGTAGACCACCTCCAGACTAACCAAAGGATTCAGATACAATGAGACAAGGAAGGAAAAGTACAAGTCATGGTTAATAATAGTAGACTCAAAGAAATACTGAGAGGCTAGTTCTGATAGGCAGTTTTTATGATATTAAATGTCTGAATTAGCGCAGAATATACTGGGTATTCAACGTCTCAGTACGCAAAGCTTTTAACTGAAATGTAAGACTCAGCATTATAACTTCAGGTATGAGGTGTGTGGCAAAGGATATTCGTAAAGAAGAATGTGTAACGTTTATTTAGGTACAGGCCATTTTTTAAATGATAATAGTGCAATTGAGGGTGATACCAGGAACATCGCTTAGAATACTTCTTTCATTAAGGTAAAGATTGTGCCATTCCGTGAGTAGTACTCGAGATTAGTTCAACCAGCATCGTTAGTCGCATAGTCGCACAACATGCGACATGGCCTACATCTGGATGTTTTGTTTAAGAGATAATTTGCATTACTAATTTCCTGACGCAGTCTGCGAGACCGAACTCAGTCAGATAGTCCGATGATCTCCAATAATTTCAGCAAATGGTAAATATGTCAGAGCAACAGAGCCAACTGACTACACACGCATCTGCAGCAGTTAAGTGTAAAGCTTAAATAAGTTGACTGGATATCACAAATAATAAAGAATCAGGGTATTTTGTGCTACATGCAAAGAGTCTATTTATGATGAACACCTCGAATCACGAAAGGAAACCAATATATATATATATATATATATATATATATATATATATATATATATATATATCCTTTCGTGGTTCGAGGTGTTCATCTAAAATAGACTCTTTGCATGTAGCTCAAAATAACCTGATTCTTTACTATTTGTGATATCCAGTCAACTTTTGTCATTTGTAATATTTAAATGAATTGTAAAGCATTTCCCTGTTGGAGCCTCTACACTGACAAAACCAAACGTTCTGTGTTCCCAGTTCTGTCACTGGAGTACAGCAGCCGAAAAATTTGATATGAACTAGTATCGACATGGAGCTCTTCAGTTTCTGTAACTATGAAGAGGTGTTGTATTGTTCTAGTCAAGCACACCAGATACTAGTTCATATCAAATTGACTACGCAAAACAAGAGGAAGTATAGATGGAATAAGGTGCCAAGCCAGACGTAAAGGAGTACAATATTAAACGGCTTTTCGGCTGCTGTACTTCAGTGACAGAACTGGGAACACAGAACGTTTGGTTTTGTCAGTGTAGAGGCTCCAACAGGGAAATGCTTTACAATTCATTTAAATATTACAAATGACAAAACAGACTGTGGTAATAGCTGCGACGTCGGTAAAGTACGTGAGGATTTCGGTATTTATTTGACTTGGGACAGTAAAATATTTAGGGCACCTGCAGATACGGACGACCAGTTTCAGTATGTTCGCAACTGAAACACTCCTAGGAATACCAAAAGCACACAGTCGCTGATAATTAGATTCTAAACTCACCTGTTTTTCATGTAAAAATCGTGAGTCCTACGATAACTGGTTTATCTGCCCATTGATGGCACGTGACAGCAAAAAAGGTTTCCCATCAGTCTGATTTGTTTAAGGAAGACATCTACCAGTACAGTTTTGTTTTACTAGAACTCAGAGATAACTGTACTGGAATTCAAGAGCGTCTTGTGCTACAAAGTGCCCCCAAAGAAAAACGCGGCTAGGACAACCAAGACTGAAACTATAGTACAATCCTTCACATCGTTCCTTAATATCTTCCGGAAGGTAGACAGAAAACCTAGGCTACATGACAACTTTTAGGCAGCGAATGAATAAACTTGTTAAGGCAGTTGACATTCAGCTCGAAACAGACAGCAAGGCTGAGTAAGGTTATTTTAAATTCAAATTATTTACCAATATTCCTAAGACGTCCTAACAGTCCCTAGAAACCGTAGTAGAGAAAACCATTTACGGAAGCAGATCCATTATTTTACTTAGACAGAAATTACATACTATACTAACAAGTAAAATTCATTTGTTACTTATCCAATGAGTCTTCAGATTGTCATCGTATTTCAAATAAAGGACAAAAATTATGAAATATGTACTCACTTCACACTTCAACATGCCACCCTCTGTCATGAGTCAATGACGTTTACTTCCTGGGAGACCGATATATATATAGTAAGGTGGGGTAAATCCGACCAGGTTGGTAAAACCGACCGCCCTCTATTTGTGAGAAACGGCAAAGCCGATCGATTTCGCATTAGTGTTACCATATAGTGCTTTCGAAATAACGAAAATATCACCTTGAAAGCTTTGCCACATTTGACATTTAGACACACAAAATAAAACAAGTGTTTTTTCAATTTTTTCAACTTAATTTTTGCGCTCACTGCATCACTAGATTTAAATTTTTAAATAAAACGATCGCAAAACAAACGGTAACTTATTTTGTAGTGCATTTAGCGGCCTGTTCAGTGTATGTATCGCTTTTGTTGGAAATTTCGTGTAAATTGTTTCTGTGTGTTAAATGATAAATGGCATGGTGGGGTAATTCCCACGGCACAATCGTAGGGTAAATCCGTCCGCATATTTTTTATTGTTTATGTGTATGGAATTATTTATTTGTGGAAACAAAGAGAAATTTTGTTTATTTACATGCAAATGGTACGAAATTACAAAGGGAAAACGACAAATCGCAATGAAAACGATGTTCGCCGAACAGTTGCTGCAATGTCATTAGGAACTGTCGCTTGTGATTTAACATTCCGAGACCGACATTGCTGTTACACCGCAGTGCAATGAAACCATCTTGTTTGCATTAAAATTTACATTCATTTACCTTTCAGTTCAAATAGTACTCTGAATATTGTTATGTTTTAATATATTTTGTTCATTTATGTCAAAAACATAATTGTTTATAATTATTTCCCAAAAATCGTTCTTTCGGAACTATTTCTGTGCAAAATCAGCCAAACAAATAGGGTGTCGCACTTACCCCACTATTTTTGCAAATGCAAAAATGGACATTTCTTAAAATACGGATATCTCAAAAACTATTGATGGTATAACAAAAATATTTTGTAAACAGTTACTCCATTATATTACATATACGTTGACGGATATATCGTAAATATGCGACCTCGGATAAGCGTTTTATAGCTACAAGAAATTACTAGGTCGGATTTACCCTACCTTACACACTCTCTCTCTCTCTCTCTCTCTCTCTCTCTCTCTCTCTCTCTCTCTCTCTCTCATTTGAAGAAGTGGATGAAACCAAATGACTTCTTTTTAGAAACCTTGATACCCATTCTGAGTTCGAGTCTCAGTCTCGCACACAGTTTTAACCTGCCAGGCAGTTTCATATCAACGCACACTCCGCTGCAGAATGAAAATCTCATTCTAGATTCTCAGAGTAATCTGTTAACAGCACTTGAGTAGGCTTTCTCAACAACAGAAGCATTTTTTATCTAAATTGCTGTCTTAGTACTGTCAAACAAACAGAAAGGTACCATTTTAGCACTTACTGTAATCTTGCTAAAGCCTTTGATTGTGTAGATCAAGGCATGGTACTAGGATTATTATGATCGTGTAATTCTAATTGTATAGACGGTGTCACATGTTAATTACATTAAGATAATTTCAGGAGATCAGATGATACGACGGCTATAAAGCGAAATTCAGAGTGTTGAAATATTACATTTGGTACCACTCAATATACGTTGCTTAACTTCTCCAGACAGTGAAACATTAACCCTTCATCTTAGAAAGACATACATTTCCTGAATCCAATATTGCTTGTAGATAAAAGAAGAAGTGATCAATCGACTCACGCTACGTGAAACTTCAAGTGTAAAATTAAATGTATTTATAAGCAGGCCATGGGTACGGAAACTACAAGGTGTGGTTGGAAAGCTTTAAGAATGGATCCGCTATTGGTTACTGGTTTGGTGGGCAGGTACACAGAGGGTGGAGAGTGACTCACTGCCTTGTCCTTGAACACCTTCTGACAGGAAACAGCGTTTCCTTTATTCAGTTCGTTGTGGCAGCTGGTTGAGTGGGTTTGTTAGGGCATGTTGGCGGATTCTGCCAGCGTGGAAATGGACATGAAAACGGAACAACGAATTTGAGTGAAATTTTGTTTAAAACTGGGAAATCAGCTTCAGAGACTTACAAACTATTAAAAACATCTTTTGGAGATAATTTTATGAGACAGTGTAATGTTTTTGTCTGATTCAACAGATTTAAAAATGGCAGCAAAACATTTGAAGATGAACCACGGTCTGGGCGTCCTTCCGCCTCAAAAATGAATGAAAATGTTGTGAAAATTAGCAATTTAGTGCGCTCTGACGGTGCACTTACGATTAGTGAGATCGGTTACGATCTTAATTTAAGTCGGTATGCAAGTTCAGTCAGTTTTAACTGACGATCTGAACATGCGTTGAGTGTCTGCAAAATTCATTCCAAAAGTGTTGTCAAGCGACCAGGGACCATACCGACTTAAAGAGTGCCAAGAACAGATTAATCGGACTAAAAATGAACCAGATTTGTTACATAGGGTAGTTACAGATCACGAATCGAGGGTATACAGATATGATCCTGAAGCCAAAGTGCAGTCTTGACAGTGGAAGACTCTAGGTTCACCATGACCGAAAAAACCACAGCAAAGTTGCGCGAAGGTGAGGACAATGCTGGTGATTTTTTTCGATTCTACCGATATTGTGCATCATGAATTTACCCCTGGAGGACAGACAATTAACCAGGAGTACTACAAATGTGTCCTTGAGCGTTTGCGCGAAAAGGTGCGGAAGAAGAAAAGGCCTGCATTGTGGAAAGACAGGAGTTGGGTGCTCCACCATGACAATGCTCTGGCTGATCGTGCCTTATCCATAGTTGGATATTTCACCAAATCCAAAATTCCTGTGCTCCCAAAACCTCCATATTTCACTGATTTGGCCCCTGTGGACCTCTACCTGTTTCCTAAACTGAAATTTTCACTGAAAGGGAAGCGATTTTACTCGATTGAAGACATCCAGGCAAATACACTGAGTGTCCTCAACACACTTCAGGAAAAAAAAAATTCCAGGAATATTTCCAAAAGTGGCAACACCGTTGGAATCGGTGTGTTCAGTCAGAAGGAGATTGTTTTGAATGAGATGCATCACAGTAGCATGTAAGTACCACCATTGTACAATCACAGACCCATTCTTGAAGCACTCCAATCACACCTCGTATATTCCCGTTTGGTAACTGACATATAATAGCACGGATTTTCTAGAGGATGCAGAGACAGATGCTAAAATCGTTGGTTCATGAGCCTTCGAAAACCGATAACAAAATAATCGTAACATAATTATGTGTGACAGAAAAAACGGAATTAATCTTAATGTACATATAAAGCTAAAGCAAATCGTGCGAATAGTGGCAACAGTTACAGGTTAACAAGTGCGCGCCGCACAACACGACAAAATACAGAGACAGTCAGTTAACTAGTGTAATTTGCAACGACAGCAAATACGTTTGTATCGTAAATGTTGCACCCGAATGAAAAATGAAATGTTTTTAGCATAGGATGTGCAAGACGAGAGAGAATACTAAGCGGAAAATAGTCAAAATGAGATGTAAGAAGTCCCCCCCCCCCCCGCCCCCATAAAAAAATAGCCTAAGAGAATGCTTCGAACAGTTACTTCCAACAACAAATATTAATTCTAGAGAACAACAATTATTAGTCTACATCAACCAAGGGTGCTGTATATTAATACTGTCACAGCAGAGTACAAACAATGATCATAGGAAAAGGAAACCTCCTGTTTACACTTCAGTAACAAATGTCATACGATACCTACTAATATTGTGTCGGACCTCCTTTTGATCGACTAATGCAGCAGCTTGATGTGAAATTGACTCAACAGCTCGCTGGAAGTTGTAGGGAAGCAGCCTACTCACGCCGTAATAAATTCACATCAGTCTTTCCATTGTGTGCCAGCCAGTCCACTGTAACTAGCTCTGACGTCATAAATGTTGCGCAATACTTTAAATATCAAGCAAATAACCTGAAACATTTCTAGCATGTCTAGAGTAATACTAAATTAATATGTGTTGAATATCAGTTCGATAACTTTAGCCATTTCGGAAATTTGAACGTTTTTCTGTAAAAATCATTGGCGCAACACAAAAGAGCTAGAGACTTCAAAATTTATAATTAGATTCCTTTTTCATAAATATTTAATAGAAACAGTCTTCTGGATCTCACAAATTAAGATTTTAATTGAAATTCATGATTTTCTGGTTTTTGTCTTATAAATTAAGGAAGCAAGGTAGATTAAGTAGGCTAATAAATAAGGCTAGGATATTTATATTTAAGCAGAATGGAGATCCGCTATAGCCCTAAGGATGTGAGAAGTTTCATTTGAATACCTATAAAACTATAGCGATAGCGTATCTCCAAAGGGCCAGTTCAGAGCACGTCTACTGCGTGCAGTGTAATTAAATTAATTCTCTCGCCCAAAATATTTAGCTTAGCCACGTCAAACTTTTATTATGATTACTTACCTGTGTGTTGAATGCACATTTAAATTGAGAGCTTCATCGGCCATCAGCAAAAGAAGCTATGATTTATTCAATAACTTACTGTGGTGCATTACTAGCCCAGCGGCTAGTCGGGAGAGCGGATTTGATCAGGCGTTCCCTTAGCCGTCCGCACCGCGGCTTTATATATAAGAACGCTGCGCGAGGAAGCAAGGCCAAAGGTCTTTCCAGACGCTGAATAGCACGCCATCTGTGTTGGGAGCCGCGTCGCGTCGGTATCATTGCTACAAACAGCCTCGGATGCCGTATTAAGTTACTCGAGATACGCGTAACCATGAAGTCACCTTCGAGTGAAGTGTTAATTCTGGGTTGACTTTAATTATCGATCTTCAGTTTGCTTATTGTCGTATTTTCACGTGCCGCCGCGGGACAAACATTCTATCATTATTTAGCGTGGCGTTTGATGAACCTAATCATCAAATTATGGCGAGCATTCATTTAAACATTTAATTTGGACAGTTATAGTGGCATCAGCGCATTAGACTCTGAACTGCTCTGTTAGTTAGATTGTGTGGATTCTTTTGTTTTCATCTGTGACTTTCAGAATACAGAACGTTTTTTCACGACCGTTTTTGATTAAAAATCCCAGACAAAGTCCTAATTCTTCAGAGCTATAAGCTGTAACTGCAAGTGTATTCTCAGAAGAAGTGGGCACTAGGAATTCTAATTACAGGCTTCACGTTTTGCTGATCTCTTTCTGGTTGCCAATATTATAGTTAGAGAGCCAGTGTTGAGAACGGCGAAAGACAGCATAAATAACATTCTAAATAATAGGAACTGGTTTTACATTCTACAAATATATATACAACAGTAAAATTTCCTACCCGCCGCCCCACAAAGTCCCCTGCAAAAATATTAAGCCATGTTTGTTCCATAGCAGTCTATAACTGCCAAACTCTTGCCAGCGCTGGATTATGTTCGTGATTTGACCTCTCGATTACGGCCCATAAATGTTCTATGGGACTAATGCCAGCAGATCTGGGTGGCCAAATAGTGTATTCCATTTGTCCAGAACGTTCGGAAGAACAACTGTGAACAATTGTGGCCCGGTGACATGGCGCAGTGACATCGATAAATATTCCATCGTCGCTTAGGAGCTTTTAAGTTAGTGAATGTCCGAAAGAACAGATACCATCTTCAGATACACTCCCGGAAATGGAAAAAAGAACACATTGACACCGGTGTGTCAGACCCACCATACTTGCTCCGGACACTGCGAGAGGGCTGTACAAGCAATGATCACACGCACGGCACAGCGGACACACCAGGAACCGCGGTGTTGGCCGTCGAATGGCGCTAGCTGCGCAGCATTTGGCACCGCCGCTGTCAGTGTCAGCCAGTTTGCCGTGGCATACGGAGCTCCATCGCAGTCTTTAACACTGGTAGCATGCCGCGACAGCGTGGACGTGAACCGTATGTGCAGATGACGGACTTTGAGCGAGGGCGTATAGTTGGCATGCGGGAGGCCGGGTGGACGTACCGCCGAATTGCTCAACACGTGGGGCGTGAGGTCTCCACAGTACATCGATGTTGTCGCCAGTGGTCGGCGGAAGGTGCACGTGCCCGTCGACCTGGGACCGGACCGCAGCGACGCACGGATGCACGCCAAGACCGTAGGATCCTACGCAGTGCCGTAGGGGACCGCACCGCCACTTCCCAGCAAATTAGGGACACTGTTGCTCCTGGGGTATTGGCGAGGACCATTCGCAACCGTCTCCATGAAGCTGGGCTACGGTCCCGCACACCGTTAGGCCGTCTTCCGCTCACGCCCCAACATCGTGCAGTCCGCCTCCAGTGGTGTCGCGACAGGCGTGAATGGAGGGACGAATGGAGACGTGTCGTCTTCAGCGATGAGAGTCGCTTCTGCCTTGGTGCCAATGATGGTCGTATGCGTGTTTGGCGCCGTGCAGGTGAGCGCCACAATCAGGACTGCATACGACCGAGGCACACAGGGCCAACACCCGGCATCATGGTGTGGGGAGCGATCTCCTACACTGGCCGTACACCACTGGTGATCGTCGAGGGGACACTGAATAGTGCACGGTACATCCAAACCGTCATCGAACCCATCGTTCTACCATTCCTAGACCGGCAAGGGAACTTGCTGTTCCAACAGGACAATGCACGTCCGCATGTATCCCGTGCCCCCCAACGTGCTCTAGAAGGTGTGTCAACTACCCTGGCCAGCAAGATCTCCGGATCTGTCCCCCATTGAGCATGTTTGGGACTGGATGAAGCGTCGTCTCACGCGGTCTGCACGTCCAGCACGAACGCTGGTCCAACTGAGGCGCCAGGTGGAAATGGCATGGCAAGCTGTTCCACAGGACTACATCCAGCATCTCTACGATCGTCTCCATGGGAGAATAGCAGCCTGCATTGCTGCGAAAGGTGGATATACACTGTACTAGTGCCGACATTGTGCATGCTCTGTTGCCTGTGTCTATGTGCCTGTGGTTCTGTCAGTGTGATCATGTGATGTATCCGACCCCAGGAATGTGTCAATAAAGTTTCCCCTTCCTGGGACAATGAATTCACGGTGTTCTTATTTCAATTTCCAGGAGTGTAGATTAGGCTTACTGGGCATTAATCTTCTTCACTGCGGATGCACTCACATTGCTCAAACTCTTACAGGAATTGGTAGATTGACTGCCACAAATAATGAGTATAGTGGGCACGGGCACTACTGATTATGTGTGTATCCTCTGTGTCCTCGATGGCTCAGTCGGATACAGCACCTGTCATGTAAGCAGGAGGTCCCATTTCGAGTTCCGGTCGAGACACACGTTTTAAACTGTCCCCGTTGATGTTTATCCCCGCCATAAGCAGCATCAAACCAGTCTCAGGACTGAAGACCACAACAACAAACAAGCAGCTAATGGTCTAGATTTAAGTGTAATTTCATTCGTAAATAATTCATGACAGAGTAGACACGAAAAACGTAGCATTTCAGATCTACTATTCAATGCAAAACGAACCTACAAAATTATAAACCGCTGTACAGTGTCATAACTCCTTCTTATGTTCAGAGTGAACTGTATCTCAGTAGCATAGGATTCTGGCCTGTAGAAATCGAGCGGAAAGTTTGTTTTTGGACAGCTGATCAGGACATTCTATCTGGTTGTTAATAAACTTCTACAATCTTCTTCTCCTTTTGCTGTTTCCCGTTTCTCTAAGAGGTCGGCGTTATTGTATGAGTTTTGGCAATGTTGGTGACAGTCGGTTGCCAGATGCCCCACGTGACGCTACCACTCCCTTACGGAATCTGTTTACCGACCCTGTCTGTTTGCGTCTACAGTAAATGTCATCTTCAATCTTCGGAACGTTTTCTGAAAGTTTGCGTATCTGCGGCAGTATTTGGGTAAAAGCCCGATACTTACCTCACTGTATGTGGGGAAAACCAGCTAAAAATTACTTCCGGACTGGCCGGCTCACCATCCCTCGTCTTTAAACCTCGAGGCGGAATCGGTCTGGAGTAGGCTTGTCTTCCCGAATCCCGAATGGGTCAGTAAACAGCTACGATACCACTGACCGGCACTATAACAGTATACGATCCATGGAAACATAAACGACCCGTAAACATTGATAAACAACGCTTACAGCGGAAGGAGACTTCTGGGGTATGTAACTAGCGCAAGCTTTCTAATATATCAACTATCTGCGTGGATAAATTTTCAAAAAACTTTCAGGCCGTCTGGCACAACGATCCGAGAGACACTTGTGAGGTAGCAGAACATCAGATGGAGGGAATCACCTATGGCGCTGAATTTAGGAATATGTAACCACTATTCATTGAATTACTTTAACACTAATGAACCGTTAATGAGATGCTATTATTGCGTAAGTATTTATGATGTTATATTTGGTAAGAGGAAGCCTACTGGAGGATATTGAGCTCTCCAAGGAAGTGGGCGAGGCGTATCAGCTGGTGACAAGTTGCAGCCTCAGCCAGGTCAGTAGCCCGTGGCTGTCAGGAATCTGCCTCGAGCCCGTGTCGGTCGCTGTACCCACCCGCAACAGAAGTGACGTCATGCTGTGACGCTGGCACTGCTTTGGTTGCTTGG